>NC_140169.1:162731490-162783990 GCF_963971535.1 Notolepis coatsorum | reverse complement strand
TTTCTTAAACAGTACTGTATATTTGTATGTGTGCATGGACAACCCTGAAACAGATGTGTGGTGGGAGTCAAACTCTGGAATTCTCTTTAAAATGACTTGAAGTACTGTACAAATATTTTCCAACAAAAAAATACTTTTAAAGACAGAACAATGAGAACATATGAACAGCAGGTATACATTTATCTGTATCTGATTTTATTTATTTTTTGGTTTTTTTTCTCTTTTCCATGCATCTGAGGTTCGTGACGCAGGTTTTCAAGTCAAGTCAAGAGTTTTATTTGTCACGGCAATGAATGATTGATTGATTGATTGAAAACTTTATTAACAGATTGCAGAATGGGTACAATACAGTACAGCTCAATACACACAATTGTTAAGGGGATGCAGACCAGAGAAAGACTTTCGTCTTGTTTACACCAGGGTCCCCCATTTTCAATTCATCAGGACATATATGACATACATGACATACAGATAGTCAGTACTGCTACATCTATACATTTATGACATACCAGATTTGCAAATACAGTACTGTTTGTGATACAGAAGGAGTCAAGAAAAGGGAGTATATACATTTGACGTAGAAACTGTACATTGGAGGAGGTTGGGTGGGGGGGGTTGGGTACACTGGGATATTGACAACCATACTGGGTAATTTACATTGGAGGTGGGTGGGGGGGGGAATGAATGAATGAAAACTTTATTTAACAGATTGCAGAATGGGTACAATCAGGGGAGGAAACTAACTTTTTGGCTTACCAGCCAACTGGCGAGTATCTGATTTTTTTTACCAGCCAAACAGATTTTTTACCAGACAAAAAAAATCGCTAATTGTGATAATTACTTCTTTGTATGTCAAGCCGCGTCAATGCATCTGGGTAGGCACACTGTGCCTTTAAGACAGCACGGTAGTGCTGTGAAGTACCGTCAAGTGTTGTGGTAACGTCAGTTGGGTTGGTGTGCTGTTGTGCACAGTGCACTGGTTGAGCTAGCCCCTTTCGTGACTGCGATGTGCAAGCCAGGGGCTTTTGAGCATGAAATAAAATGTCTAACCTTACGTCGTAGTCCGGTGCTTTTTTGGAAACATTATAGTCATAACAGATACACCTAGCTGGCTGCTTTGAGCACACGGGGCTAACGTTAGCTAGCAAGCAGCTATAGCTAAAACGCTAACTAGAAGCTAACCACTGTATACAGTTCCAGTAGACTAACATTACACCTCTGTGATTTAAATGTGTCCTTAGTAACTTATACTCGAGGGTTGTTCTAGGGTTGGATGCAGTTCCCCGTTGGTCAGTCTGTCTGTTTTCCATCTTCTGCTGTGTTTAACGTTATCTGTTTGCGAGTGCTCCTGATGGCTAGCCTAGTACCGCGGGACTTTTATTATTATATGTCCGCGGGTTGGCCAGTACTGCGCAAACGTTTATTAAACATTATATGTCCGCGGGTGGTCTTGTGCAGTGCTCTCGTGGCACTGTCAACTAAAGCGAACACTCAGAAGACGCGCACCGTTTGCCAGTGCAGTGATTGCAGAATGTTTTATTTTTTTGTATACTCGCCAGCAGGGGAGGAAACTAACTTTTTGGCTTACCAGCCAACTGGCGGGTATCTGATTTTTTTTTACCAGCCAAACGTAAAAAATACTAGCATTTGGCCAGTAAAGTGGCCTAATTTCCTCCCCTGGCCGTACAATACAGTACGGCTCAATACCTACAATTGTTAAGGGGATGCAGACCTGAGAAAGACGTTTGTCTTGTTTCCATCAGGGTCCCCCATTTTCAATTCATATAGACATTTATGACATACACAACATACATGACATTTATGGCATAGGGACATATAGGTATTTAGTACTGATACATTTGTGACATAAACGGTATTCCAATATACAGTACTGTTACCCCTAGATCCCGACAGAGTATATACATATGATCAGGGGTGCAGTCGTAATATGGGCGGAGGCCAAACGGTATCCTATTATTATGCAAAGTCTAGGCACTTATCACCTAGACTTTGCATAATAATAGGATGCGCGCACTTCGAAGCCCAAACGCCGTTTGACCGCGGTTGCCCAGCACTGCACCACTGCATATGATGGGGAGGGGACTGTACATTAGGAGGGGGTGGGTGGGTGGGAGAGAAATATACATACGGTGGGGAGGGAATATATACATGCGGTGGGGAGGAGACTGTCTATTAGGAGGTGGTGGGGGTTTTGGGCATTTACGGTGGCCAGTTTCGAATTGCAGCCTCCCGTAGGTGCTCTTTAAGAGCGGTTTTGAATGTGGGCTGGGATTCACATTCCTTTACAGCTTTGGGTAGGGCGTTCCACATTGTTGTGGCATAATTGCGAAACGTGTTTAGTCCCTTGTTTGAGCAGAATCTGGGTTTAACATGATTTGTTGAGCTTCCTCTGGTGTAGTGGTTGTGGTATTCACTGACCTTTGGGAAGTATTTTGACATGTACATGGGCACCCCGGTCGTATAGTGTATCTTGTAGACCAGGCCCATTGCAAGTTGCTGTACTCTGTCGTCTACTCTAAGCCATCCTAGGTTGTCAAAGTGGGCAGGGGTGAGGTGGGTTCTGGGGTTCAGGTCAAGTAGTAGTCTGACCAGTTTGTTTTGTGATGTTTGTAATTTTGTTTTAAGCGCCTTTGAGGTGCTTTGGTACCATGAGGTGCACGCATAGTCATAGTACCCTTGAATGAGTGCTCCTGCCAGAGTCTTCAGGGTATTCTTGTTTACCAGAGAGGAGATCCGGTACAAGAATCTAGTTCGTTGGTTGACTTTTTTTTATTACATTGGATGCCATTTTGTCACAGGAAAGATTTGCCTCTAGGATGGAACCCAGGTAGGTAATTTCGTCTTTCCTTGTGACAATATTGTCACCTACTGTAACTGAGAAGCCCTCGGTCTTTCTGAGTTTGTTATTTGAACCGAAGAGAATGGACTCTGTTTTGCCCAGGTGTAATGATAGTTTGTTATCAGCGAGCCATATGCAGATTTTGCCTAGTTCCGAGCATACAAGTATACAGTGAAATGCGGGGGGTCTTGCCCGCAACGATTGTGCATAATACAATAATAAGAGTCCAATAGGATGAGAATGCGACATTTGTGCAATAATACAAGTAAGAGTAAGACGTATCAGGTATATGTACATGATTTTTACAAAAGCATGGTAAGACATGCTAGGGCCTGTGATAGTGCATACACTGTTAGCTACGGATGAGGCACTGGGTCATTATGTACACTGCTATACAATGCTATATTATACAATCTCAAGTTATACTATGCGTCCTTATGCTAGCTTGCTATCCATCTATTTACTATACAAGAACCACTCCCGTTCTTGTTTTTAAAGTGACCTTTCATTGTGTAAAAGTGACCATAAGTGTGAGCGTGTGCAGCATGAGTGTGTGTGTGTTCATGTTAAAGTGACTGCTAGTGTGTGAGCGTGTACAGTGTGTGTGTTGTGTGTGTACTCATGTGTGCTTGTGTGTGGAGAGTTCAGTGTTCAAGACTCTGATGGCCTGGGGGAAGAAGATGAGCCGAAGTCTCTCTGTCCTAGTTGCTGGTGTTCGCAGGCGTTTGCCTGACCGCAGCAGCTTGAACAGGCTGTTGTTTGGGTGGTGAGGGTCTTTCATTATTCTGCAGGCTCTGGATTTGCACCTCTTGTTATATAGGACCTGCAGGGGTGGTAGTGCAATACCCGTAGTACGTTCAGCTGAGCGTACCACTCTCTGTAGGGCCTTGTCCAGTGGCGTTGCGCAATATGTCGGCCCCCCCCTGCAGGTCAGACCATGAGGCCCCGCCCACTCCCCTAAATCAATAATAAAGTGAGATAATGTTGCGCGCTCCGCGAGACGTCCATCCCATAACATCCGACCCTAATGTCAAGCTCACCCTCCGCCTATGCGCTCTGACACTACTTGCAGTTTCAGTAAATCCTCGTAATTACAATTAGTGATGGCGAGATGAAGCTTCATGAAGCATTGAGGCTTTCCATCCAATAGTACCACACATGTGTTGAAGCTTCATGGTGTATTTGCTCTACTGTGCCATCAAGTGGACAATAAATGTAGAACAGGCAGAGTGATTATAATGATACCCATGGCTTTGGTGTGTGAAGCTTTGATGTGATGATGATGCCAAATAAACAAATAATTGTGGGTCTCATTCCCGAAATTTTTTCAAAGATATATTCTGGAAGACTTAATAGACTGTTTTTCTGACAGAATGATGGCAGGGACAGAGGAGAAAGTGCTTGTGTTATTACAACATTCTATTGTTTAATAGACTGTTTTTCTGACAGAATGATGGCAGGGACAGAGGAGAAAGTGCTTGTGTTATTACAACATTCTATTGTTTAATAGACTGTGTTTTTCTGACAGAATGATGGCAGGGACAGAGGAGAAAGTGTTTGTTATTACAACATTCTATTGTTTAATAGACTGTGTTTTTCTGACAGAATGATGGCAGGGACAGAGGAGAAAGTGCTTGTGTTACTACAACATTCTATTGTTTAATAGACTGTGTTTTTCTGACAGAATGATGGCAGGGACCGAGGAGAAAGTGCTTGTGTTATTACAACATTCTATTGTTTAATAGACTGTTTTTCTGACAGAATGATGGCAGGGACAGAGGAGAAAGTGCTTGTGTTATTACAACATTCTATTGTTTAATAGACTGTGTTTTTCTGACAGAATGATGGCAGGGACAGAGGAGAAAGTGCTTGTGTTACTACAACATTATATTGTTTAATATACTGTTTTTCTGACAGAATGATGGCAGGGACGGAGGAGAAGTGCTTGTGTTACTTCATTCATTTTTATTTAGAAAAAGCAATTTTTCCACAGTGCTGGGGCTCAGGCGGTTTCTTTTTTTTGACAGGATTTCCCCAGCTTTTGAAAAGACCCTCTCACAGGGCACAGATGATGCTTGCATACATAAGTACTTTACAGCAAGTTTGTATAAGTTAGGATACACGTTTCTTTGTCTCTCCCAGTAATCCAGGGGGTTCTCCATCCGATCAGTGTTGGGTTCCGATAAGAATTTATGGACCTCTACTGTTGCGTCCGCAGTGACACTCGGTCCCTGGGTCCTGGCCTCCTTGACTGCGGTGTCTAAACGACTCCACATATTTTTACCTAGGATAGACAAACTGGCTGTAAGTGATTGAATACAATAACACAAGTACAATGTGTCTGTACATTACATACCTTGAGTCAGAGGCTGCGGAGCTTCCGATGATGAGGAGGCGGAAGAAGAAGCAGCGCTGCTTCGAAATTCGAATGCATTTAGTGCATTCGACTATGAGCTTCTGCTCCGCAGTTGCTGCCTTATTATGGCTAAAGAATCCAATTTTCTTGAATCTGGGATCCAGCAGTGTCGCCAGGGTATAGATAGTCGCCGTTTGTACGCCTTGAAGCATGTCCCTCAGTCGTCTCCTCATATTCTGAGCCATGGCTGTGCTCTCTGGAGTTAGGACAGTTTGCATTTCGTCCTCCACTAAGCCGTGTAGCATCGACAGCAGCGGAATGACCTTTGAGCCGGACACTCTCTTCTCCTCAGACAGCTCAACGGTGGCATAGTCAAATGGAGCCAGCACTCTGAGGGATTCTGCTATAATGTCATATTGTTCCTGTGAGAGTGGGGCGATGTCGGTGCGTAGGCCGGCCAGAGCTGCTCCTACAGGTTCCCTGAGGTCATAGAGCCGCTGGAGCATGTGGTAGGTGCTGTTCCAGCGGGTCTCGACCTCTTGGATGAGCTTCAGTGTCGGCCGGCCCATTTGTTTCTGCACCTGCGTCAGTCTCTCCTATAAAATTAGCCAACAATAATTGATTAATTCAAGTGTCACTGCAGCAGCAACTTAAAAAAAAACAGCATCATTTAGAATATTGCAATGAAATAAAGCTCACCTTTGCAGTGGTGCTGCTCTTAAAATAGCCCACTATCTTCCTTCCTTTGTCCCGGATCTCGGCCAGCACAGGGTTCTGGTCAAGAGACTTTTTAATGATTAAATTTAAAGAATGCGCCACACATTTTCCGTGATGCAAATTAAGCTCCGTCACACAGGCAGCCATATTTGCTGCACCATCAGTCACAATGCAATGCACTTTCTCAGTAATGCCCCACTCCGACATCATTTCTGTTTTCACTCTAGCCATATTGACAGCAGTATGTGCCCCAGGGAAATGCAGAACCCCCAAAACAACCGAATGCAAAGTGGTGCTTGCATCTATGAAATGCCCCGTCACCGCTAGATATGCATCCGTGTTGATGGAGGTCCACATATCTGATGTTAAGGCAACCGCAGTTGCCTCAGACACCATGGCTTTAGCTTTCTCCTTGGACTCCTTGTAACGGTCGTCCACCATAGCTTTCAAAGCCTAAAGGAAAGAAGAGAACAGTCTTGGAATGGCAAAGGGAAATGGGGTAGAATGCTACAGTATATGTGCTCGCATACATACGCACCTGTCTTGTGGGGAGAACATAGGTAGGATTCAAAGCTCGAACCAGCTTTCTGAATCCTTTGTCCTCCACAACACTAAAGGGCTGGGAATCCTCAATGACCATATTGACCAAGGCCTCGTCCACATCCTTCTTCTCTCCTGATGACAAAAACAAAAGCAGTATTAAATTACAGATGTCATTAATTACTCACATTTAAAATATAAATGACTGTCGTCTAATACAAACGTACTGTAGCAGCGGTGTATGCTGTCTTATAATTGCATTCTAAAATGGTTTACCTGAGCTTGGTTGGTGTCCTTGCGCTCATGCACAGCTCTATAATGCCTCAGCATAGATGAGGTGTGGTTGTTGTATCCAAAGTCCTTGGAACACAACTTACACTTCACCTTTTAAAATACAAAAACATTGAAGAAATAAATTAGAACAAGGCATACACTGTTATAATAATAATAATAATAATAATAATAATACAACGTTATATTAGCAGTGCACCTGTCATACAGAAACTGCAGCTCAAAGTGCTTCACAACAGAAAAAAGACAGGCATAAAATGAGCTGTGCCGACAGTTTCACATTAGGGTCTAACATCCCAAAAGGCCACCTTGTTTATGGTTTGGTTCAGTTTAACACTTTGACTGCCGGGAAACGCTGTACAGCGTCATTCCCGGCCATGCTCAAGTTGCCGGAGGACGCTGTACAGCGTCCTTATATCAATATTTCAAAAATCTGCGATCGGATTCATATTTCCCCTCCGCTGGCCTGAGATCCACCAGGAGGACCCACTGAGCTCTCTGGCGGTTCAGGAGTGCCATCTGGTGGCCGATCGGCGCAATCACCAAACAGGAAGTGCTATGGAGGTTGTGCTGGTCGGCCATATTACTTCCGGGCACTCTGTTTGGCTCCCGGGACTCGATCTCGACACAATACATAGCGATCGATTGCCAATAACTCGATAAACAACATGATTTGGACATATATACTATTATACAAGCTGGAAATGGACCCGATATTTCTACATACCATAATAGGTAAATGACTGTTCCACGCTCATCGCCCAACGGCGCGAGGAGGATACGGTAAGATTCAGCGTTATTTTTGATTGTATTCCATATAAACTGTTATGATGAACATATCACCCACACTAGATGAATGATATAACGTAGATCATTCTAGAAGTACGTCCAATTGAAATTTTTTATATCGCCCCGATTGCCATCAAACTGTATTTCATCATCAATATAATGCATTTGGGGCTATATATCACGTTCTGGAGAAAGCTGCAGAAAGAGATGAAAACATACTTATACATTAGACCATACTTTACTATGAATATGTGAATGAAAAAGTTTAACGTTGCTACACAATGAACAATACATATAGGACTTTGAATGGGCCCTAATAATGGCAATGTAGCAATAGAATTTAAAAAGTTATAGCCCTGCAAATAAGGGGAATTTCTCCATAGACAAATAGCGCTGGCAATCCACAGTCTTTTTCTGGATTTCTGGCCGGCACCCATAGTGTTAAAAAATAGACAATAATAAAAAGAGAGATAGAATAGACACTGACAGCGTAAAATAGTGCAATACTATGTGCATACAGCATACCTTATTAGGAGAGATCAGCTCGAAATGGTCCCATGCAGGGGACATGAATCGCCTCTTTGGTGCTGGCTCCATCACAAAAAAAGAAGTAAGTCAGCAAAGAAAGAAGCAAAATCGTCAGCGAAAAAAGAAGTTTGCAAAAAAAGCAGTTAGCAAAAAAATAGCAAAACAAGCAGCAAACAAACACGCAACGATGTCCTATGTGCACACAAGTGTGAAGGGATAGGCAAATGACATTACGTTTCCTTTCCATCTTATACACTTGACTTCACATTTCGCGCAAATCGCGAAGCCATTTCCGGAATCAGTGACGCGGAGTGAGGCTTCGGGGGCGGTACACCCCCGAGTGAGGCTTCGGACGTCATCAGTACGTCACCTGATACGCGCCTCGATACAGGCTCCACATAAAAAAAGCTGGATTGCTCGACACAAGCTCCGAAGCCTCGCTTCAAAGTCAGATCACTAATTACAATGACTCATAATCTTGTGCCATGTCTGAATATCGTGACTGGCCGTCCCGCTACAACACACATCATTATTATCATCACACTGGACATCGCGGCCACTTAAAAAAAAAATTACGGATTAGATTCCAGTTCCAATGTAACCTGTAGGCTACTCGTACTGGTTATGGCGAATAAAACGTTATATTATTCTAACCTGTCTCGGCGGCTGTAGCGTGGCTGGGGGCCTGGCTGGGCTGTCTGTCTGCCTGGACTCGACGCGGAGCTGACCGGGGGACCGGCGTGTTGATAGCGGTGGACGGGGCCGGCCTGGGTGGGGAGCTTACTGCCGATGCATTCTTCAGTAACGTTAGAGTCAGTCTACCTTTGCTGCCTGCTGGAACAATGATGTTCTTTTTCGTAGCTTTGCCGTCTCCTGTTTGCCGTCTCCGCTTGGATATTTGCGGCATTTTTACCGGCGCTTCCCGCTGTGTTTTGAACGCTGCCAATGAACATTAGTTATCAGCCTAGCCCTATCGCAGGTGAGCAAATCATAGCAGGGAGGGGGGGGCCCCCGCCCTCTGCGCGAGATGCATCCAGCTGCAGCCCCGCAGAACCATACTGGGCTCGAAATCTAAGAGGATAGTCTACAGTGGGGGCGGGGCCCCCCAAGCTCCGGGGCCCCCCCGCACCGCAGGGGTTGCGGGGGCCTCCGCTACGCCACTGGCCTTGTCCTGTGCCATGCTGTTTCCATACCAGGCAGTGATGTTGCCAGTCAAGATGCTCTCTACAGCTCCGGAGTAGAAGGACTGGAGTATCTTCCCCGATACTCTGAACTTCCTTAACTGTCTCAGGTGGTAGAGGCGCTGCTTCGCCTTTTTCACGACTGAGTCTATGTGTGTTGTCCATGTCAGATCCTCTGAGATGTGGACCCCCAGGTACTTGAAGCTGCTGCTCACCCTGTCCACGGTAGCCCCGTTTATCCTCAGTGGTGTGTGTTTTATTGGTAGCTATAGCATTATTATTATTATTATTGTTATTATTATTACCGTTATTATTATTCATGGTCATATTATCATTATTATTATTATTGTTATCATAGTTATGGTAATGATTATTATTATATTATTATTATTATATGGTATGAAGCTGTAAGGTGCACTTGAGCTGACCATTATGTTAAAATAAATATGAAGTTTGGAAGGGGGCAGGACACATACGTTTTCTTCATCCTGCTCCTTTTTGGCCATGGGTGTATCATGTTAAAAAAAAAGAGATGTTGGTGATATTGTGCAAAGATTAACTGTACCCCCATGTACGAAACTAAATAAAATGAATGAATGTCATAAATGTTGATTAATTGAAAATGGAGGACCCTGGTGTAAACAAGACTAAAGCATTTTTCTGGTCTGCATCCTCTTAGCAGTTGTTTGTATTGAGCTCAGGCTCCGTACTGTATTGTACCCATTCTGCAATCTGTTAAATAAAGTTTTCAATCAATCAATCAATCAGTCGTTAGCTAACTGTTATATCTGTACATATCCCTTACTTACTCTTACTAGTTACGCTGCTAGCCAATATGACTTATTACCATAGTGTCTTTATACCTGTATCACTCTACATAATAATACTATATCTATATCTGTACACATCCCTTACTCTTACTACACTGCTGGCCAATATGACTTACTATAGTGTCTTTATACCTGTGTATCACTGTACATAATAATAGTATAATACTATATCTATCTGTACATATCCCTTACTCTTACTACACTGCTGGCCAATATGACTTACTATAGTGTCTTTATACCTGTGTATCACTGTACATAATAATACTATATCTATATCTGTACATATCCCTTACCTACTCTTACTACACTGCTGGCCAATATGACTTACTATAGTGTCTTTATACCTGTGTATCACTGTACATAATAATACTATATCTGTACATATCCCTTACTCTTACTACACTGCTGGCCAATATGACTTACTATAGTGTCTTTATACCTGTGTATCACTGTACATAATAATACTATATCTATATCTGTACATATCTGTAACTGAGGGGTACAATTCCCTGACTGTATTGATAAGTATGGTATCATTAAACCACTACCGCTTTATGTACTTTAATTACTGGCCATACAGTACATGATATATAAATATGATGAACACTTCCCACAATAAATCGGTTCCACACAAAGTTATAATTAAGTATTTATTGCAGCAAAAGGTACATAATATACTTCTCTATTATACTTTGAATGCACTTGTAAGGCAAAGGAATGTGCGTAGGCAAATCAATAATGAATGTCCATTCTCTGGTTACGCAGGAGGTAATTATACGACCTGAATCTTAGGGAATTATATCTATGGTGCACTGGTGATATATAGCGGGAGATACTGAAGGGTCCCCCCGGTTGTAAGCCAGCAGGGGTAGAGGATCTGTTGGTAGTAGAGAGTCTGGTCAACGATGACTAGGGAGACTCCAAGTACAGGAGACGGTGCAATAGTCTCTTGATCCACAGACGAATACAGCTGTTCTCCGTAGACTGTAGCTCCACAGTGAAGAAAGCTAGCCTGCCTCAGGCTCTCTGAGGCGCAGACTCGACGTGGCTCCTCACAGGGTAAATCCCACACACGTGTAGGCGTCGGCGATTCTCCGCTCCATAAATCACAGGACCAAAACAAATATAATCCAGCCGTAAATGGCTATGCAGTCGTCGGGTAGATTAATCCAGTGTACATGTCCACACGGTCCTCGTCTAGGTCTCCTCGGGTGAAAGCGCCATGAAAGTAGCCCAGCCTGGATAAGCACTCTAGCTGGTACGAGGAAGCGTTGGTGATGCTGGTCACTGTAGAACTTTAGCCGCACGATACACTATACACAAATAGACTATTACTGACTTAATAGAAATATGTCGCACTCGACGGTATAGCGCCAAACTCTGACACTTCAGTTATTAATTCGCACGCGGTCTCAATGCTCTCTTTGGGGCCAAACAGGCCATACTTCACCGCACGGAGTATCGTGGGTGAGGCTTCAACTTTAGTTCCTAAGTGCTTCTGTATTCACCTGCGCCATATTTATATGCACGGCGAACAATCTAGTGCCAGCCTCATTTCTGTCTCGTATTCTTGGGCAAGGCCGGGCATGTACAGACATGTCTTGACGGTGGCTTTGAACCTGACTCTGGAGGCATGGCCCTGGCGCCTGTGGACCGCTGTCCAATAGGAGAATGAAATATTATGGTCTGTACTAGGCTAAAGGGATATTCCGTGTATATGTACAAGGAATATACAAGGGATATCAAACGATATACAAATACTATGCAATATATATCAATCAATAAATATATATATTCGGTTTAATCTGATCCTTTGTAACAATATCCCTTACTCTTACTACACTGCTGGCCAATATGACTTACTATAGTGTCTTTATACCTGTATCACTGTACATAATAATACTATATCTATACATATCTCACTCTTACCTACTCTTAGTTACACTGCTGGTCAATATGACTTACTACCATAGTGTCTTTATACCTGTATCACTGTACATAATAATACAAATTAATAATAATAATAATCTATTTCACAGGCAAATGAAAACTCGTGCAGGGGAGGTGTTGATAGACTGTCTTGATTCAATAGAGGACACCAAAGGAAACAACGGGGATCGAGGTGCTTAACTTGGAATGCTGTGTATACCATATATATATTTATTATTACCATATATATATATTTATTATTACCATATATATTTATTTATGTATTATTACCATATATATTTATTATTACCATATATATATTTATTATTACCATATATATTTATGTATGTATTATTACCATATATATATTTATTATTACCATATATATTTATTATTACCATATATATTTATTTATGTATTATTACCATATATATATATTTATTTATTATTACCATATATATATATTTATTATTACCATATATTTATTTATTACCATTATATATATATTTATTATTACCATATATATATTTATTATTACCATATATATTTATTTATGTATTATTACCATATATATATATATATATTTATTATTACCATATATATTTATTATTACCATATATATTTATTTATGTATTATTACCATATATATTTATTATTACCATATATATATATATATTTATTATTACCATATATATTTATTTATGTATTATTACCATATATATATATTTATTATTACCATATATATATTTATTATTACCATATATATTTATTTATGTATTATTAACATATATATATTTATTTATTATTACCATATATATATATATTTATTATTACCATATATATATATATTTATTTATTACCATTATATATATATATATATATATATATTTATTATTACTATTATACGGTATACACACATATATATATATATATATATATGTCAATAATATATGTATTATACATATATATATATATTTATTACCATATCTATATATATATATATATATATTACCCATACATATTTATTATTACCATATATATATATATATATATATATATATTTATTATTACCATATATATATATATTTATTATTACCGTATATATATCTCCTGTTTTATCTGTTTGTACATACCTGCATATAATCTAGGGATGCTCGATATTGGCTCTTTTACCGATACCGATATTCCGATATTGTCCAACTCTTAATTTCCGATACCGATATCAACCGATACCGATATATGCAGGGTTTCCCCCCCAAAAAAACTGAATAATTTCAGGTAACTAATAATTTCACTGGATATATATATAACAAATATTGTTATTGTTTTATTTTTTTTTAAACCGATACCGATATTTTCCGATATCACATTTTACTGCCGATATCGGCCGATAATATCGGTCGGCCGATAATATCGGACATCCCTAATATAATCCTTGTTACATATTTGTAGATACTATACCGGTATCTATCTGTACATATCCCTTATACTCTTACTAGTTACACAGCTGGCCAGTGATTTTATTACCATGTATCAGTGTCTTATACCCGTATTATTAAAGGAGCTCCCGTCATATACTGAGCTACTGAGAAATCTTGATCCCTTGTTAGACTGGCTGACGCACCGTTATATTCCTGGTCTCATACCAAAAACAGTCCTTGTCCCAATGACACAATGCAGGCAGCTTACTGGGAAAATGGTGTTTATTTTCCCTCACCGTCAAACAGGATGTCTTCATAAACTGATAAATAATAATGAACACAATAACTAATTGCCTACAAACATTTCGACCTGAGACCTGCGTCATGCGTGCGGTCAAAAACCATTGCCCTTTTCCGGGTCAAAACTCCTCCTCCTACAGGTTAAATAAAAGAAGCGCCACCTTCTGGTCACATAAATCCACTGCACATTAATCCATTTTGGCCGTTACACACCGGCCCCTAATTGTTAAGGCAGGCAGACATAACAATTCAAAAAATAAATAAACAAAACAAATAAGAGCCAAAACATGTCACGGATTAAGTGCATCTACATTTCATGAACCAAACACAGTTTGGTCACCGGCCTTACAATGGTGCTACTTTTAGTCTGCAATTTCACAGACCGCACCAGACCTTGTTTGTCTGGAAAGACCTCCAGAACCCTGCCAAGTGGCCAGGACCCACAAGGAGCTGAAGAGTCCATGATGACCACAATATCACCAGCTGTCAAACTCCTTTTCCTCTGGTTCCACTTTTGCCTCTCTTGAAGCAAGGGCAAGTACTCACGTACCCATCTTTTCCAGAAAAGATCTGAAAGATACTGGACTTGCCGCCATCGTCTTCTTACATACTGGTCATGTGGATCGAACACTCCAGGTGGCAAAGCTGGTTTACCCTTCAAGAGAAGAAGATGGCTCGGTGTAATTGGCTCCAGGTCGTTGGGATCATCAAAGAGCTTGGTTATTGGACGGTCATTCAAAATGGCCTCCACTTCACAAAACACTGTATGAAGCCCATCATCATCCAACCTCTGCTGACGTAGGACAGAACTGAGAACCCTTCTCACCAGGCGGATCATCCGTTCCCAGACGCCACCGTGATGTGAACCTGCCGGTGGATTAAAGCTCCAACGGATTCCAACTTGTGCCAGAACTCCATGGATCTTGTCTTGATTCAAAACGGCCAGAGCCTCCTTCAGTTCTCGTTCTGACCCAACGAAATTGGTACCATTATCGGACCGTAAGTGCGCCACTTGTCCTCTCCTGCTGATAAAACGCCTCGGAGCATTGATGCATGCGTCTGTGTCCAATGACACCGCGACCTCCAGATGGATGGCCCTGCTTGCCATACAGGTAAATATGACTCCGTACCTCTTACAGGTTGATCTTCCTTTCTTCACTTCGACTGGTCCAAAGTAATCTACCCCTGTGTTGGTAAAAGGTGGTAGGTCAGGAAGGATTCTATCTGCTGGAAGATCTGCCATCTTTTGCTCCACTGCTCTGCCATTGTAGCGTTTGCAAAAGCTGCATTCAGCGATGATCTTCCTAACAGCTGCATGGGCGTTGGTGATCCAAAATCTCTTCCTCACTTTGGACAGTGTGAGTCCTTCCACCATGTCCCAGATTCTGGTGTACGTGCTTGAGAATGAGCATTGAAACATGCTGGTCCTTGGAGAGAATGAGCGGATGTTTAGCTTCCTCTGGCATTGATCCTCTGCTCAGTCTTCCTCCAACTCTCAAGAGTCCATCTTCAAACACTGGATCCAGCTTATATATGGGACTCTGTCGACTCACTGCTGCCTTCCCAGATGTTAAAGCAGCAATCTCTTCACCGAATCTCAGTCACTGACAGTAGCCAACGATGGCAACCTCTGCTCTCTGCAGATCCTCCAGCGTCAAAGTGCCGCTCATAGATGTTGCTGTGAGCTTTTGACTTGCAGCCTGCTTTCTCAGACGGCTCTGTTCCAACAACATGACCCTCAACCTGAGGAACCAGGCAACTGCAGTCTTCAGCCTCTTCCAGTCTGAGAAGTAGGAAATTAGCTGGTAAGTAGGACTGGCTATGTCACCCACACTGATGGCGTTTACTGTTGCCTCCTTTTTGACCTCCTGGTCATTTGAATCCACTGAGACGTCCAACACAGTTTTGGGCCACTCCACTGCTGGCTTCCAAAGAAATGCAGGACCTTCAAGCCACCTGCTGCCATTCAGGAAGTCCAAGACCCTCATTCCTCTTGACGCATCGTCAGCTGGATTGTCTTTGGAACAGACATGTCTCCACTGTGAGGGTTCAGACCTTTCTCTGATGGTCGAGACCCTATTGGCTACAAATGTGTGGAAACGCCTGTCCTCATTGTTAATATACTTCAACACTGAAGTGCTGTCAGTCCAAAATACCGACTCCTCCAACTGGAACTTCAGCTCTGCCTTCAACAGTGAGTCCACTCTGACAGCAAGGACAGCAGCCGTCAACTCCAGCCGAGGAATAGTCACAGCTTTCAGTGGTGTTACTCTGGCTTTGCCAAGTAGAAAGGTAACCTGGATGTGGTTTTCCTGACTCAACATCCGGACATACGATACCGTTCCATATCCACCTTCACTGGCATCGGCAAAGTGGTGTAGTTGGGCATGTCTGACCTTCCCAAAAGCCACTGGCTTAATGCACCTATTCGTCTGGAATGCAGCCAGCTGCTCCAATTCCTCCAACCACCTTTTCCATTGGTGTATGATGTCCCGTGGCAAGTCATCATCCCACCCACATCCTCTTCTGCAGAGTTCCTGCTGCATTATTTTTGCACGCAAAGTGACTGGTGCCAGGAAACCTAGAGGATCGTATACTGAGCTGGCAATGGACAGCATACCACGTCTGGTGAGAGACTGTTGTTTCAACTCGATCTTGAACCTGAAAGAGTCCGTCTCCACACACCATAGTAGGCCAAGACCCCTTTCCATTGGAAGTTTGTCTCTGTCCAGATCCAACTCCTTTAGATCCTTGGCCCTTTGCTCTGCTACGATGGACTGTAAAACACCACGACTGTTGCTGATCCACTTCTCCAAGATGAAGCCCCCCTTGCGACACAGAACAATATGATCCGTTATCATCTGGATAGCTTCTTCTTCAGTCGCTGAGCTCTTCAAACAGTCATCCACATAGAAATTCTGCTTGACAGATTGGGTGACTTCAGCTGAGAACTCAGCCTGATTTATCATCAGCAGTTTTCCTCAGGGCGTAGCTTGCGCAACTAGGGGATGATGCAGCGCCAAACAGGTGCACAGTCATCCTGTACTCCTCAAGGTCCCTAGTGACATCTCCCTCTGGCCACCAGAGGAAGCGCAGAAAATCCCTGTCCTCCTCAGCGACCTTCACCTGGTGGAACATGGCTTGAATGTCACCCATGAATGCCACTGGTTCCTCTCTGAAGCGAGTTAGCACTCCAAGCAGTAAACTGGTAAGGTTAGGACCCTGCAGAAGTTCACTGTTCAGGGATGCTCCTTGGAATGTGGCTCCACAGTCAAACACCACACGGAGGTTTCCTTTCCTCGGATGGTAGACACCATGGTGTGGGATGTACCACACTTTTCCTTTCTCACCATGCAGTTGTTGCTGCGGTACTTTCTCTACATAGTTCTTCCCAATAAGCTTGTTCATGTATGCTGCATACTCCTGGTGCAAGCTTTCGTTATTTAGGAACCGTTTCCTCAAACCTTGGATCCTTTGCCTAGCGACTCCCACATTGTTGGGCAGACAGACCTCCTTGTTCCTAAAAGGCAATTTCAAACAGTACCCCCCCTCCTGAAGCACTGCTGAACTTTCCACAATTTCCAGAAACCTTAAGTCTTCCCTGGACATTTCCTTCTCCTTCACAGCTACTTCATTGAAGTCGTGATTGTACTGATTGGCCAGCATTTCTTCCAGTCTGCACACTGAGATCCTGTTGACCATAGCAGAGGGAAACTCTGTCCCCACAACACCACTGTTTCCATTCAGTGGACCATTAACGACCCATCCCAGCACCGTCCTTATAGCATACGGGCCATTCCCGTGACTGTTGACGACCTCCCAAGGTTCCAATATCTTGGGAGCGTTGGTTCCAATCAACAGGTCGACATTTGCTCTTAGGCGTGGGATGTGTACGTTGGACAAATATGGCCATTCCGACAGTTCTTCAGGTGTCACCATGTTCTCAGCCGTGACTGGCATTTTCTTCTGTGTGAGAACTTCCGGAAGAACATAAAAGTCATCGCTGTCCAAACCAGCTATCTCCAACCCAGTCAAGGAGTAAGCTGGAACAACTGTCTCTTGCCCCATGGTGCTCAACAGGAAGTTGGTTCTTCTGCCTGTGATATTCAGCCTCTGCATTAGGCGTTCAGAGCAGAATGTGGCTGAGCTACCAGGGTCTAAGAAGGCGTAGGTTTGTATGATGGCATTTCCTTTTGCTGCTTTCACACGTACAGGGAGAATGGATAGCACACACCGGTCCTTACCGGCCCCTGTATGTCCACATGTTTGCAGTGACGTTGGTTGCTTTAACTGTTCTGGAGAAGATGGTTGCCTTTTAATGTGAAGCAGGGTGGGGTGAGTTTGACCACAGACTTTGCATACCAAGCGCCTTTCGCAATCTCTGCTCATGTGACCAACACATAAGCATGCAAAGCAAACTCCCTTTTCCCTCAGAAAGTGTATTTTCTCCTTGTGCCGCTTTTCCTGAAGTTGTTTGCACTCCTCCAATGAGTGACTGCGAGCACACAAAAGGCATCCAGCTCTCCTAGCATTCATTGTACTTGATGTTGGTGATGTTAGCTCCTTGGCTCTCTCCGATATGTCCATGGTTGTTACTGTGGTGGCGACAATATTTCCTTTTACTCTGTTGGGTGGATATGATTTAAACCTGGTGAGAGATTTTGTGCCAACCACACCAGAATTTGGATCCTGTATGTCACCAAACAGAGGGTCAGAAAGAATACTGACGCGTCGCTCCACAAACCTGATCATATCACCAAAGTGAGCTCTTTCCTGTGTATTTTCCATTATGCCATGAGCCGTACTCCTCCATTGCTCCCTCATCTTGAATGGCAGTTTTGATATAATGGCCCTCATGTTGACAGGCATGTCCAACTCCTGCATGTACTGAAGCTCCTCCATTGCATTGCAGCAGCCACGCAAGAATAAGGAGTAGGCTTGAAGTGCCTTGACATCCTCAGATTTTATTGTTTGCCATGCCAAGGCCTTTTGCATGTAGGCATTTCCTATTTTGTACTGGTTTCCAAAGTGTTCTTTAACACTTTGAGCGCCACGCCGGGTTTTCCTTTTTACCGGCTGAATGCCACCATCGGCGCCAATGTTAACGTTAATATCGCCTAATCTATGTTTTAAATTATGGCTATGTGTCTAATCTGCCCATCGCATTATCAAAGACTATTTTCCAGTCAGTGCTGTCAAGGCAGATTGTTTTTTTATCGCAGCATTTCCGTTTCAGAGCATTTAGAAAAGCACCCGTTTTCAGATAAAAAACAGCCCATTCTGGAGCATTCTATGAAAATCGCCTTTTACTGGAATATTCCACAACGTTGATATTCGTCTGCCTTTTTATGAATTGTTTTCAAATAAACTCTAGATGATCAATATTATATGTGCACGCAAGCACATTCGAGCCGCGCACGGATAATCGCCCCGTTGATTTCCTCATGGACTTTTACAGTGAAACCGAAAGAAGACATTTCACAAAACAGCTTATAACTTCATCAAACTTACTCTGATTATCCTAACACTGATAACATAGAGTCCTTACCTGACATCAGATGGTATCCAACTGGTATATTCCAATTCCTGATCACCATTCTAAAAAATCTATACGTGTATGGATCCAACGCGATACAGTAGAACTCCATGATCAGCGGGGATCTGAGGTTCCAGAATGAACTGTGGTAACCCCGGCAGGATCAGTGGACTGGAAAATGTGGAGTACCGGATTTTTTTCCCCACATTGAGTCCATTCCAAAATCACTTATGTCATCTGGGAGACGACAGGGGGCGCTTTTTTCCACAATGATCGCAGGCGCTGCTCGGCTATACTCGGGTAGGCTCGGGTGATGCAATATGATTTCAGATCGCTAAAAGAAAATTCCGAGAAATCTCATGAGTGGCTTTCAACCACCTATAAAAAAACACGAGATATCTCGTGAGTGGCACGGAAAGAGTTAAGAAGACCCTTTGCCACTGCGTAACCACGCTCAGGAGCCATATGCTGGCAGCTACGCACCAATTCCTGTGGCTGTCCTCTTGTGAACTGCTCCAGATAATACAAAGCATCAGCTTCTGTTGCCTTTTCCTCCACTCCTTGTTCAAATGCTTTGATAAATGCCCTATATTGGAGAGGGTCACCTTCAAAGGTTGGGATATCTCGTGGTGGCAGAGACCTAGAATGCTGTTGCTGCACCAGAGCAGCAGTTATCTCATTTTGCCTCTCCATGATGGTAAGCATGTTTGCAGGTTGGTTTGAATTGATTTGAACATTGTCAGTTGTTCCCATTCTGCTTTCCTGTTCCTTGTGGTTGTGATTATATTGGCGGTTAGCAGCAGTGCTATGCCATTGACCACGTTCCTTTGGTCTCACCTCCACAGGCTTGTTTGGTGGTATTGACAATTGTGTCAATTTACTTCGTTGTGTTAATGTCCCAGGTTGATATTCCCTTGCAACAGGATTTAGCTTGTGGTGTTCCCTTTCAAAATAGGAATTCATTGCATTTGAAGGTGCACGAGATGAACGCTTACTTTCAGAGGAGTGCAACACGGCCAACCTTGCAGTGGTTGCAGCCAATTCAGTGTCCACCTCCAGTTGTTCCTTTTTTCTTTTCAACTTTAGTTCCTGCTCCTTCAACTGATGCTCCTGCTCCTCCAAAGCATGTTTTTTCTTTTAGAGAATCAGCACGAGCGAGAAGTGCAGCTCTATCGGCTTCAGCTAAAATCCTGGCAGATTACCTGCTACTTGTTTTTGAGTATTTGCTCACAATGTTTGACACACTGTCATTTGGAGCAATACCATCATCAATTAAATTCAAATCACCTTCAGTTGTTTTACCATCATTTTCATCATGTACATTTGTTATATCTTCAATATTTGAAACCCACAGTTTTGCATTTGAAATACACTCTTTGATTGACAACATTTTTGCTTTAAACCAGATGTCTTGTTCTTCTTTTTCATCCTGTAACGTATAACCCAACAGATTGGCATGTATGCATTTCGCCTCATAACACACCTGACTCAAATCTGTAAGAGCTTCTCTACTTTTTCCTTCTCATTATTTAACATGAAACCAAGAATTGAATCTTTTATCTTGGCTGCCATGTTAAATTTACGTTTTCTGCTGGCTTCCAATTTGCCACAATGTTCTGCAACAGCCTTGGCAGTCATTTTAACGACACGTTTCCCAGTGACGTCACCGCTAACAGCGGAGCGCGCTGTGGTCTCCATGGAAACGTTTGATGCCGGTTTGCGCGTCGCCACGTTATTAGATAGTCTGAATTAAAACGAGACGGCTGGTGACGAGTCGCGCAACATAGTTAATACAAAAAGGTCCGCGTAGTCAAGTGTTATTCCACTTCAGCAACCATGGATTTATGCTCAACCCCAAGTTATGTGTGCACACAATTTTTACATGGCCATGTATTTATATAGCGCTATACTCCTACCTCCTTGCGTTGGATACCATGATGTCGCTCTAGAATCAGTACTCGCAGTCCAGTACTGTTCCTCAGCCAAACTTCGGGTCAGCACCGGTGTGTTGCCTCGTCCACGAACGGCTGCAGGCGGCTCCCAGAGTCCCCGATGCAGCAGCAACAGTAGAATCCCCTTCCTCCACAATCGACAACAGCAGCTCCTCGTCTTCCTCTGGTCCGGTGGAGATTCTTCCGACGTCCAAATGCAGTGAATCTTCCCCAGTCTCCAGACGAGAGTCCAAACTGGTGCGTGGGTTTTTGACTAATATTAAAGGAGCTCCCGTCATATACGGAGCTACTGAGAAATCTTGATCCCTTGTTAGACTGGCTGACGCGCCGTTATATTCCTGGTCTCATACCAAAAACAGTCCTTGTCCCAATGACGCAATGCAGGCAGCTTACTGGGAAAATGGTGTTTATTTTCCCTCACCGTCAAACAGGATGTCTTCATAAACTGATAAATAATAATGAACACAATAACTAATTGCCTACAAACATTTCGACCCGAGACCTGCGTCGTGCGTGCGGTCAAAAACCATTGCCCTTTTCCGGGTCAAAACTCCTCCTACAGGTTTACCTGACGCTTAAATAAAAGAAGCGCCACCTTCTGGTCACATAAATCCACTGCACATTAATCCATTTTGGCCGTTACACGTATCACTGACTGTACATAATAATACCACAACTCTGTACATACATCTGATTAGCACTATTACCGAGTATTACTAATTTTTATATATTTTATATCCAGTTTAATCACATGTACACCTGCACTTTACTGTTACATTTGCACTCTGGTTAGAAGCCGAACCTCTTTTCATTGTATTGTACTTGTGCTGTATGATAATTGACAATAGATTTGACTCTAATCTAATCTAGAAGAAAAGGCTCCAGTGATCGCCATTATGGATAAATAAATATTAGGGATGTCCAATATTATCGGCCTACCGATATTATCGGCCGATATCGGCATTAAAATGTGATATCGGAAAATATCTGTATCGGTTTTCAAAAAAAAATATATATATATATTTTTTTACATTTCTATAACCTTTATTTACCCAGGCAAGCAAGTAAGAACAAATTCTGATTTTATTTATTGTCAAAAGTATGCATAATGTTGTGTTAATTCCACAACAAGAGATATGTAATGTTAATTACCTGAAATTATTAAATTTTTGGGGGGGAAATCCTGCATATATCGGTATTGGTTGATATCGGTATCGGAAATTAAGAGTTGGACAATATCGGTATATCGGTATCGGTAAAAAAGACAATATCGAGCATCCCTAGTAAATATGGTTCAAAACAGATGCTGATGTCATTGTTCACTTTATTTTGCAGGGCGACTCTTGGTGACAAACCTGAGGATCATTTGGCATTCATTGGCTCTGCCACGAGTCAATCTGTGTGAGTTGAATGAATGAATGAATGAAACGTTTATCTTTGAACATGTATTCTTTACATTCCTCTAAATAAATCATAATATCAAGCTTTGTCAAACAGAATAATCAGAATGAAAAATAAATTATAAACAAAAAGTCATGAGCAATGTAGTTAGTTGACATGTTCAAAAAAGGAGTAGAGGGAAGCTAAGCTTATTTATCCCTACCCCTTACATTTAAATTTTTTCCTCCATTCATTTTACTTGATATAACATAATTTAGTATAATACATTATATAATATACATTTTACTATAGTACAAAAAAAATGTAAACTTAAAAGAAATATAATATAAATATAAAAAAATAAAAATAATTGAACCTTTATTTACCCGGGGTAGGTTCGCTGAGCACAGATGCTCTTTTTCAGGAACGCCCTGCTTCACATTCACACAGTTCCATTCACACCTGGGAGATGCCCAGTACAACCACAGTCGACACCATTGGCCACTGAGCAACTCCACTGGGCACTTCAGCGGTTGGTGTTCTTGCCGGTCCCGGGGATCGAGCCGGCGACCTTCCGGTCACAAACCCGCTTCTCTAACCTTTAGGCCACCGCTTCCCCCAGCAGTAAATACAATACAACACTACATAACACAATATAAGTAACATAACTTCGTTTATCAGCATTACTCATTTCTATATTTCTCTAATGTGTATTTTTTAAGCTGCTTTTTAAATTGTGCAATATTTACTCATTTTGATGTTTTCAGGTAAGTTATTCCACAACTTCACTCCACAAACGGATATACACATGCTTTTCAGCATGTTCAGTACACATATTCTCTGGCTCTGCCACGAGTCAATCTGTGTGAGTTCAGTACACGTATTATAATAATATTGCATGGTTTCCTGCTGTCAGGTGGTGTTGTAATTCCTGTTGAATATTGCTGCCCCCTCGTGGAATAATGTGGTACTTGAGTGTGGTGTTAACCCTTTCACTAGCACACTACCAAAGGGTTAACCCTGTCACTGCGACAATACAGAAGGTTAACCCTTTCACTGCCCTGCGACAAAGGGTTAACCCTTTCACTACCACACTACAGAAGGTCAACCCTTTCACTACCACACTACAGAAGGTCAACCCTTTCACTACCACACTACAGACGGTACAACCGTCCCCTTACGCCTCAATAATCACACTGTGCTTCTTTATTTCATCAAATCACGAGACACAGATCGGCTTTTTGGATTTTGATCAGGTGAATGGGACCATATTCACACGGTAGCCCTTTTGCTCTTATGTCATGCTCGGGTTGGGATTCCTTCCCAAGGAAAGGAAAGGAATCCCAACCTGAGCATGTGTATATGGTGAATAAATATGCCTTTTTTCGTTCTAAATGATCTTTGACCACTGTGTCGACTTGTCTTAGCTGATGTTTTATTGCTTATTCTTATTTATTGTTCCTATACGTATGAAATTGCTGATGAACTGGGTCTTGTTTTGAGAGCTCGACATCGCCGTAAATGAGGGTAACCTCAGTGTCTTACGAGTTGAAATAAAGGGTTTTTAAATTAAATGAAAATGAAATCCTCTTGGAAAAGGCACCACTGATTTAGTAATTTTGTATTTGTTTATTTGGACGGGACAATGCAAAATTAATGAACACTGTGGAGTGTTCAGCTACCATTGATCAGCTACCATTCTAGTCACGGTCACTTGGCTTGTGCTTCCAGCTCATCAATAAACAGCTTCCCCCCTTTACTGGGAATACTCAGACCACCAGTTGACCTCCTCCTCCCAGACATGAACAAACAAGAAGTGCTAAATCACTGGGTTCAAAATCTTAAGACCAGGCTATAATAATAATAATAATAATAATAATAATAATATACTGTAATAATAACAGGGTTCGCACAAGGTCCTTGAAGTGCTTAACACTTTGATCGCCGGGGTTAAATTCATAATTTACCATCCCTCGCCAGCCCTATTTAACATGGAGAAGTTCCCCTTCTTTGCAGGGCTATAACTTTTTAAATTGTATTGCTAATTCAATTTGGTTAACGCTTATTGACATTACCATGGCCCATTCAAAGTCCTATATCTATTGTTCAGGGTGTAGCAACGTTATACTTTTTCATTCACATATTCATACTAAAATACGGTCTAAAGTATAAGTATGTTTTTATCATTTTCTGCAGCTTTCTCCAGAACTTGATTTATAGCCCTAAATGCATTATATTGATGATCAAATACAGTTTGGTAGGAATCTGTGCGAGATAAAAAATTTCAACTGCACATACTTCTAGAAGTTACTACGTATGATCGATAGGTTATGACTATAACCAAGTTCTGTTAGTTAGGGGCGATGCTTGGCATCACTACTGCACTATCTCGCGTACGTGCACGCGTACTGAATAAACCACAAATGTACCTCTAATACCAGTATTAGTCTGACCACACCCCTCATCAGCTTACCTTCATAAGCAGGTGTGTGGTCACCTGCTCTCCTCCTTCCCAAGCTTTCACCACAAGGTGAGGACAAGGGCTGCAGCGGCCGTCTGATGCCAAGCATCGCCCCTAACTAACAGAACTTGGTTATAGTCATAACCTATCGTTCTGTATCGTTAGTGGCTTAGCTTGGCATCACTACTGCACAAGGGAGGCCAAGCGGAGCCACTTGGCTGACAAATACACCCCGCTGACAGCCCCCCAAAACCATCAGAACAGGGAGGGCCGAGCCCCCCCGACCCCCCCTAATGGAGGGTATCCCCCCTATTAGAGGCTTCACGGGAAGGCGACGGACCCGACCGTGCGAAGAGGCACTCAAGCAACTTAACGCACAGGGTGAGCAGACCGTGGCCTGACCCCACGACTACACACACGCACAACCCGCATGCCACCCGGGAACGAACGGAGGAACAACCTCGTTACTGCCCCCAGAATCACGGGGCCAAGGGCAAACCCAACCCCGTGGCAAGGCCGTAGCAGCGGAGCGCGAAGGAAGACCCAGACCCACTAAAAGGACTGGACTCCCTGGAATGGGGGCCCGGAGAAGTCCATGATGCCAGCATCAAGACCCCACCAGGTGGGCACGTAGTGCCCCGCCCCCCACATCGCCAGCGTATTCGGACAAAGGCCCCTCAGTTACTGCACCTGGTATTCCCAGGCGGAATCCCATCCAAGCACTAACCAGGCCAGAACCTGCTTAGCTTCCGAGATCGGACGAGATCGGGCGTGTTCAGGTTGGTATGGCCGTAAGCCGAGCGGGCCCCGTCCCCCCAATAGTACACCGCCTGGCACACTGACCCTGCAGAACAGGCAGTCAGCATGGCCGTAAGCACACAAAAAGGTTAACCAACGGAAGCAGGCAGCGCACCGGGGAAAAACCAGGCAACAGGCTGTTAACCCTAGCCTGGAGACTGCGGACGAGACAGGCGCCAGAGGGGACAGCTGAACACAGCCGCCCCGGCGGAAGGAGCGTAAGCTGGCGGTGTTGCATGACCAAGCCTCCATTTAAAAACCCCCACCCAGAGGGGTCGAGGCAGAGAAGGCTGACACGATTGGCAGACGTCATGAACGTGCAGGGGCACCCTCAAACGGTGAACCCGGGAGTTGACACTGCTCCAACACACCAGGGAATCAACCACCTCGGTGTTACCCAATGCGGTGGTTGTTCCTATAACCCCTCAAGAAAAAACTCCAAAACACACCTGCGGGCATACACCGGCTATACCGCAGTACAAGTGTTTCAGTTTCCAAAAAGGGTTAACCCAGGCCTACGGGTCGCAAACATCACTTCGGACCGGGCCTGGCGGTACGGGAAGCACAGGGTCACCAGAGGAGGTCAAAAAACCACCCCCACAGGCCCCTCTTCGCCATGCGTGAGAGAGGAGCGAAAAATAATGGAGAACCAGCCCCTAAGCACACCGTACCCGGTATTCCCCGGCGGTCTCCCAACCAAGTACTAACCAGGACCAACCTGTGTAGCGGCCGAGATCCGACGAGATCGAGCGCGTACAGAATGGCATGGCTGTAAGCCATGACGACAGTGCTGAGTAAAAACATACCCAACCAGGGTCTCCATAGCGCTTAACCCTGTGACACCCAGACCGACCTGGCATTTTTCCCCCTGAAAAAAGCCCAAGTCCCTCAGGGTACCAGAACAGCAGATCTGCATCCCCGGCGGACAACGGGTTCAACTGATCTGGACCAGCGTGACCAGAACCAGTCCCGTGCCCTAACCACGCCGACATGCCTACTCCAGGAGAAGGGCAGATATGCGTGTTGATCTTAACATGAAAAGAAGGCGCCACCCAGACGTTCGGACGAACCGCGCCTGGTGGCCCACCCCAAGGGCGTGAGACCCCACTACATATGTTCAGATCCATCCCGTCATCATCCCCCAGACATGAACGAGAATCCGTCGACAACCCACCCAGGTCATGGGATGTGGTCGTCGGAAGAGGAAAAACCCCCATCTCAGTTGCTTTATAAAAACGCTGTTTCAACCACAAGCAACCAAGGCGTGCCAGTCAATCGCCTGTTTACAGCGAGCTAGCACTATACGTGCGTCGGGACACACCCCCATCAATGAACAGGCTATTTAGACCTGTCATTGAATCCCCAAGGCGCCCAGGGGAACGACAAGAGGGGTGTGACACTCCCTAACTCCAACACTTCTGGAATAGAAAGAAGGAAGCATCAACAGTATGTATCCCAGTCTACACAGCCGGGGTAAAAAATGTTCACATTTTTACATCCCACCACCCTCCCATAGGAAAGAGACGGGGATCCCCAGAGAGACTTCCCACGCGAGCTGTACAGATTGAAAAGAATATATTGCACCTTGAGCCATGTAAAAAACTGGTTTTAGGGCCTCCGGGGAAGAGGCACTGAACCCATACACACTCAATAAACGAATTGAATCGAATATACATACAATAGAAAAGGACCCTTCTAGAGGGTCCACTCACTTTGACAATCTGAGGAGGAAGGCTCTGTACTCTGATGGAGGCTTCCTCACATGGAAGAAGGAGTCCGAACTCACAGAAGGCCTGAATAGGCGCTTGGTGATGTGGGATATTTGTGGATATCCTGATGAAGAATGTCTCAGTCAACCGAGGCTTGGATAATAACAAGGTTTATTAACCAAACAGATAGAATACATAGAGAGAATGGCTGAGGCTCTCGCCCCAGGTGATCAGCTGAAATTACCCAGGTAAGACCCTGATAGATCTCGGGAGGAGACCTATATAGTTAACAAGGGGGGGGATGTGGTCCCATTTGATAGGTCAGATGGGGGGGAGGGGGTACAGGTTTGGGGGACACAGGGGAGGGGGATATCTTATTCCACAGAGAGGGGGGGGGCATAGGTAAGGGGATACAGGGGAGGGGGATATATTTACATGAGGACAATATATTATACCACAATACTCACTTTTCTTTCTTATAATGTGGGTGAGATTAATGTATAATATACCAGGATTGTTTGGAACAGGTAAAAGTGGGGATAATAGTTTAAAATAGAATTATTTACATACATGATTAATAGAATTATTTACATACATGATTCATGACATGATCGACTGGACTGCGGTCTGTGTTATTTTGATATCAGAGATGTGGGAGTAGATATCACCATTTTCTTTTATTAATCGCTCAAAATATCTATATCAATGAGTGGTCCTCAACTCTGATATCAAACAACAATTAACATAATCATTAGAAGCTATAGCTGTGCAAATATCTTGGCATACCTTCAGTCGTTCATGTCGTGATTCAGGGGAGCTAATGTGATGGTTGTGCATACAGGCATAGTAATACAACTATTACATACATGTGAGCACTGTCTCTGTGTGGTCAGAGTGCACAGGGTGAAAAACAAAATCGTGTGCATAATTATTAGGAATAGGATTTGCACATAAGGCTAATGTGTACAAAAACATTTTAACAACCGTTAACCTGGTGGTTAATAAAACTAACATGATTAAATTACTTAGGATCCAGTTGTATTTAACCTGAGTTTGAGTGTCATTTTCATCTGTGATTGCCTCAGTTTTGTTGGTCTTTACTTAGAATCAGGCAATTTTCTCCATTTCTTCTCTATAAATGAGGAGATAAAACGTCTTATGCATCGCTTCTGTATGTAATTCTAGTGCATATACTATCAATGGTTCACCATACAGGTGCAAAACAACGTTACATGTCCTCTTCTATGAAAGAATAAAACAACTGATTCTTTCTTGTCTGACAATACAATTTTGTAACCTAAGTAATTCAAATGTGATGTAATACAGTAACCAAACTTGGTGTCTTGGAACAACCCAACTGGTTCTGCCCTGTTTAACAATAGCATTTTGCAATGTGACTCTCTGATCATTTCTCATTGCTATTATAAAATTGGTTAATGCAATCTTACTGATTGTATTTCATCATATTCTTAGTCCATAATTTTCCAGATACATATGAACTCTGTGAAACAGTTCTTGTTTGTGAATCTGACAGTTGCTGTGTCGTGTTGATCATCTGTTCTCGGTCTGTTGTGTGGCAGGGCCAAACAGTAACACAGTAAAAATTAAATACATACATAACAATGTGGACAATGTGTGTTCAGAAGTCTCTTGGTCTACAGGTCTCTGATGATGTCTCTTCTTGACGATGCAGTCGGGAACATTCACTGGTCGTCGTTCATTCAGAGGGGGCCTACAGGAGGTCGCCGTCCGCTCCCTGTGTACCTTGTCAAGGGTCACCGGTAGCAGTCAACTATAGTGGTCTTTTCCTGCAGCCTATGTTGTTCTCCACCACCATCACATGTCTGCCACTGTGCTCACGCTTGGCCCCTATCAGGCCTAGAGACATGGTGGTCGTTCTTGAACGTGGTGGTTGGTCCCCCCCGTTCCTCGTCATCGCGGTACTAGAGGGGCGAGGGGGCGGGCGTTTTTGAATGTGTTGTGCTGGTTTCGCTGTCCTCTCCTCGTCATTGCGGTACCACTTGATGGAGGGCGAGGGCCCGCCGGTGTAGTGGCTAGTCAGTAGGACGCTCTCTCTCACACGGATGACAATCTTGTCATGGGAATCCACCTTGATGGTCGGGGCTTTGGTTCCCATCTGCAGGTGATGGGTTTGGTCTGCAGTGCCGGGGTGGAGGCCGTCAAAGGTTGATCTCCTCTTCGTCAGTGTCTCCTTGGTCAGTCTCCTTCGTGGTCCTCTGCTCCACTTTCTTGGGGATGTCTGTGGGCTGGGTTGGATGGTTCTCCCACGGTAGTTGTCGTCGCCTCTGGTTGTCAATTTTCTTTATGTGTCCTGCTGTGATTAGCTTGTTAATCTCAGCGCGGTACACAGTCTCTTGAGCGGGGTCTCTGGCTAGGCGCCGCTCTGTGTTCAATAGATACCGCTCCGTCGCTTCTTTTGGGGCGTGGAAGGTGGGCATACCCTCTCGCCTCAAGAGTGGAGTTGCGTATCTCATCACTCCGTTGACTTTGACTCTCTTTGTCCCTTGCTCGAGGAGTGCTATGGCGTAAATGTCTTCCTTGGAACGAATGTCTTTCTTTTCGTTCTTAAAGGGCATTGTCTCTAGTGTCCATAGCCTCTCGACATGCTGTAGGAGGGTGGTGTCTTCTTCTGTCACTCTGGAGTAGAGGCAGCTAGTGGCTGCTGTTCGGTTAAGAGACTTAGCGAGGGGGCCTTGTAATGTCCATCCTAGGCGGGTCTCGACTGCTGCAGGACAGCCTCTGGTCCCTGTGTGGACCCGGTCTATCGGGACTATGAGGTCTGCATGGTCGGAGCCTATCAGCAGGGTCGGGGTGGCACCGTCTATGAGCGGGATAGGTAGTTGACGCAGGTGCACATATTTATCCATCAGCTTGGCGATGGGGTAGGTGTACTGCGACAGGCCTATTTCTTGGCTGGTGAAAGCATTAGTAATCCTATACCGTCTCTCTGGCTGCCCGCTTGCTGCGATAGTGAAGGAGACATTCTCGCCCTTTATCGTCTTTAGATCTCTTCTTATTGTCCGAATCGTCATTGGTTGTGTCCGCAGCTTCGTGGTTCAGGTCGCGCGTCGTCTCACTCGTCCTGTCCTCTCACCAATTCGTGATCTGAGGGTGATAAACACTGCCTTAGAAAACTCCTCACATAAATGATTCAACGCCTTTCTGCTAAAGTGGAAAATCATTTTGGGATTAATTCAATTCATAGTAAATAAAATCACTTAATTGACAATAGGAAATACAAACCAATTGCATTAGCAGTGATAACTTACGTCAAGAAGGTCACATTCACTACAATTTTATCAGATCTTGTGTCTAACTAGATCTTACAGCATTAGGCTTTAAATAAAATTTGTAAATGAATGGCCAAAGTCTTGAATCAGATAAAATAGTCTGTGGTGTTAAATTGAAGTTGATCTTACCTCAGGATGCGTTGGGTGTGCCTCAGGATACTTACCTCGCCACGACTTCTCTGGCGTTTTTCACATCTCAGTATGGCTCATCATAGCATAGCATGGGGAAAAAACATAAAATCTAGGTAGCCAGTTAATTTTTGCATGAAAAACAATCATTTGTTTTGTCATCTACGTTTTAACTAACCTTACTGTCATGCATTTGTCCTAATAAACTAATCTACACTGTAGCACTCAACACTTTGATGACCATTGTTACTCAGCTGATAGAGGTGTGCCTTGCCTGATGTCCTGTCGTACAGAACCTGTGAGTCGCTTTGGATAAAAGTGTCAGCTAAATGATCAATGTTGTTGATATCTTGTACATTTAGATAATTGTGCTGCAATTTTGGTGGTTGATAATTTTGCAATCATGGAGAGTATTAGTTGTTAAAAGAATAGTCTAAGGAAAGTCATGCATGTTATTGGTTATGAACAGAGAATAGAAGGAGGGGATTGTAAGTAGTTGTTTTCATCATTAATCTTTCATCTCGGGCACTTCTCTAATTCATGTGTCTTTTGAAAAGAGATGATGAAAACGACTGGTTAGTTATTGTTAGTATGGGAGTTAGGTAGATTTTCATAACTGCAAATTCATCACCGGTGTCTAATTCATGTTAATTAAGTGGTTCTCTGTTGCCATCCACCGCTAGGTGAGTTCATCAAGTCTGTGGTCACGAGTGCAGGCATTTGCATTGCTTTGTCTCCCAAGTGCCCACTCTGAAGAAATTTACATGTGGGTGTTTTGGATGTAGATTTGTTCCAAATGGTCAATCGATTGTCTCTCAGCTCTGCACTGTCTCTCGGTTGACATGCAAATTGTTGGATTTTCTGTCTTTTGTGATACAATTTGGGTGTAGTCGTTCACTGTTTTGCATCTCGCCTCAGAGCCAGATCTGTAAATACAAACACATGTTAATTTTCCACTCTTTTCTAAAACCTGGGTGAATCCTCTTTGACTGTCTGTGTGCTCAACAAACATTAGCTAGATCTCATCCATCCCGTTCTTGGATGTAATGATAGTGTTATCATTTATCAATCATATCGCATATGTACACAAGCATATGAATGTGGACCCACACATTTTGAATCATGTTTAAAATGTCTTACAATGGAAAGGGCTAGTTATCTTTCATTGGTTCTTTAGATAAACACATTAACTCAAGTGAATATAACCTAAACATCTTACTTTTAAACATGATCTATGTTGTTTGTGTTCCAAGTTTTCAACATTGAAAGCTTATAAAGTCTAATCTAACGCTGTTTATGTGGACTACAATTCCTGTACTGCCATATATTGGGAACCGGAAGTGTTTGTTTAGCTCCCATGGTCAGTATGACCGGTACGCCCACAGATGTATTATAATTCTGAAACAGACATTGTAATTAGCTTTATGTGACTTATAATGTGTAAATTAAAGCACATAAACACTCAAGTGATCTGAGATAGTTGTAATTTGCTTTAACTGATAGTTGTGTATATGTACAGTTTCTACGTCAAATGACTCCCTTTTCTTGACTCCTTTTGTATCACAAAAAGTATTGAATTTGCAAATCTGGTATGTCATAAATGTACAGATGTAGCAGTACTGACTATCTGTCTGTCATGTATGTCATAATATGTTCTGATAAATTGAAAATGGGGGACCCTGATGTAAACAAATCTGGTATTGAAAATGGGGGACCCTGATGTAAACAAATCTAAAGTCTCTCTCTGGTCTGCATCCCCTTAACAATTGTGTATTGAGCTGTGCTGTATTGTACCCATTCTGCAATCTGTTAATAAAGTTTTCAATCAATCAATGCATCTATATTTATGATTTTTATACTCACCGGGGACAGCTGTTGTGTTGGGTTGGATCCGTTACGTGTCGTCAGCAACCCGCATCTCGCCACCTCAACTCAACATTTTCCAATAGCAGCGCGCACATACATATACAAATAAAACATATACTACACGTGGATTTCACGCACCCTTGGCCTTGGGTACCTTACACTTTACGTTCGCTTATGGATAGTTTAATATAAAATAATCACTTCACGGCGCGCATAGCGTGACGTCATCGCTCCATGCGACGTTCGTGCGTTCTCATTCGCCTCGGAAATACCGCTTTGCAATTCATACAGTATTTTTCCAACGAGCTCTCAATAGCCTGGAATTCCTATACCAGCGTTTTGTTACCGAATGAACGCGCCTGTGCATATGTGAAACGTAAACAAACTGAAACGATAAAACTATACTTCTCCAAATGGCCGTTCCCGTGGGCCGGTGTTCTGCGGAATCCGGAAATTACTATTCTAGTTTGTTCCCGTGAACTGCACTTCAATGTTATTCTTTGTATAACGGTAATTCGTCTCTCAATGCTCGTCGCGCTATCCGTAGCCGGTTCTTGACTCAATAAAGCAACGCGACGGGTCCTATAATACTTGTGCACATACAAACGAGACTTAAAACAGACAAACAAACATTAATACATATAAGTTAACGTGTGTGTATATCTGACTGTATTGGATCGCTGTACGTTTAGTCGTCCAACATCTGTATTGTTCCAACATCTGTTGCGACAAGGCATTTATACCCTTGATATATAACTACACATCGTTATTAAAATCATAACGACCGAACCTGACTTCGAAATTTACCAGCGATATATTAGATTATATATACCTTTTAATCATACTCTCGGCCTCTTAACCCGCGACTAACGTCCTGTTTAATGTACTTTTCCGCGACTGATGTCCCGTTTAATGTACATTTACGTACTCCCGGGACATCGCGTAATCATGTACTAACTAGGACATCGCGTGATCATCTTCCCGCTATCTGTATTGATCAATTGGTTAATTTAATCCAAAATACATCGTTTTCAGGAATGAGATTGTGGGCTTAGTTTGAGGTTGAAACAATGAATATTATGACGCTACTCTGGTAATTTCTAATTATGATTCCATCAGCTTCTCGGTCCTAACTTCCCGCCTCTTTGCAAAGGAATCACAGAACGTTTTTAACAGAGTAGCGTTTTCCAAGGATATCACATCATAATAAGCTCACGTATCTATTTTGTTGCCTATATTTTTAGTCTGCATCAGCTAGACTAGGGGTAGCAATCCAACAACCTGTGTGTGTGCCTTAACTTTTGGTCGGCTCCGACTCGACCTGGAATAGCACTTCAACCTGTGTGCCTAAACTTTTGGGAATAGCACTATAACCCATCCTCTCAGAACCGCCTGATAAAGGACCCAGGTGCACGCGCGCCCTGGTAACGATTCTCAATACAGATCAGATATATTAATGCACATTATTCTACTCAGCCATGATCTCAATATTGGACAACATTCTGTAATATTCACCTGGCACAGAGAAAAGCGGGAAGATTTTAATTCCTTCCATACATTTGGTTGACCATCCTATTATACTCACTTTTCTCTGTATAGTTGAATGATACAGCACGCCGGGAGGACGCAAAAAGTCCGTCACAAGTTCGTAGACGCCAATTGTGGGATATTTGTGGATATCCTGATGAAGAATGTCTCAGTCAACCGAGGCTTGGATAATAACAAGGTTTATTAACCAAACAGATAGAATACATAGAGAGAATGGCTGAGGCTCTCGCCCCAGGTGATCAGCTGAAATTACCCAGGTAAGACCCTGATAGATCTCGGGAGGAGACCTATATAGTTAACAAGGGGGGGGATGTGGTCCCATTTGATAGGTCAGATGGGGGGGAGGGGGTACAGGTTTGGGGGACACAGGGGAGGGGGATATCTTATTCCACAGAGAGGGGGGGGGCATAGGTAAGGGGATACAGGGGAGGGGGATATATTTACATGAGGACAATATATTATACCACAGTGAGGAGGAGCCCCGACCACCCCCCCCTGAAAACAGATCCATCACATGGACCTGAACAGCACACGGAAGTCCTACCAACAGAGACGCGCACGGTGACGTACTCTATGGCGGGGGAATTCCTGCGGTGCACACGCCCAATATACCAGGCCGTGGGACCAGGAACTCCCTCCCCCCCCCCCCCCCCCCCCCCCCGTAACGTGCCGAACCGCCACGTGACGGGAACCTTGAAGGACAGGGGGTGTACCCCTGACCGACAGAACAATGGGGAGAGGAAAGGTTACCAGTTCACCCCTTTACGACCCCACACCCATGATACGACGTAACGACAAAAAGAGAATATGACACAGTCATAGTCAGCTCTATGAAGCGTTTCACAGCTCCACACAGCGCATGAGCTAACCTGCTATCTGATTTTTACTAAGGAAAAACACAGAATAGAGAGGGCTCTAAGAACCCCGGTCCAACATACACATGTGCTTCTGTGGCCAGTACAACCCAGTTGTAGGTCACATGACACACACAACCCATCATCACCTACAAAAAATGGCAAAAACACTCAACAGAGGAACGCCGTTTTTTTCACAATGAGAGAATACATCATTCTTGATTAGTATCGACCACAGGCCTTGCTAAGCACACATGACAGCAACCAAACCAATTTCCCTTTAGGAAATAAGTTCCTCCAGCAGATTTAGCACAACCTCAGCAATCAAGCTAAGAGTTACATCGTATCCCTACCACACAAAAGACACAATTAATGCACAACATGTCTGATAGGAGGTGATAAAGTCCCCAGGGAACCGGGGGGGAAAACACAATCCTCCTATTTTACCCTCAATACGGCCAGTTAAAACAGGAAAACCTGTTAATGTGTGAACACACTGTTCATTGTCATTACAGTCTGAGAAAGAACATTCTTTTACTCACTTGTCACCAAGCATAGCTTCATAGGTTAGTTACCTTAGTTGTGAGTACACGCCGTGTTACTCACACAACAACCAGATCATTACATCCCGTTTGCACGGAGAAGCTAACTGCCAGTGACAAAAACAGCTCACACATAACCCGCAACGTATCCTAAATGCATTGTGCAACACACGTTTTGGGAAAAACACCGTTATTCACAATACATTTAGCAAAGTAAAACCAGAAGACGTGTTATGAGGTCTGGCCAACCCCGTACCTACCCGGAACGCAGATCAGCGAAGTGCAGTCACAAGACACCGTAGAACACAGCCGTCCTGTGTTGTTCGATCCGGGCAGCGTCGCCGCTCCAACCAGTCGCTACAGTCCTCTTTGTTGACGCAATCCCCGTCCAGGCTCAGGGCAGGGTCGACGAACATCCCCTGTCAAGGATGACGTCGTGGTCAAGAGTGTAAAACATGTTAAAATCAAAGCACGTTCAACAGAATAGCATCAAGCTAACGGCTGCTCCAACCGTTCGGGTGCTATTGCTTCCGCTCGCGAGACGCCAATCTAACGACGCACGCGATCAGAAGCGAGCTCCCGGCGGTGCGCGAGAAGCTAAGCTACCCCGCGCCAGGCCACTAACCGTAAGCTATGAACATGTAAACAATGACATAACACTCACCCAGACAGGCCGCCGTTCTGAACCTCTCCTCACTTTTTAAGAGAAAAGAGAAAACAAGATGTCCACACCGCTTCACAACGGTGACATTACCACATCCGACGGATCAGCACAGTACCAACTGGCCTGTGTAGCTGACTTTAAACATGAATCTGCCGCTATCGCACATTACATGCACATATCCCCTCGTGAAGGAATACTCTCATTTGGATATGAAAGATGGGGCCTTAACACGGTGACAGAGAGAATCCACTCGTCCAGAACACACAGGGATCACCAGTGTCAATGGTCGCGGCCCACTATAGTTAAAACTATAATGGTCTTCAGACCAAGGTCTTCTGTCGCCTAGGTGGCTAAACAAAGGACCCTAGCCTGGGGCCGGTTTCCATAAACTTCGTCAAGTAGCCCCCATAGCACTAACAGACAAGTGGAGCCCGCCAGCAAACACTACTCACCCAACCTGGAACGCACCGCTTCTCACAACAGCGGCATGTCCGACAGTTCAGCTGTGGCCTGACAGGTTTCACCCCAACAAACACAGCAAGGAACTGCAGTTGAGAAGCATGCAGCGGCGTGCTCCCAATACGAAAACCGGTGGAGGGTTTTTAGAATGATCATCATCTTCCAGACACTCCAGTACGAAGACAATATCGCCGTATTTTCTCGAAAATAGTGAGAGAGAAAATAAAGATATGATGTCAACGTATCCTTGTTTCCCAAAGCTGTTCCTAATCCAATTTCTTCCATCATGGTGTCAAGTGTGGGGATCTACCGAGGCACTTCTTCCTTGTGGTGAAAGCGAGAAGGAGGAGAGCAGGTGACCACACACCTGCTTATGAAGGTAAGCTGATGAGGGGTGTGGTCAGACTAATACTGGTATTAGAGGTACATTTGTGGTTTATTCAGTACGCGTGCACGTACGCGAGATAGTGCAGTAGTGATGCCAAGCTAAGCCACTAACGATACAGAACTGATGTTGACCGGATGGGCGGGGGGTCGTTTATAATTCCGTGGGCAACGTTATATCATTCATCTAGTGTGGGTGATATGATCATTAGAGCAGTTAGTATAGAAGACATTAAAAAATAACGCTGAAACTCACCGTAGCTTCCTCTCGCCGTTGGGAGATGAGCGTGGAACAGATTTTTTTTCTATTATGGGATGTAGAAATACCCGATCCATTTCCAGGTTGTATAATAGTATATACGTCCAAATCATGTTGTTTATCGAGTTATTGGCAACGGATCGATATCCATTGTGTCGAGCTCGAGTCCCGGGACCTATAGCGAGTGATCGGACCAAATTGAAATGAGCACCAGCTTCCACTTCCCTGTTTCTTCCCTGGGCGATCCGCCGATCGGCCACCAGATGGCGCTCTTGAACCGTTAGAAAGTTGACAGGGGCTCACCAGTACATATAATGTCTCCGGGGGAGAAATATGATTTCGATCACAGATTTTTGAAATATTGATATCAAAGATGCTGTCCAGCGTCATCGGCAGAATAAGCATGGCGGGGAATGACGTGTTCCAGCGTCTTCGGCGATTAAAGTGTTAAAGTGCCTGAAAAAAAAAGTCAAGGCCTGGAATTGCTTGAAAACAGCAAATTTTTTAACAAGGTGCTTAAAAAGTCCTTGAAATTCAAATCAACCATTCGCATTGAGAGTTTTGTTCATCCATGATAAAACAATTCTGAATCAAGAAACCAATCATTTTTATTTAAAGTGTAACTACCTGTCGGAAATTGGTTTTAACTTAAGCCATAAATATTGGATCCGATTTAATTAAATTTAATTTAAAAGCATCTAAAAGTGAATTGTATCCTTTTTAAATGCCCTTTTTAAAATGAAAAAATGGTGCTTCGAAAAGTACTTGAAAGTCCTTGAATTTCATTTTGCAATGTCTGTGGGAACCCTGTAATAATAATATACATCTACTATCTATAATAAGTCTACTTCACTTTTGTGTTTCCTTTCTCCAGCCGTGGGATACAACTCTGTCATAAACATCACAACGAGGACGGCGAACTCGGTGAGTCTAGCAGCCTGTGACGAATCATCATCCCACCTAAACTGCACCTTGATCACGCTGCCTACTTGCTCATATGCGTATATTCAGAGTTAATTATATTGTTTACACTGCCTATTTTTACTTTTCTAATGTACTATAATTGTATTGCCTGTATTTATGTCTTATTACTATTTAGCTCATACCTGTACCCCCCCCTCCCCCCTCCTGGATCTATCAAAGGCTTTTGACACCATTGACTTCACCATTCTACTTGGGAAACTACATCATTATGGCATAAGGGGTCTGGCTCTCAACTGGTTCAGTAGCTATTTACATGGTAGGCAACAGTACGGCGATATAAAAAGTCACAAATCAATAAAAATGGACATCAAATATGGGGTCCCCCAGGGGTCAATTCTAGGGCCTTTACTATTTATTCTCTATATAAATGACTTTGTCAACTCATCTGTACTTCTGCACAAAGTTATATTCGCTGATGACACTAATTTGTTTCTGTCACATAAAAATCCACTCGAGCTACAAGATCTACTCAATACAGAACTACAAAAAGTGGACACCTGGTTCAAATGCAACAAATTATCACTAAATCTCAGCAAAACAAATTTCATTATCTTCCACTCAAATCGGATGCACACACATCACATGTGCATAAAAATAAATGGAAAGGAGCTGTCAAGAGTGGCGTCCACAAAATTCCTGGGGGTCATCATCGATGAGTCACTCAACTTCAAATGCCACATAAAATACCTACAAACAAAACTGTCCAAATATGTTGGCTTATTCTGCAAAATACGTCATTTTCTTCCCTTGCCTGCCCTTCTCCCTTTATACAAAACCCTGTTTGAACCCCTCATTAATTACTGTAACGTCATATGGTGCAACACATACCCCAGCCATCTCAAAAAACTAGAAAGCCTACAAAAGAGGGTACTACGAGTGCTGTCATGGTCCGGGTATAGAGCGCCCTCAAAGCCTCTTTTCCATCGCTTTGGTCTCCTGAGGCTCGCTGAATTTAACATTAATCAAAACGCATCAATTATGTATCAAGTTGTCAACGACATGAATCACAGACTGTCTGAGCTTGTCCCAGTCTGCCAACCACTGCACATCCACAACACAAGAAACAAGCATCTTATATCTGGCAAGAGGAGAAGGCTAAATTGTGCTAGCCTAAGCATAGCATGCAGGGGTCCACAGATCTGGAACAAGCTTGATGAAAATCTAAAAATGACTAATACCTTTAAAACCTTTAAAAAATCACTGAAAGAGGAACTGCTAAAATCATATCTCTAATTAAAATTATAACTTAGGAATAAAATTGTCTATTATGTATCTCTGTTATATGTCAGTTAGTAGGTAGGTGTGTAAACCTACCCACGTTGTATTGTTTTGTTTTGTTTTTTTTGTTATTGTTTTGTTGTTTATATTCTGTTTGTATCTGTGCTCAGGCTCCCTCCAAAAGCTTTAAATAGCTTCTTGGGAGACCTGGCACATGCACACAATTTGCGACATTGTTATCACATGAGGATACTCGCATTTAAAATGTATCGTGTGTGTGTGTGAATAAATTCATTCATTCATTCATTCATTCATTCCCCCATGCTGCTATGACGCCTAAATAAGGGGATCAATAAAGGAATATCTTATCTCATCTTATCTTATTTAACCCTTGTGTGGAGCTCAGGTCTGTGGTGCCTGTTTTCAATGTTGATATAATATATATATATATATATATATATATAATTTTTTTACCTGAGACTCATTGGCCTTGTGGCTTATATTACATACATGGTGTTCTGGTCCTGAACGTGTGGGAATTTTAGGTGAAAACAAGTAAATAATATGATACAAATGAAAAGAGAAGGTTCCTTCATTGTCTGCCTCCACCTTGTTTCATTCATATTTTTCAAAATAAACATGATTTATGTGGGCGACAGTGGCTCGGGAGGTACAGCAGTCGTCTGGTAATCCGGAGGTTCCCGGTTCGATTCCCGTTTCCCTGGGCAGCGTGTCGAAATGTCCTTGAGCAAGACACTTAACCCCTAATTGCTCCCGATGAGCAGGTTGGCACCTTGCACGGTCGCCTCCGCCGTCGGTGTGTGAATGTGTGAGTGAATGGGTCAAATGTGAGGAACAAATTGTAAAGCGCTTTGGATAAAAGCTGCTATATAAATGCAGCCATTTACCATTTTATTCCATTTATGTCTTGATTATAATGGATTATTTTTTACAGACATCACGTTTCATCACAAAAACAAATAGCAACTTTACTGACAACGTGATCTAGCAGGAGGTAAATGGCGAATAATAACCATATAGCTGTCTAGATTTTTTGTTAACTGTTTTTTTCACATGAATTGTTATGGCTTTATTGTTTTAAATAAAGACCCGTGAAAACACTGGGTGAGGAACAAAAAACGCGAACAACCACACAAGGGTTAAAAGTGACTAAGACTGAGATATGTTTGGTTACATTTAGTATATGTTTTCTCTAAGATCTGAATATACTTTTCCAGAAACTCCGAGGCCAGACAGAAGCGCTCTACATCCTGACAAAGTCCAACAACACCAGATTCGAGTTCATTTTCACCAACGTGGTTCCAGGAAGTCCAAGGCTGTTCACCTCCGTCATCTCTGTCCACAGGTAGCTGTTCACCTCTGTCATCTCTGTCCACAGGTAGCTGTTCACCTCCGTCATCTCTGTCCACAGGTAGCTGTTCACCTCCGTCATCTCTGTACACAGGTAGCTGTTCACCTCCGTCATCTCTGTCCACAGGTAGCTGTTCACCTCCGTCATCTCTGTACACAGGTAGCTGTTCACCTCCGTCATCTCTGTACACAGGTAGCTGTTCACCTCCGTCATCTCTGTACACAGGTAGCTGACCCCTATTAGTCGACTAGTCATCTCTGTACACAGGTAGCTGTTCACCTCCGTCATCTCTGTACACAGGTAGCTGTTCACCTCCGTCATCTCTGTACACAGGTAGCTGTTCACCTCCGTCATCTCTGTACACAGGTAGCTGTTCACCTCCGTCATCTCTGTACACAGGTAGCTGACCCCTATTAGTCGACTAGTCATCTCTGTACACAGGTAGCTGTTCACCTCCGTCATCTCTGTACACAGGTAGCTGTTCACCTCCGTCATCTCTGTACACGGGTAGCTGTTCACCTCCGTCATCTCTGTACACAGGTAGCTGTTCACCTCCGTCATCTCTGTACACAGGTAGCTGTTCACCTCCGTCATCTCTGTACACAGGTAGCTGTTCACCTCCGTCATCTCTGTACACAGGTAGCTGTTCACCTCCGTCATCTCTGTACACAGGTAGCTGTTCACCTCCGTCATCTCTGTACACAGGTAGCTGTTCACCTCCGTCATCTCTGTACACAGGTAGCTGTTCACCTCCGTCATCTCTGTACACAGGTAGCTGACCCCTATTAGTCGACTAGTCATCTCTGTACACAGGTAGCTGTTCACCTCCGTCATCTCTGTACACAGGTAGCTGTTCACCTCCGTCATCTCTGTACACAGGTAGCTGTTCACCTCCGTCATCTCTGTACACAGGTAGCTGTTCACCTCCGTCATCTCTACACAGGTAGCTGTTCACCTCCGTCATCTCTGTACACAGGTAGCTGTTCACCTCCGTCATCTCTGTACACAGGTAGCTGTTCACCTCCGTCATCTCTGTACACAGGTAGCTGTTCACCTCCGTCATCTCTGTACACAGGTAGCTGTTCACCTCCGTCATCTCTGTACACAGGTAGCTGACCCCTATTAGTCGACTAGTCATCTCTGTACACAGGTAGCTGTTCGCCTGTTATTTTTCTACAACGGAGTTCGGCGATTTGCGAATCTGATTGGCCAGTGTCATTTCTGGTCATGTGACGCGTACGCCCAATCGTGGGACCGCAAGTTTCTACACTGGTTAGGCTTAGGCGCTCGTTCGAAGTCGGTTAAGGTTAGAGTTTGTCTTAGAGCATGACGATAGAACGCCTGCCCTGATTCCGACGGTTAAGCTTAGGCACTCTTTCGAAGTTGGTTAAGGTTAGGGTTAGGCGATAGAACGCCAGGTGCTTTGCCAGACGCGGAAATGGGCAAAGACACAGCTCGTCACGCTATTGGGCGCACATGTCACATGACCAGAAACGTCAGTGGCCAATCAGATTCGCAAATCGCCGAACTCCGTTGTAGAAAAATAGGACGCTAGCTGTTCACCTCCGTCATCTCTGTACACAGGTAGCTGTTCACCTCCGTCATCTCTGTACACATGTAGCTGTTCACCTCCGTCATCTCTGTACACAGGTAGCTGACCCCTATTAGTCAATTAGTCGACTAATCGGCCGAAAGGAGCCGTAGTCGACTGCCAACCTCTTAGTCGAATACAAAAAAAATGAATCTATAATTTTTTTTTTTTTTTTTTTTTTTTTTTTAATCATTCTTGCCAAAATAAAAGAGGCCTAGAAGCGTGGCTAACGCTAATGGCACGCATACCAGAGGCTAACTGCCTACGAAAACAGGCACAGAGGCACTGAAAGAGGATTTCACCCATCTAATGAACACACTACTAGACAAATATCAAGATGTATCCATCAGTGGACCAATTACATGCTTTTGCAGAGGACAAGAAGCCTTCAGTCGACTCCTTCAGACATTAAGCACCCCCCACAGCCCAAATGGAATAGTCGACTAACGGCAAATTTTGGCCAATCATAGTCGACTATCCAAATCCTTAGTCGGGGACAGCCCTAAGGTATAGTGATGCTCATGGCCTGTATTTCACCTCCGTCATCTCTGTACACACAGGTATAGTGACGCGCATGGCCTGTATTTCACCTCCGTCATCTCTGTACACAGGTATAGTGATGCTCATGGCCTGTATTTATTTTTTTTGGTTACACAAGTCTCCCTCTGTAATTTTACATTTAAAATTTTTACAGAAGAATATATGCTTATTTGAATCTAGTTAAACCTCAAGTCTCATAGCAGAGAAAAACAGAGAAAATCCAATCTAAAGTTTGGCTGCATTTTTAACACATTGGCAGTCAGGTACAGATGTGGGACTGGAAAACGAGGCGTCTACCGCCGGTAGCAAGCTAGATGACGCTAGATGACGTCTTTTTACGCTGCTCTGCCTGGTTCAACCAGTAGGGGGAGTCGAGTTACACGGTGGAGAGAGGGAGCTATTCTACAATCTGTGTGTGTGTGTGTGCATGCGACACTAGTCTTGGACATATTATTTTGCAATGTAATGCTTTTCTGTAGATTATTTGACTGTCATTGGTACAGTAATGGTGTGGTATTTTCGATTAACGTGCGTTTTTTATGGATAATCATCTAGATACTCAGATACAGTGCAGTATTATTCTTTACGAGACAACCCAACGTGCTGGCACCGAAGACCCGCCCTACTCTGCCTCTGATTCGCAGAATGTGGCTCTAGTTAGGCTCTGGTTGGGGGAAATGTAACTGGCCCGTCGATTATTGTGATCAGGCTGTCCTGTGGATTTCAGCTGTCGCTGTACTGAATTTACTGGTAAATTAAATTAGGTTTAACGTTAGTTTGTTTACTACAGTTATGTAGTCAACTAAGGTAACGTTACAGTAGCAACTGCTCAAATAAAGCTGTATCCACATTGCTGTCAAGTTAACGTTATGGTCTCTCGAAAATTGAATGCGACCTCAAGGCTTTTCAACACTGGCCGCGTAATATTAGTTAACGTTCATTTAGCAGGATGTAATGTGTAACGTTTAATCAACGTGAAATGGCCCTGAATACATCATATAATGTGTTTCCCAGCTGCTTATATTGTAAGTGTATGCCCAAAAATATATATCACTATGAATTGAAAATGGGGGACCCTGATGTAAACAAGACTAAAGTCTTTCTCTGGTCTGTGCATCCCCTTAACAATTGTGTGTATTGAGCTGTACTGTATTGTACTCATTCTGCAATCTGTTAATGACATTTACATATCTGTAGATACTATATCTATATCTGTACATCCCTTACCTACTCTTACTAGTTACGCTGCTGGCCAGTATGACTTACTACCATATAGTGTCTTTATACCTGTATCACTGTACATATTAATACTATCTATATCTGTACATATCTCTTACCTACTCTTACTAGTTACACTGCTGGTCAGTATGACTTACTACCATAGTGTCTTTATACCTGTATCACTGTACATATTAATACTATATCTCTTACCTACTCTTACTAGTTACACTGCTGGTCAGTATGACTTACTAGTTACTACCATAGTGTCTTTATACCTGTATCACTGTACATATTAATACTATAACTATATCTGTACATATCTCTTACCTACTCTTACTAGTTACACTGCTGGCCAGTATGACTTACTACCATAGTGTCTTTATACCTGTATCACTGTACATATTAATACTATATCTATATCTGTACATATCTCTTACCTACTCTTACTAGTTACACTGCTGGTCAGTATGACTTACTACCATAGTGTCTTTATACCTGTATCACTGTACATATTAATACTATATCTATATCTGTACATATCTCTTACCTACTCTTACTAGTTACACTGCTGGTCAGTATGACTTACTACCATAGTGTCTTTATACCTGTATCACTGTACATATTAATACTATATCTATATCTGTACATATCTCTTACTAGGGACACTGTACATTGGAATACTGACATACATTTGCCATGGAAACTGTACATTGGAGGAGGTTGGGTAGGTGGGATGGGGTTGGGTGGGGCTGTACATTGGAATACTGACAAAGCCATGCTTGGTCTTTATTGTACAACTGGGTTAGGACATTTGTAGGGGCCAGTTTTGAATTGCAGTCTCCCGTAGGTGTTCTTTGAGAGTGTTTTTGAAGGTGGGTAGTGATTTACATTCCTTTACAGCTTTGGGTAGGGCGTTCCACATTGTTGTGGCATAATTGCGAAACGTGTTTAGTCCCTTGTTTGAGCCGAATCTGGGTTTTACATGATTTGTGGAGCTCCCTCTGGTGTTGTGATCGTGGTATTCACTGACCTTTGGGAAGTATTTTGACATGTACATGGGTACCTTGGTCGTGTAGTGTATCTTGTAGACCAGGCCCATTGCAAGTTGCTGTACTCTGTTGTCTACTCTAAGCCATCCTAGGTTGGCAAAGTGTGCAGGGGTGAGGTGGGTTCTAGGAGTCAGGTCAAGCAGTAGTCTGACTAGTTTGTTTTGAGATGTTTGTAATTTGGTTTTTAGTGCCTTTGAGGTGCTTTGGTACCATGAGGTGCAAGCATAGTCGTAGTACCCTTGAATGAGTGCTCCTGCCAGAGTCTTCAGGGTATTCTTGTTTACCAGGGAGGAGATCCGGTACAAGAATCGAGTTCGTTGATTGACTTTTTTTTATTACATTGGATGCCATTTTGTCACATCTGGACATTAATAAATACAAAAGTGTATTGTTATTGTTGTCATGTATTGTTGTCATGAACTGAATAGATTCCAGAAGTCATAATCCACTTAGTCCTGCTCCCAAAACTATTTTGAATATGTTGTAAAATAAATGCAACTACTGCAGAAGTAGGAATATCATTAGAATACAGTACAGTATGTATTACTATCTACTACTACAGTACTACCTATGCTGCTATGTCTATACTACTATGTATCACAAACAGTACTGTATTTGCAAATCTGGTATGTCATAAATGTATAGATGTAGCAGTACTGTCTATCTGTATGTCATATATGTTACGATGAATTGAAAATGGGGGACCCTGATGTAAACAACCAGTATGGCCACTACAATACTGTAACAAAAATGAGCAGAAGTATTTCAATTATTAGACGGAATGCCTATTTTTTAACAGACACAGCTACTGTACCAAGCAAGTCATACAATCACTAGTTTTGTCACATCTGGACTACTGTCCAGCAATCTAAAAAATAGTAAGATAAAATAGACAGAGTAAAATAGTGCAGTGCAATAAAATAGTAGAATAGAATAGATACAACTTGTTTTTTTACAATGAGAATTTTATTACCATTGCAGAATGGGTAAACTACAGTCAATACACACAATTGTTAAGGGGATGCAGACCAGAGAAAGACGTTTGTACATTGCAAAGTTCATCCTTCCTCTGCAGAGTTCAAATAAAGCTGACTTGACCTGACTTGAAAAAAACAGTGTTGAGACAACCCCCCCCCCCCCCCCCCCCACCATCAATGTACAGCCCCCCACCCCACCTACCCACCTATTAACACCTCATCAAGGAGAGGGGGCAGGGAGGTGTCAAATTTACCAGTGTTACCCACCCAACAGGAGCAACAGGCGGCCAGCAGCACAAGCACTCCAGTCTACTGCTTGTGTAAAACAACAACAGAATCAGAGAGCATGGTTGGCTGTGACACCTGTGATGACTGGTTCCATCCCAGGTGTCTAAACCTCAAAAGGCCACAGAAAAGCAAGACATGGTATTGCCCGGAGTGCAGAAAAAAGAAAAAGAAGTCTAACCCTAACTAAGTTGCTGTACTCTGTCGTCTACTCTAAGCCATCCTATATTGTCAAAGTGGGCAGGGGTGAGGTGCGTTCTAGGAGTAAGGTCAAGCAGTAGTCTGACCAGTTTGTTTTGTGATGTTTGTAATTTAGTTTTTAGCCCTTTTGAAGTTTTATGTTATGGCTTCCTTCTTGGAGAAAATGTAGGTCTGCCAATGCTGCTGTTATGCATATGTTATGCATTGTTGTGCATGTTGAAACTTGAAATAGCACTTTTGTATTTTTGTATATAAAAAAAATAAGCATTTTTTACATGCATTGTTGTGCATGTTGAAATTGTAGGCCTGCCAATGCTGCTGTTATGCATATGTTATGCATGTTTAAACTTGAAATAGCACTTTTGTATTTTTGTATATAAAAAAAATAAGCATTTTTTACATGCATTGTTGTGCATGTTGAAATTGTAGGCCTGCCAATGCTGCTGTTATGCATATGTTATGCATGTTTAAACTTGAAATAGCACTTTTGTATTTTTGTATCTAAAAAAAATAACAATTTTTTACATGCATTGTTGTGAAATAGCACTCAGTCACAGAAAGTTAATGTGACAATACATTTTTTGTATTTTTGTATCTAAAAAAAAAGCAATAGCAGAAGTTAGTTTTGCATTTTCTTTACTTGCATTGTTGTGCATGCTGAAATAGCACTCACAGATAAAACTGCAATAGAAGAACAGAACATTTCATTCTTATTTGTATATTTGAACAATAAAGCAAGGTTATTCTTTCAAAATGATGTTTGCTATAGTTGTTGTGCCCCTGGTATGTGGTTGACAAACATTGACATTGACAAACATATTTACAATTAGCATTTTATAAAGTAGAACTGTAATGTGTACTTTCTCAGTCAGTGCTAAGTGCAGTCATCTTATGCAGCATCACTTTTCACGTCAAAACAAAAGTAGAACTGTAATGTGAGACGGGGAAACTTTGTTTTGAATACTGGGGGGATGGTTGAGAATATTTGGTCCCTGCACTGCCATTTAATCAAGAAGTCAAGCTTGACGTACATCAGGTCTATCCAGGTCCAGAACACTTTGATGACTGTTGCCTTTGACTCGACCTTGGTTCTCTGTTGGTCACCATCCTCCTTGGCTGCATCCCTCTCCTCTCTGAGAGACTGCATCTCGTCAAACAGAGACTGCTCAGTGATGGGAGGTGTGGCTGCTTCCTCAACTTGGGCTGCTGCCTCAACTTGGATGTCTTGGCTGCAACGTTTAGTCCTCTTGTGGGGAGTCACTTTAAATGAAATAAAAACCATACTAATAAGAAACTGCAATTTAGGAACCCATTGATTTTGGCACATAACTGAAAACTAGATGATATCACTTACGATGGTATGAAGAGGAGTTCCTTTTTGCACGCCGCTCATGGCGACTGATGTTCGTTGACGTAGATGGTGTAGACTGTGATGTTGAAGGGAATACAGATGGAATGTAGTCTGGGTGTGTTTGGTCATTGACCTTTGCACCTGAATGAATGAATGAATGAATGAATGAATGAATGAATGAATGAATGAAAACGTTATTAACAGATTGCAGAATGGATACAATACAGTACGGCTCAATACACACAATTGTTAAGGGGATGCAGACCAGAGAGACTTTCGTCTTGTTTACATCAGGGTCCCCCATTTTCAATTCATAGTGACATTTGTGACATACTCAACATACATGACATCATGACATTTATGGCATAGGGACATACATGACATACAGGTATATAGTACTGTTACATTTGTGACATAATATGATATGCAAATATACAGTACTGTTACCCCATAGATCCTGACAGAGAGTATATACATATGACATGTATATTACAAGCAATACGACTATTCAATAACAAGTCCTTAGAGCAAGGACAACAACACTGAATGTGATTGATAAATAGTATACTAGTAACATATAAAAATGAAAAAGGCATGTAGGCTACACTGAGAATGGACTATTATGGGGAAGTAGCTAGCAGAGACTGCTAGCTAATCAATCAATCAGCTAGCAGCTAACATCTGCTGTTTACAGCCTCACAGCCAATACAACTTAATTTACTATATAAATGTGTTCCTTATTCTCACCTGTTATGAAATGGGTAGAGCAGACATACGTAGAATTTGACTTGGGGGACCAGGGTCTGCTTTTGCACGCCGCTCATGGCGACTGATGTTCGTTGACGTAGATGGTGTAGACTGTGATGTTGAAGGGAATACAGATGGAATGTAGTCTGGGTGTGTTTGGTCGTTGACCTTTGCACCTGAATGAATGAATGAATGAAAACGTTATTAACAGATTGCAGAATGGATACAATACAGTACGGCTCAATACACACAATTGTTAAGGGGATGCAGACCAGAGAGACTTTCGTCTTGTTTACATCAGGGTCCCCCATTTTCAATTCATAGTGACATTTGTGACATACTCAACATACATGACATCATGACATTTATGGCATAGGGACATACATGACATACAGGTATATAGTACTGTTACATTTGTGACATAATATGATATGCAAATATACAGTACTGTTACCCCATAGATCCTGACAGAGAGTATATACATATGACATGTATATTACAAGCAATACGACTATTCAATAACAAGTCCTTAGAGCAAGGACAACAACACTGAATGTGATTGATAAATAGTATACTAGTAACATATAAAAATGAAAAAGGCATGTAGGCTACACTGAGAATGGACTATTATGGGGAAGTAGCTAGCAGAGACTGCTAGCTAATCAATCAATCAGCTAGCAGCTAACATCTGCTGTTTACAGCCTCACAGCCAATACAACTTAATTTACTATATAAATATGTGTTCCTTATTCTCACCTGTTATGAAATGGGTAGAGCAGACATACGTAGAATTTGACTTGGGGGACCAGGGTCTGCTTTTGCACGCCGCTCATGGCGACTGATGTTCGTTGACGTAGATGGTGTAGACTGTGATGTTGAAGGGAATACAGATGGAATGTAGTCTGGGTGTGTTTGGTCGTTGACCTTTGCACCTGAATGAATGAATGAATGAATGAATGAATGAATGAAAACGTTATTAACAGATTGCAGAATGGATACAATACAGTACGGCTCAATACACACAATTGTTAAGGGGATGCAGACCAGAGAGACTTTCGTCTTGTTTACATCAGGGTCCCCCATTTTCAATTCATAGTGACATTTGTGACATACTCAACATACATGACATCATGACATTTATGGCATAGGGACATACATGACATACAGGTATATAGTACTGTTACATTTGTGACATAATATGATATGCAAATATACAGTACTGTTACCCCATAGATCCTGACAGAGAGTATATACATATGACATGTATATTACAAGCAATACGACTATTCAATAACAAGTCCTTAGAGCAAGGACAACAACACTGAATGTGATTGATAAATAGTATACTAGTAACATATAAAAATGAAAAAGGCATGTAGGCTACACTGAGAATGGACTATTATGGGGAAGTAGCTAGCAGAGACTGCTAGCTAATCAATCAATCAGCTAGCAGCTAACATCTGCTGTTTACAGCCTCACAGCCAATACAACTTAATTTACTATATAAATATGTGTTCCTTATTCTCACCTGTTATGAAATGGGTAGAGCAGACATACGTAGAATTTGACTTGGGGGACCAGGGTCTGCTTTTGCACGCCGCTCATGGCGACTGATGTTCGTTGACGTAGATGGTGTAGACTGTGATGTTGAAGGGAATACAGATGGAATGTAGTCTGGGTGTGTTTGGTCGTTGACCTTTGCACCTGAATGAATGAATGAATGAATGAATGAATGAAAACGTTATTAACAGATTGCAGAATGGATACAATACAGTACGGCTCAATACACACAATTGTTAAGGGGATGCAGACCAGAGAGACTTTCGTCTTGTTTACATCAGGGTCCCCCATTTTCAATTCATAGTGACATTTGTGACATACTCAACATACATGACATCATGACATTTATGGCATAGGGACATACATGACATACAGGTATATAGTACTGTTACATTTGTGACATAATATGATATGCAAATATACAGTACTGTTACCCCATAGATCCTGACAGAGAGTATATACATATGACATGTATATTACAAGCAATACGACTATTCAATAACAAGTCCTTAGAGCAAGGACAACAACACTGAATGTGATTGATAAATAGTATACTAGTAACATATAAAAATGAAAAAGGCATGTAGGCTACACTGAGAATGGACTATTATGGGGAAGTAGCTAGCAGAGACTGCTAGCTAATCAATCAATCAGCTAGCAGCTAACATCTGCTGTTTACAGCCTCACAGCCAATACAACTTAATTTACTATATAAATATGTGTTCCTTATTCTCACCTGTTATGAAATGGGTAGAGCAGACATACGTAGAATTTGACTTGGGGGACCAGGGTCTGCTTTTGCACGCCGCTCATGGCGACTGATGTTCGTTGACGTAGATGGTGTAGACTGTGATGTTGAAGGGAATACAGATGGAATGTAGTCTGGGTGTGTTTGGTCGTTGACCTTTGCACCTGAATGAATGAATGAATGAATGAATGAATGAATGAAAACGTTATTAACAGATTGCAGAATGGATACAATACAGTACGGCTCAATACACACAATTGTTAAGGGGATGCAGACCAGAGAGACTTTCGTCTTGTTTACATCAGGGTCCCCCATTTTCAATTCATAGTGACATTTGTGACATACTCAACATACATGACATCATGACATTTATGGCATAGGGACATACATGACATACAGGTATATAGTACTGTTACATTTGTGACATAATATGATATGCAAATATACAGTACTGTTACCCCATAGATCCTGACAGAGAGTATATACATATGACATGTATATTACAAGCAATACGACTATTCAATAACAAGTCCTTAGAGCAAGGACAACAACACTGAATGTGATTGATAAATAGTATACTAGTAACATATAAAAATGAAAAAGGCATGTAGGCTACACTGAGAATGGACTATTATGGGGAAGTAGCTAGCAGAGACTGCTAGCTAATCAATCAATCAGCTAGCAGCTAACATCTGCTGTTTACAGCCTCACAGCCAATACAACTTAATTTACTATATAAATATGTGTTCCTTATTCTCACCTGTTATGAAATGGGTGGAGCAGACATACGTAGAATTTGACTTGGGGGACCAGGGTCTGCTTTGGTTGACTCTCCCGTCTGCTCTACCCAGTCAAAGGAAGTTGACTTCGAGAATATACAGTACTGTTTACAGTATGTGTACAAGGGAAGACTACTCGAAATGTGTTGTTTTCTTTGTGCATTAAGCCAGTCAATTTGCTCTTTGTATGGGATTATAACGGAGTTGTTCTTGTTTGTGTGCTCCCCTCGCATTTGACGATCAATTGGACTTGAAAACAGCAGTGACCACCACTCGTTAGATC
>NC_140169.1:161960161-162013790 GCF_963971535.1 Notolepis coatsorum | reverse complement strand
CTCTCTCTCTCTCTCTCTCTCTCTCTCTCTCTCTCTCTCCTCTATCTCTCTCTCTCTCTCTCTCCCTCTCTCTCTCTCTCTCTCCCCTCTCTCTCTCTCTCTCTCTCTCTCTCTCTCTCTCTCTCTCCTCTCTCTCTCTCTCTCTCTCTCTCTCTCTCTCTCTCTCTCTCTCTCTCTCTCTCTCTCTATCTCTCTTTCTGTAATTGATTGTTACTGGGAAGTCTCTCTGTCTCTGTGCTTTGATGCATGGCTCAATTGTTATATCTGCTGGGCATACATACATACAGGTGTTAGTTCCCCACCCCCCCCCATCCCCACCCCCACCCCTGCACTCTCTATCTCTCTCTCTCTCTCTCTCTCTCTCTCTCTCTCTCTCTCTCTCTCTCCTCTCTCTCTCTCTCTCTCTCTCTCTCTCTCTCTCTCTCTCTTCTCTCTCTCTCTCTCTCTATCTCTCTATCTCTCTATCTCTTCTCTGTAATTGATTGTTTTACTGGGAAGTCTCTCTCTCTCTCTGTCTCTGTGTCTGGGTAGGCTAGTAGCCAGTAGCCACGTTTTGTCTTTTGATGTGCTTTGATGTTGCATGCATGGCTCAATTGTTATTCTGTTGGGCATGTTAGTACCCCCCCCCCCCCCCAACCCCACCCCCGCCCCCACCCCTGCACTCTCTCTCTCTCTCTCTCTCTCTCTCTCTCTCTCTCTCTCTCTCTCTCTCTCTCCTTTCTCTCTCTCTCTCTCTCTCTCTCTCTCTCTATCTCTCTAAACGGTGTGTGTCCTCTCCTCTCTCTCTCAAAAATCTGACTTTACTGTTTTTTATTGCAGATTCTGACACAGACTCTGTGGAGGAGATTGCAGAAGGCGCAATAGATGACATGGAGTCCGTTGACTCCGATGTCGAAGTTGCCATGCGTACAGCAAGGAGACCATGCACACCTCCGATAGGTGTGTATATATCTCGCTCTCTCTATCTCTCTCTCTTTCTCTCTCAAGCATTGTGACAAAGCTGACGTCCCTTGTTATTTCAGCTTCAGCGAAAGCAGGACCAGCTGCTGAGGCAGAGACAGATTCTTCTGAAGAAGAGGATGTCCACGCTAAGCAGCGGGGTGAGTTTTGATCACTATCTCACACTGACTCTTCACTCACACAAGTTTCTAAATATGTATTATATGAATGTGTCTACAGTGCATTGTAGTATACCAGTTAGTTATTGTAATCTCATAATTTACAGGCAAAGGTCGAGGCCGGGGCAGAGGTCGGGGCAGAGGCAGAGGTCGAGGCCGTAAAAGCACAGCTGCTGGTGGGAGCGATGAGTGGATCAAAGGTACAGACAGTTTTGTGCCACTTAAATTTACCTTTGACGCAGAGCCAGGACCACTACACGATGCGGCCACCATCACATCCACCAAGCCCCTTGCCTTTCTGCGGCTGTTCCTTCACGATGAACTCATGGGTGGCATTGTACAGGAAACAAACTTGTATGCTGAACAAACAATGGCCGTCATTGATCCCAACAGGCAGAGTAACAGGCTACGCAGTTGGACGCCTGTCACCCTTGCAGAATTGTGGAAGTTCCTAGGAATACTATTCCTAACGGGGATCGATCGGAAGCCGCAACTATATATGTACTGGTCAACTCTAAAGTTTTTCCATTGCGCCTATTTCTCCAAAACAATGGCACGTAATAGATACCAGGTCATTTGGAGGTTTCTACATTTTAGCAACAACGAGACAGCAGACAAGTCTGATAAAATGTACAAAGTACGCCCGGTCCTTGACTACCTTGTCAACCGATTCCGGGAGCTATTTCAGCCAGACAAGAATATTAGCATAGACGAGGGGATGCTGGCCTGGCGTGGCAAACTACAATTCAGAGTGTTCAGCCCCCTGAAGCCCACCAAATATGGGATCAGGTCATATGTGCTCTGTGATTCTCACACTGGTTACTGCTTTTCACTGCGACCATTTTGTGGGGACTATGTACCCCTCAAGGACACGGTTGTTGGGCTCCTAGGACGTCTGTCGAACAAAGGTTACTTTTTATACATGGATAACTTCTATAATTCAGTGGCCTTGTCTGACATACTCCTACAGTTGAGGACCCACATCTGCGGTACCTTGAGGATGCACCGGGGAGAACCGGCGCAGATAAAGCGTGTAACCAATGTTGAGCTGCCGGTGGGCGAGACCATGGCCCTGCACAACAATCGGGTCATGGTTATCGCCTGGAGAGACAAGCGGATTGTCAAAATGATCAGCAGCTTTCACCATGGCACTCTAATGGAAACACTCGTCTGGAAGAAGGGTCATAGGACTAAGGTACCGGCAATGAAGCCAGACTGCGTGCTCACCTATAATGTCTGCATGAACGGAGTTGACAAGTTAGATCAACATATCAGTTACTATCCGTTCATTAGGAAGACTGCAAAGTGGACCAAGAAGTTCGTAGTATATTTGATTCAAATAGCCATGAACAATGCCTATGTTCTGTACAGAGCCAGACAGCCAACAGGACCGCACAAGTCACTCATGCAGTTTCAAATACAAGTCATTGCTGACTTGTGTGATGAGGCAGATGCAGCCGATTTAGCTCGCACAGTGGCCAGTGCCGCACGTGCCGCAGGTGAGGCAGATGAGGCAGAGGCAGGTGCCGCAGGTGGGGGGGTGGGGGGTGTGAGGTGGGAGGGAGCTTCCAGGGCCCAAAAGACAGATCCACACTGCAGGTTGGATGGCAAGCTAAAAATGCATGTTATGGAGAAGTACCCACCCACCCCAAAAAAGACGCATCCCACGAGAGAGTGCCGGATCTGTAAAAAAAAAAGGAATTAGGCGGGAAACCAGATCATACTGCTCGAAGTGTGGAGTCCCCCTACATCAAGAGTGTTTCACACCCTACCACACAAAGAGAGATTATGCTAGCTGAGCATTATCGCTAGCATAAACTCTCTTTGTGTGCTAAGAGTGGAAACACTCTCCATGAAATATATATATATATGGATGGGTGCGTACTTCCCCGTAGTATGTGTTATGATATATGAGTGTATACATTTAGTCATTTAGCTGACACTTTTATCCAAAGTGACTTACAGGTTCTGTACGACAAGTCATCAGGACGGGCACAACTCTATCAGCTGAGTAACAATGTGTGTCTGAGGCGGCCAGACGATGCAGAGCGTAGGGTTATTGAGGGTGTGTAGTATATTGTATAGTGTCTTGTAAATAGTGTAAGTATTTCACAATATAGGTATTACTGGTTGTACAGAACAAAGGTGTTGGCACACAGTAAATTTTGCTGAGTATATTTTACTCAAACTGAGTACATTTTACTCAAACTGTACTGGTCAACTCTAAAATGTTTCCATTGCGCCTATTTCTCCAAAACAATGGCACGTAATAGATACCAGGTCATTTGGAGGTTTCTACATTTTAGCAACAACGAGAGAGCAGACAAGGCTGATAAACTGTACAAAGTACGCCCGGTCCTAGATTACCTTGTCAACCGATTCCAGGAGCTATTTCAGCCAGACCAGAATATTAGCATAGACTGAGTCCATTTGGGCTCAAATGGACTCAGATTAAGTAAAATTTACTCTGCAAAATTTACTGTGCACATGGATATATTTGAAACACTATTCTTGGTCCACTTTCAGAGTAGCAATGTTGGTCTATCTTGTCAATGCCGTTCATCAGTGTCCTGGTGTTAGCTGCTGATTATTTTCACAGAGTTTCACAGAGTACATATGGCTCACTTTACTAACTAACACACTATGTACATATGTGAATGCACTTTACATGGTGTACCAAAATGGTGCTTTTATCTGAAGTGAATACATTTTTTACACCAAGTGTTTATAGTGTGCCGAGGATGGGTTGAACACAAGACCTTTATAAATAAATGTACATGTGTGCTGATGCAATTGCTGTGACGCAATTGCTGCGTTTTCTATACATATTTTTGATTTACCTTGAAAATGTCTATATGTAATATTAGTATGCCGAGAGATGTATACGGTAATTGTGTGGAATTGAAGCATACAGCTACACATTATTATAAAAATGCATATAGGCATGCAACGTAATCTATATAAAAAATATCCCTATATGCATTGCATTTCATGAATGCTAAAACACCAAGTGGTTTAGTCACTAAACCACTTGGTGTTTTAGCATTCATGAAATGCAATGCATATAGGGATATTTTTATACTTTACTTGATGACAATGCTTCACATTCGATAAATGGGGGGGGGGGGGGGGGGGGTGTAGATCATGATTGCATTTATTCCAAGTGCATAGTGTACAATGTGTGACATTATGCACTTGGAATAAATGCAATCATGATCTCCCCCCCCCCCCCCATTTATCGAATGTGAAGCGTATGCACAGTTTTGCTAAATTGCTGCGTTTTCTATACATATTTTCTGAGTCTGACAGTGTGAGAGAGTGAGGAGAAGAGGGAGACATTAAAAAAAAATAAAAAAAATATAACACAGATGCACAGATGAAAAATAATGTAAACTATACTAAAAAAAAATTGTATATATATATATATTTTTTTTTTCTTCATATTTCATATTTGATATTAATTCATATTTTGATAGGGAGGCCTGGCTTCCGTTGGCTTCCATAAGGATTCGCCACTGCGTACCCCTACCCCCACTTCTCATCTTCCCTACTGCCCTCTGGATATTATAAAACTGCCTACCTTTACTTCCTCTATCCCACTCCTCCTGCCACTTCTTTTTCATTTCATACTTAACTACACTCTTAACTTCTGCCTTGCTGTACCTCACTTCCCTACTTACTTCTACTCTACTAGCTGCTTCCTTAGCAAATGTATCCGCCAGTTCATTCCCCTCCACCCCTATATGTGCTGGCACCCATATGAAACACACATCTGCGCCTACCCTCCTTAGTACCTTAAACATCGCCCTCAGTGGTGCAGTCGTAATATGGGAACTGGTAACACGCCACGCCACGTGCACGCACACGTGCATGCGCACAGAACAGATTTTTTATTTTTATTTTTTAAATAGAGAAGCTGAAAAAGGTAGCAGGATGTAGCCTTCAATATATAAAGAAATTATATTGTCAACAGATATGGTTGAAAAACAAACAATGTTTTAAATGTAATAGTATTACAATTTCTTTAATTGAATCAACTTAAACTAGAAAAGTAAATACAAACTAAATTAACAATGTAAGTTACATTGTTAATTTAGTTTGTATTTACTTTTAGTTTAAGTTAATTCAATTAAAGAAATTGTTTTACACACAAACACAAAAACAAACTTAAAATAATCAGACAACTTGTGTTTACTTGAAGTTTGTGTGTGCATGACTCCTAGTGCACAGCAAGGGAGGTTTGGTGATGAACCTTGTGGTGCGCTCACACCCACTCGCGCGCGCAGTTATACACACACACACACGCACGCACACACACACGCACACACACACACACAAGCGCATTATACGCAAGTGCAATCTTTCTATCATACACGCTCTTCTTGCTCTCTATTTGTGTGAATGTGCGCGCGCGAGAGCAATTGGAAAGCTGGCGCCCCATCACGAATTCCGAGCCACATTAGTATTCACCTCCACTGCCATCACACAGAATGAAGGGGGAGATGCATTCAGATAGCCAACACCCAGACACCTAGTCTACCTGCGCTTTTTGTTATGTAAAACGGTGGCCGCCGGCCGGGTACTTATTCACAACGAATGGATACATCGCATTTTTGTGTGCGCGTACACGCGAGTACACATCTGTGCGCGATCGCGCGTACTTAGTTCTGCCTCAGTGATCTAATAACACGCCGTGTAACCGCGTGTGTGCACGACTGCACCCCGCTGCGCTATTTCTAAAATAATGTCCTGCCTTAATTCTGACTCCGCTCCCTCCCGCTCCACACAACACTGCACTGAAATAGCTACAGTGGATGAAATTAGGACTGATTGGTTGATTGGTTGATTGATTGATTGATTGATTGATTGATTGAAAATTGTATTAACAGATTGCAGAATGGGTACAATTATGTACAATACAGTACAGCTCAATACACACAATTGTTAAGGGGATGCAGACCAGAGAAAGACTTTCGTCTTGTTTACACCAGGGCAGAGCTGTCTGGGAGAAATGCGAGGCCCTGTGCGATATTTTTTTTAATTAATTAATGAATACTTATTTTTGCCTTCAATTTCCTAAAAATATTAAAACAGGTTCTCTTCTCCAATCAGTAAGAAATTGTATTATATATATAAACACACATTTTACACACAACTAGGGTGACCAAATCCGTATGATCCAAATGCAGGACAGCATGTCGATTTTGTGGGACATTGATAATTTTGATCAAAATATAAGCATTTAATGTATTAAAAATACAATATTGTTGCGTCTTAATTGATTATTATACTCATAATTATATAGAAGACCATACGAGTCCTATGGTAGCCACGTTGATTTTGACCCGAGGCTGCAGAGAGAAATAGTGCCTCCCCTTGGTCCCCTTTTCCCACTCAGCCTGCCACTCAGCCTCACCTCCTTTCTTTATCTTCTCTCTGAGTTCAACTCTTCCCATTGAAATGCTTATCTCTTCTTCCCTTCCCAGGCTCTGCTTGGCAAGGGAATCAGCTGTCTCATTTCCCTCAATCCCAACATGCCCCGGAAACCCAGCAAAACTCCACTGAACATCCTGCCTTTCTCAATCTAATATAAAAAACTATATAATATAAAACTAATACTATTTCCTGAATGAGATCAGGGCGAGCTTTAGACATACCTGCACTCACAGCCATCAGTGCAGCAGCCGAGTCGGAACATATGATCACCTGGCCTGGTCCCACTTCCTCCACCCACCACAATGCCCAGAGAATTTGGCCAGTAACTCTGTTACGAATACAGAGCTGCTGTCAGATATTCTCTGTCCTTTACCGATCCCTAACTGAGGCACACACCACCCAAATCCTGCCTTCCCACTCTCTGGATCCACAGAGCCATCAGTATAAACCTCCAGAGACCCTGAGGCTAAAAGGAATTTCTTTATTTCTCCCACAATCTCGCCCTTGTCTTTCTCCATCAAGAAACAAAATTCAATATCTCGATCAGGAACTAGCCAAAATGGCACTGACAGCCAACAAGTGTGCTCCGCAACCCTTACCTGATGTAACCTCAACTTCCTGGCCCACTGATCAACACTGGACAAAAAAGGCTTATACTTATCCCCATCTCCTGCCCCTGAAAGTAAACACCTGGGAAGGACAGACTGGTCCCACTTAATTTTTCCCAGTACTGTCTGTAGCCCTAACTTTATTCTCCTCAGGCTTAAACAGACACAGTATTTCTACCTTTACAAAATCATCCAAATTCTTAAATAATTCATAAAATAATCCATCTCTTCCAGGCGTCGTGTTTGCACCAGCTTGGTGCAAACTCTTTCATTGTAAAGTACAAATTAATCAGATTTTCATTTTCTGAGCTCCAACTCAACTTCCACTCATTTTGAGACAACAGTTTAATCCTCTTTTTCCCTCTCTCCTCCCCCAAACTCCCAGAACTATGCACTGCTTGAAAGGTGTGGTAGATTTTGAACATAGATCATCATAACGGGGGTTCTGAAACCAATGGCAATCAAATATAGTTCATAGAGTGTGTGTGTTTACCGAGACCTTGTGCTAGGTCATTTGCATATAGTGGCAGCTGAAGTAACAATATAGAGGTTGTTAAACGGGTTCGGTGGCTAATCAGGAAGGTAACCTACTTCCCCTTAGGGGGTTGTAAGAACAAAGGACAGGAAGCCCTAGATAAACACATGTGTCTCCTAGTAGGAGACACAGATGTGGCCACCTGGTCTGCTAAAAACTAAGTACATCTTCAAAGGTCTGATAACCCATTTAGATTAGTTTTGATATGAAATATAATTAGGCCTGTTTACATTGGGATAATAATTCTGAAGTCATACTAAACTATGTAAAATCATATGATTAATGAAACTGTATAAAAGCATATTATTAAATGAACACTAGAGTATAAACTTAAGTCTCCTACAGAATAAGATTCGTTTTCACTTAAAGTGAAAATAGGCTTAATGATAAGAAATGTGTTTAAGTATGATATATCTGTGTTTATGTAATCATCAATCAAAGTATTAAAAATACAGGGAAACTGTTCTCTGGGCTTAAACAAAGTAAGGGGGGGGGTTGGCCTATTAAGCCAAACCCCTATTTTCAAATTCAAGCTTAGCAGGCCTGACATTGGAGGAAAGAATTTGATGATGTCATCACACCGAGACGCGGGGCCTTGGGGATATAATGGGATGTTGTGATGGGGAGAAACACTCTGAACCCAACTGACCAGGAGGAACCACACCTACCATCCACACAGAGGAGCGGCAGCAGGACAACAGAAGAACTTTTGGAGGGAAAAACAGAATCCTCTTTGTTATCAGCAGAGAACAAAGACACATCAACAACTATCATTCCTTAATCTACTTTAATCTACTTGCTTAGTCTAATATTGAGGGCAAGCGGCATAGGGCTTTCGGTACCTCAATATTATAGCATTCTTTACTTTTAATTGAAACAGATAATTTTTTGTATAACTTTGTGGGTTTAATAAACCACTCCGTTTGAAATAACCCTCTTGCTTCCTGATTTCTCCTGCCTGCACCGCTGAGAAGTTCATAAGTATTTCCCAGAGCCTTAGAGTTATTGAATCACAATGCAGAGCAGATCAGCGCCCGGTTCTGGTACAGAGCAGAACCGTTTTAGCTTGGGAATCTACTTCATTTTGGTGCTCGTGGCCCTAGAATTATTACGACCGTTCGAACGAGATTTTTTTTTTTTTACTTCTTCATTTTTGTCACTCAACAAGTCGTCATCGCCAACCGGAGCTGATACACAGGTGAGTGATTATGGAGTTTACGGGAGTTCAATTCGAGCCTAGAGGGGGGTTGCTAAGATATTGCCTCATATAGGAGTATATGAAGTAAAGATATTGCCTCATGTTATTGTAATATGAAGACGTATAGTGGTGGCACAACTATCTGATTATGGGGTGGTCAAAGCGTCGGATGGCGACAGATGGAAGGCTTTACTGATCATAAGGCTCGGTAATCTGGTTGGCGTACGACAGGAGCGCGTCCTGAGTTATATGAGAACCCTAGAACGTATTCTCAGGAGACGGGCGCTATGATGATTGGTAATTTTTGCGTGTCTGAATAGGAGGAGGGCCGTGTGTGTATGGGCTCTGTCGCTATTTGGATCATGTAAATCAGGTATAGTAAAGACGAAGTAGGATCAGCATGAATCAGGGAACTGTGTTGTGCGGTTACAGGAATATCACGGAATGATTAATATAAACGGGGCTGGTGTGTTTAGGAGGCTTCAATAATAATAGTTTTCTGGCTGGGCATGGTAGACAGGACATGGTATTTGCGGAAAGCTATCGGCCGAATTAAATGAAGAAATATGTTCGTTTTTAGGGCATATTCGAGCGGATCTGAGAGATCCTCTTTAATATATTGAACATGCCGGCGTGTTAATTGATTGCGTGCGCTGTGATGGGGGCGGACGATGCGCTTGGAAACATTTCGGTTAAAAGACTGATTAAGTACTTAGTGGGGATTCGATTACAGAGCTATAGTAAACTTAAACATTCAGTATAGTAATGTGTACGATTACGCTTGGTCTCGGTTTTAATAGTCGCGCGGACGTTATTGAATAGAGTGAAACGGAATGTGAGAACTGCCGCGCGACGTTCGAGAAACAATAGTATGTAAGTCTGAATGGATGTTTGTATTTTTATTTTGTGGTTAGGAGTGGCAGTATGATTGAATGTTTGGAGAATGGCTATGGTTAGGTGTGATTGATGGTACGTATGAGGTTATTGTTGTATTATTATGTAATTTAAGTCACCGGTTAGCCGTGGGGATATGTAATGATAACGCCGGTTTTTCGAAGGCCGGTGGAACGCAGCGGCGGTTGGCTACTGTATTAGCCGGGGGGAGACCGGAGGATGCTGGTGACAAATAGGCGTAGGTTCAAATGTATAAGGTCGATCGATAGTGTCTTGGGATTACGGGGATGTGTTAGGCACTTAAAAATTTTCATATTCGACGCGGATAAAGTAGTTGTTTAATGTTTTAGGTGAACGGGATGGTATGTAGCGGGGACCCGGAAGTCGTTCTGAGCACACCGGTAGTGAAGGCGGCGGGGTCAAGCTAGGGTTTGGTGAGGGTCTATAGGTTGTTATGTTATTATGTTTTTGTTTAAATCGCTACCCTGGCGTTTTGAGGGGATTAGGGTTCTGTTGTGGGGAATGTGGTGTTGTGGTAACATGGCGAGGTGTCGGCCCGCGCGGCGAAACGGGTCGATGGGTCGTTGGGGAACGTTTTTATGGTATCATGGGAGAAGCTAAGCTAATGCTACCTAGCCGCGCTAACGGCTGAAGCGGTCGCCGGTTGTGACGTCATAAGGGTGCGCGGTCTGGCGGCCTGCGCGCGCTGGGTTGAAGCTAACGAAGCTAATATGCTAAGCTAAATGTGCTGACGTCATAGCATGACGGGGCTCTCGGGATGTCTCGCGATGAGGCGGCCATCTTGGTGGGGGCGCCGAGCGTCCATCTTGGTAGGGGTGCCGAGCGTCCATTGTTAAGGGGAAGGTGGAGTTTATTTAGGAATACGGTGGGGGGCAGCAGAGGACAAGGTGAGTTTCCTTTTGGAACTATTTTTGGGTTCTGCACACAGAACGTTTTCATTTGGGGGTTAGTGTACTAGTAAGGTTAGATTAGATTGTTGTGCTTTAATCTGGTGGTGGATTGTGGGGCCTTGGCCCCCCTCCCCCTCGTCCATTCCCTCTACACCCCCCTCTCTCTCTCCCTCTCACCCCCCCCCCCCCCTCTCTCTCTCTCTCTTGCTCCCTCTCCCTCCTTCCCTCTCTCACCCCCCCCTCTCTCTCTCTCTCTCTCTCTCCTCCCTCCCTCTCCCTCTCCCTCTCGCCTCCCCCCTCTCTCTCCCTCTCACCCCCCCCCCCACCTCTCTCTCTCTCTTGCTCCCTCTCCCTCCTTCCCTCTCTCACCCCCCCCCTCTCTCTCTCTCTCTCTCTCTCCTCCCTCCCTCTCCCTCTCCCTCTCACCTCCCCCCCTCTCTCTCTCTCTCTCTCTCTTACCCCCCCCCCCTCTCTCGCTCTCTCCCTCTCGCTCACTCCCTCCCCCTCACTCCCCTCATGGTTATGGGCACAGGCTATATTGTGATGTGGTGTTACATGAACGGGGTATCTCATTCCCACGCCGCCTCTATTCCGTTTTTTCTTCCCCCCTCGGCCCCCCCAAAACGCTCTCTCTTTCTCTCCTAGTTTGGACCTGTATATTGTATATTGTTTTCTTTATGGGTTTCAAACGCGGTGTAGTGCTAGATTTATTGTTTATTGCTGTTTACTGTAGGATTCAAAGGCAGTTGGTTGTATTTGGGGCTTGTTTGGTGTGTGTGGTCGTTCGAAATTCAGTTTTATTGTTATTTTTAGGGTATTTCTGGTGCTGATAGTGGTATTGGCTGGCGGGGGTGGGCTCGTTGTCCGCCACCGCACTTGGCGGGGATGCGCTATGCGTGCGCTCGTCAAAAGCTCGCTGCCACACTACGCGCATTGGGTTATATTGTGTGTGGGTATTTGGGTGATGGTGGTTACGGTGGTTGATTGGTGTCGGAGGTGGTGTGTGTGAGCAGCAGTGGTTGAGGGTGATATGAACTTTGGATATCCTTGAGTAAGGAGCCCGGGGTGTCGCGCTCCAGGTCTTGCAAGCTGGAGGGGGACACCTTGGGCTACAAGTTAGGTTGACCGGTGATGATGTCATTGGTCGGCGGGGATTTCAATGTGGGGGTGGTGTCGGCGCCTGTGGTTTTAATGAACGGGTTGTGTGACACTGTTCTGAATGTACGGGGACTTCAGTGACATAAGGCACTGAAAATTGATTTCTATTCTCGTGAGGAGCGCGTTTTAACACCTAAGTGGTTAGGTGTTACGGGGGAGTGTAGTGATTGTGTGCAAAATTGTGTGTGAAATATGTATGTTACTGATATGTAAAATGTAATATGAGCGGAATACATTTTTAGGCTTTCACGGACAGAAATAAATGTAGTTACACATAGAAGCGAAGATAAGGATTAAATATACACATAATCATTTGCAAAGAACAATAAGAGTTAAAGTGCTTTTAGTCACCTATATTATTAGAGTAAAAGTGAGTTTATTCACCTAAATTACCATGTCCAGTACAGATGTTTAGAAATGATAGGCTGTAAATAACAAGTTTCTGATTGACCAACAGAAGGAGAAGGCTGATGCAAAATAAGGTTCCCCGGAGTTGTGTGAAGAAGGATCATGACAACGGGATTGAGAGATCTAGTTCTCCAATGGAGACAACTGAAAAACGATTAAGGCTATGTCATTGATAATTCAAAACGAAAATTGCACAAATGCTCTCAAGTGATTTTAGTATAGGAGATGCCCGACATTCCATGCTTAAAGATGAATGATGGATTGTGAACGGGAAATGTCACTGATAATTAAGTGTATGCTTTTTCTTCTCTCTTCACAGCTGCTCCAGGACGGACGGCCAGTGCTGACAAATTTCGAACTCCAGACAGGGAAATCAAAGGGACTGTTGAAAGTCGGGGGGTATAGTATCACACAGCGAGTTATCAATTCCTGTTTGCACCAATATACCAGTGTGAGTGAAATTAACTCAAGTTTGGTAAAAATAGTTTGAATACAGAGAAACTTGCTTTCTAAACGGTGGAATTTGAGTGTATGAGAGGTACGTGTGAATGAGTAATATAGAGCGGATTCACTAACTTTGATAGGAGCAATTAGGAGCAAAAATAGGGTAACCAAAACTGGACATATAGTCTAGGTCAGTTAAGCCATAATGTAATAAATAGAAGCAATATAAAAATGGCCAACAGTCCGGCCAGTAGTGGGATAATGCCGATAACCTCTGCAGACATTACATTGACCGAATTGAACAGTGAGGTTAACCTGATTGACTTGAATGTGATCGACTCCCCTCCGGAGTCCAGTGTGACGGAGGGACTGGAAATAATGTCTTTAACTCCGCCACAGGGAGGCGTTGCAGCAAGCGACCCAGAGACAACTGGATTACCCGAGCCGATCCACGCTGAAGTGTCCGTTGCGGGAGACTGCCAGTTAACCAAGGGGGAACGAAAACAACTGAGGAGAGCGATGTTGTTACAGCAGTCCCAGGGAGTTGATGCTGGCCGTGCGGGGATAATAGAGACCAACAACAGGTATGGGATAGTACATGAACAGTTTCTACAGCCCACCTGTGTCCCGTGCCCAGATCTCCTCCACCCCCCCTATCAGTACAAAGGAGGGAGTGCGAAGAGATCCAGAGCACGGTCACTTGTGTGTTGGGCCTGCGGGAAGCTCGGACATATTTCTCGGGAATGTGAGTGGAGCTATCTATCCACGACAGGAGGCCCTCGAGGGGAGAACAGAGGAAGTGGGCGTGGGAAAAACCAAGGTCAGTATCAAGTACGGGGCCCACAGCCAGCAAGCTCCCCCTGTCTAGGACCCCCTCAGCACCAGAGCCAAGATGAGAGGCGGGACCCAGTGATGGGAAGTCAGACCGCCAGCGCTGAGTTGGGGGAAGAGGCATTGTCCTATAGACAAAAGAGGGCGTTTGTAACAGCATTCTTTCAACACGAGGCAGTTCATCGCGATCTGATGAAGACACAGCTGGAGATCGGTCAAGCCGCACACGAGACGCGGAGATTGGAGCAAGAATGGGTGAAAAAGTATGTACTGATAGATAATACAGCGATTGGGGTCTTGCTTCGGGCGTCGGAATTAGCCGCACACGAGACTCAGAGATTGGAACAAGAACTGGCAAGAAAGACTGCGCTACTAGAAGCGACAGCTATTGAGGTCATGTTTCGGGCGTCGGTGTTAGGCAACCGGGACCGAACAATGCCGTGTGCTTCGTCGTCTGGACAGGTAGCGGGCCCCTCTCAACAACAGGCTCAAGGAACTGTGACTGAACCAAATAGGTACGTGGCTATCTCCTCAGAACAGGCTCAAGGGAACCATGGCGGTGATGACATACAGCAAGGACATGCTCTGGGCCTGATGTCCCCAGGGCCATCCGATCACAGGCGGGCGACCCGCTGGGTCCCAAAACCCAGGGGATGCGGCCAGGTTTGCTGGATCTATGGACTGAAAGGTCATTTTCAAAGGTCATGTCTGCAGAGGCCACTGGCAGAATAAGAATATATGCAACTGGTTAGGGTAAAGATGGAATAGATTGAATAATAAAATATGCTCCTAATTAGATTAGAATAAAAATAGAATAAAAAATAAATAGAGGGGTTAGGTGATTAGATTATGAATGGAAGTTACTAAAAATGGATGTATGATTAACTGACGAATGCATGAACTAATCAGACTAACGAGAAAATCAAATTATGTTAAACAGTTAATATTAGGTATTCAATATTAGACAGTGTGATGATGTGACACTGCGGAAGCTAGTGGTCGGTAAATTATCCATGCTTGGTCAATATTCAGATTGGTCAAAGGGTGGACTGCATGATTAAGAAATTAAAAAGACCCATAGTTGTTTCTAGTTTTTTATAGTATTGATAGACGGATATTAACAGTTATGAGTAATAGGAATAGGTGTTTACTTTTATTTTCTGTAGAACTTCTCTTTTCTAGTGTATTACGAGCAATTCCTGACTTAGGCCGGGAGCGTTCACTTTGTTTATTCATTTGATTTTCCCTTTTTTTGTTTCTTAGTTAATACGGGGGTGCATAAGCCTCTAGGTGATAGGTTAAAAATGAGTTGAAAAGAAAAAAAGAAAAGCTCACAAGTTTAGTTTATTTTTTCATTTATTGGTTTGGCATGGTTTTTCTTTGTATGTTTTGTTTTCTGTTTCTTTTCTTTCTATATATTTTTTCTTAGGGTACCTGGCAAGCTGGGAGTGATCTCGACACATCAGGACGGGGTAGTATATGTCTATAAAATGGACTGGGAACAAAGTGAATGGACATGAGCTGGTTCATGGATTTTTGTTCTCCGCCCATTAAATACCCGGTTTTAGGAACTGGGGGTGTGTCGTGATTGGTGAAAGTGTTGGGAAGCATGATTCTCTGTACTTTGATAAGCTCAATAGGTTTGGTCGCTATTGGCCAAATTAGTCTTTGTGTAGGGTGTGAACATGTGAAATTGATGATTGGCTTGTGGGGGACTCCGTTGGCTTGGTGAAGGCTGGCGGAGAGTGTGGAAGATGTGTGTTTAAGGCGGACTGTGATTTGTTGCCATACACCTAGGACTACTGGGAGAGTGGATGTGTCAGTGCTGACTGTCCGGGCCGGGGTGCAGCTGTCCAGGGACGAAGGTAACGATGTTTGAATGTCATTCCGCATCGAAGGGTGGTGGGGTTATACTGGTTTGACAGCATAATATAAAGAGAGCCATGTGAATTTTTCTGAATTTTGAATATTAAACGATCAAGAAGCCATAAAATATATAGAAATATGATTTGGAATAGAAAGTTGTCAAAACTCAGACCAGTAAAGAGAGTCTGAGGGAGGAAAAGTATGGATTCTCAATCAATTGTTGTGGTAGAAGTGACCTGCACTGTCCCGAAGCAAAATCTATATTCACTACAGGATACAAATGGGAGATGGGGGAACCGAAATGCATCCGAGTGTGGTACGAAGCAGACCCAAGGATTCCATCGGTACTGGGGAACCAGACACTGGCTAGTGTCTACCCAGAGGTCCATGGGGAATCCCAACACTGCAGGGCACCTAGAGAAGAACCAGGAGAAGCCTACCTCTCAGGCCTGGAGAGTTCCGGCCAACGCAGTGACCGGGTCTTGAGGCTTCAGAGGGAAACGACAGGCAACCGACGAGGAGACAGGCGGCTAGGCCTCAGCAACAACTCCGGCTGTCAACAGACGGGCTGCAAGGCCTTAACCATTGACCAGGGGGTCAACAAGCGAAAGGGGGGAGCTGCTATCGCCCCTATCAACGACCAGGCGGAGGGGGAGAGAAGCAAACCTCTTCCACTAATCCGAGGGTCAACGGGGGTTGAGCAGCCAGCGACGACCTCCTCACAGCTGTGACAGCAACAGAGAAATACAGCAGGGGGTCCTACCCCTATAGAGTTCAACACGAGACATGCGGTCTCGACAGAAGACGGGGTGTGATAGAAAGGCAATTTGCTTTCTAATTCCACCTCCCAGAGTGGGTGGTAGCATTCAGCAGTCGTGAACTGCACCAGCTCTGAGAAATAAGGAGGAGGCCAGGTCGATTTAGAAAACATTGACCCCCCTCCTCACTGTTCTAAGTCAGAATTTGACAAATCACAGTTGAAACCAATGGAAATTGATCTTGGTACGAAACAGATTGTTAAAGACTGTACACGGGGCACAAATAACCAAAATGGACTGCTAATAAAGGTGTTATATTGTATAAGTATACATAAGAAGGAGATTTACAAAAAAGAATGTACGGTTGAATTTTAGGATCTGAGTGTGGCAAACCATATGTATTTTATCCAAGTATGATTTAAAATGTCTTAAGTATTAACCAGATAGTAGTGTGTAGAAGTTAGGATCTATGTTTGACATAATTAAGGATAGATAAACTATCCGAGTGTGGAAACTGTGGTAGATTTTGAACATAGATCATCATAACGGGGGTTCTGAAACCAATGGAAATCAAATATAGTTCATAGAGTGTGTGTGTTTACCGAGACCTTGTGCTAGGTCATTTGCATATAGTGGCAGCTGAAGTAACAATATAGAGGTTGTTAAACGGGTTCGGTGGCTAATCAGGAAGGTAACCTACTTCCCCTTAGGGGGTTGTAAGAACAAAGGACAGGAAGCCCTAGATAAACACATGTGTCTCCTAGTAGGAGACACAGATGTGGCCACCTGGTCTGCTAAAAACTAAGTACGTCTTCAAAGGTCTGATAACCCATTTAGATTAGTTTTGATATGAAATATAATTAGGCCTGTTTACATTGGGATAATAATTCTGAAGTCATACTAAACTATGTAAAATCATATGATTAATGAAACTGTATAAAAGCATATTATTAAATGAACACTAGAGTATAAACTTAAGTCTCCTACAGAATAAGATTAGTTTTCACTTAAAGTGAAAATAGGCTTAATGATAAGAAATGTGTTTAAGTATGATATATCTGTGTTTATGTAATCATCAATCAAAGTATTAAAAATACAGGGAAACTGTTCTCTGAGCTTAAACAAAGTAAGGGGGGGGGGGTTGGCCTATTAAGCCAAACCCCTATTTTCAAATTCAAGCTTAGCAGGCCTGACATTGGAGGAAAGAATTTGATGATGTCATCACACCGAGACGCGGGGCCTTGGGGATATAATGGGATGTTGTGATGGGGAGAAACACTCTGAACCCAACTGACCAGGAGGAACCACACCTACCATCCACACAGAGGAGCGGCAGCAGGACAACAGAAGAACTTTTGGAGGGAAAAACAGAATCCTCTTTGTTATCAGCAGAGAACAAAGACACATCAACAACTATCATTCCTTAATCTACTTTAATCTACTTGCTTAGTCTAATATTGAGGGCAAGAGGCATAGGGCTTTCGGTACCTCAATATTATAGCATTCTTTACTTTTAATTGAAACAGATCATTTTTTGTATAACTTTGTGGGTTTAATAAACCACTCCATTTGAAATAACCCTCTTGCTTCCTGATTTCTCCTGCCTGCACCGCTGAGAAGTTCATAAGTATTTCCCAGAGCCTTAGAGTTATTGAATCACAACGCAGAGCAGATCAGCGCAGGGTTCTGGTACAGAGCAGAACCGTTTTAGCTTGGGAATCTACTTCAAAGGCCTCCGCCAGCATGTCTGCCTTCTCTTTATTGGTAACTGCTTCTACCCCACCCTTCTGAATCACTGGAATAGAGTTTTTCTTATATATTCCTGCCATTCTGTGTACAACTGCCCACAACTGCCTCACAGAAGTCTCAGGGCATAGTGTTTCACAGAACTTCCTCCAACTACTCTTTTTAGCATCTTTAATAACTCTTCTTGCTACTCCCCTTAACCTCTTATATTCTACTGCCTGACACAACCATGGATACTGTCTCACCTTCCTATATGCTTTATTCCTATTCCTTACAGCTACATCACACTCTTTACTCCACCAGGGAACCAACATTCTAGCTCTGGGATCCTTCTTCATAGGAATTGTGTCCTGCGCTGCCTTATGGATCATCTCACTAAGAGAAGCATAAGGGGCGGAGCTTCCTACAGGCGATATAGGCGGTCGCCGCCCTAGAGCGCCACCGAGAGGGGGGCGCCAATTTCTTTTATTTTTTTATTGTTTTTTTTGCTCTGCGCAGTTTTGGCGCCCCCATCTATATCTGCAACCATTATTTTTACATAAAAAAAATTCTAACATAAGGGAAAATTTGCCAAAAATCTAAAACGGTCGGTCGGTCTGAGCCTCAGCTTTAGGTGTTCACAGTCAGAACATGCTAGAGCGCTGTGCATTGATGGGTATCGGTCAAGTGTTTATAGAATTGAGCGTTGAGGAAAGAAAGACTAACGTTAGAGAACTATGAAGAGGCAAAAGCCATCCGGCCATCCAGTATAAAAAGAGAAGAAAAGAAGAAGACGAGAAACGTGCCAAGGATGGCAGGCCGAGTGTGTCTAAAGTGAACTTGATTGATCTGCGTTGAGAGAGGACACAATTCTTTGTGTGTGATATCTAGTTATTATGTTAAGTCAAAATACGTTTGTTGGCATGCCGTTTTGTGGTCATCGTTTTTCGTAATCTTACATTTAAATTAAATGTTTGCTCATGCATATCTTTGGACACCTCTAGCTGATAAACCAATAAGGATTCAAGAAACGGGAATTAAGGACCCCAACATGTCAACAATGGAGGATGGATCTGACTGCAACGCTAGCTATCTGGATTATACATTGCAATTTGAAAGACAGTAAATACTATTCTAATAAAACGTTCAAAACTATGTTCAACTTGTGTATTGTTTTGTTACTATAAGATTGTATTTTGCACTGTATTAAGCCATACCGACGTCAGGTGAGCTTGCTAGCCATTAGATGGTTAATGTGATATTAACGTTCGATCTATCCGACCACAATTTGATTCGAAATGTATTACACACCTCACTTTGTTGGTCTCTCACGAAAGTCTTTCTCTGGTCTGCATCCCCTTAAACACTTTGAGTGCCACTCACGGCTTTTCTCGGGTTTGGACTCAATAAAAGTGAATGGGAGAACGGATTTCTGACTCCACATTTTACTTCTCACTGATGCAGCCGGGGTCTACCAGAGTTCATTCTGGAGCCTCTGAGCCGCGCGGATGAATGAATGAATGAATGAATGAATGAATGAATGAATGAATGAAAACTTTATTTAACAGATTGCAGAATGGGTACAATACAGTACGGCTCAATACACACAATTGTTAAGGGGATGCAGACCTGAGAAAGACGTTTGTCTTGTTTCCATCAGGGTCCCCCATTTTCAATTCATATAGTATCATGTGTTATACTGTACACACGATGGATCAATACATTTATCGATTTTTTCGAATGGCGATCGGAAATTGGAATAAACCATTTGGATACCATCTGACCTCAGGTAAGGAATCTATGTTATCAGTGTTAGGATAATCAGACTCGTTTTCACAGAGATATAAGTGTTTATGTGATATCTGATATGGCTGTTTTGACTGTAAAAGCCGTGAGGAAATAAGAGCAGCGATTATCAGCGCACGGCACGAGCGTGCGTGCGCACACATATACTATCATTCATCTAGCGTTTATTTGAAAACTATTCATAAATAGGCCGACAAATGACAACATTCTGGAATATTCCAGTAAAAGGCGATTATCATAGGCATGGGTTGTTTTTCCCCGGAAAACGGGTGATTTTCAAAATGCTATCAAACGGAAATGAAGTGATAAAAATACAATCTGCCTTGCCAATGTTGACTGGAAAATGAGTCTTTGATAAGCGACGGGCAGATTAGACACATAGCCATCATTTAAAACATAGATTAGGCGATATTAACGTTAACATTGGCCGTGGATGGTGGCATTCAACGGGGTAAAAAGGAAAACACGGCCGGCACTGAAAGTGTTAAGAATTGTGTGTATTGAGCCGTACTGTATTGTACCCATTTTGCAATCTGTTAAGTTTTCAATCAATCAATGCCAGACGTCCTCTCCATAAAAAAAAACGATTGAACTGCTCAGAATTTTATATTATGTCCCCAATAGGACATAATATTAATATTACCCCCCCCCCCCCCCACCCAGAGTCTAAAAGGTACATTGAATAATTTCCTGATGGTTTGGTATGTGGGGGGTGGGGTACAGTATTCACAGTGGGAAAGATGGAGTGCGTGTGTGTAATTCTTGCAAGGAAAGGAACCTAGCAAAATTATAAAATTTTCACAGACAAGTTGGTTGAAATGTATTAACAGTTCATTGCAGTGGGCTAATTTAGATGGCCCAGAGAGCAACATTGCACAATTGGCTGTTAAAACATATACAGTAACATTCAGGAGAACAGCCCAATTCCAGATGTGCCAGCTAATAAAGGCTACCACAGAGAATGTTACATGCAATTTGCTAATATAAGGAACATAGCCCGCAAGAGGAAGGAAAAGTTGACAAATACCACAAAAGGTTTGTACCAAATGCAATTTATTTTAAACATATGATACATGATTAATGTATTTTTTACTGGACTGGCCCTGTAATGTCCTTCAGGTGAAAACTAGCTATATGGGTGTAAGAAAATGTGTATTCATCCTGTAACATGGGCATAGCATCTGTTATTGATTGGTTGATTTTATTGTGGATTATAGGGATAAAGGGATAAAAACATGATCATGCAAGCACTTATTTCCATCATGGTCCCTGGTATTAAAGAACAGGACATACATCAACATAAAACAACATCATAAAACATCAACATAAAACAGCATCATAAAACATTAAGATAAAGATAAAAGATAAAAGAATAATAAATAAATATGCTACCCTCTCTTTCCTATGCCGATAGCCATGATCGTACATGCTTTTTGAAGCCAGTTAACCCGGGGGCCTGTTTAATGCTACTGGGCAGGCTGTTCCACAGAACTGCAGCTGAGTAAAGGAAGGTCTGCTGGCTGTAGGAAATGAGTTTAAATCTAAATGGAACTATGTTTGTGTCTCTACCTCTGGTTTCATGGCTATGGTTGTTTTTTACATACTGAAAGTAATTTTGAAGGTAGCTTGGCACCTCCCCTTTATAAATTCTATATACTAGGCATAGCTTTATCATTGATACTCTTGTTTCCACCCTGAGCCACCCCAGGCTGTTGAAGTGGGGCTGGTCTAGGTGAGTATGAGTGGGGAGCTGCAGGACTATCCTAACTAGCTTGTTCCGGGCAGTTTGAAGTCTAGTTCTCAAGTTGCTGGGGGCACTGTCATACCATGACAAGCAAGCATAGTCAAAATGACACTGAACCAGTGCCCCTGCAAGTGCTCTAAGAGCTTTTCTGTCCAGGTATTTTGAGTTTCTAGCTAGGAATTTTATTCTGTTGTTGACTTTGGCTATTACTTTTTTCGCCATGCTTTCCCCTGAGAGTGTGTTTTCTAAAGTACACCCTAGCCTAGATACACCACTGATTTGGTACTGGTGACCACTGAGCTACCTAACTGTATCTTGAAACCTTCCTGTGTTTTCTGTTTCCTAGTGGTAGTAAATAAAATGGATTTTGTTTTACCTAAATGGAGAAACAGCCGGTTTTCTGACAGCCACTGACTGATATTCCCTAACTCCATGCTAAGTCTGCTTTCAATATCCGTTTTGCTTTTATTTGACACCATGAGAGCCGAATCATTTGCGTAGAGCAGGAGATCATATGAGTCAAGGTCAGATCTAGCCTGGAATGGTGAACAGAATGTTGATTTTGTGATGTGTAATTAGTACAGTGCAGGGGTGTCCAGTCCAGGGCCCAGAGAGTAGAGAGCTGTGTGAGAGTCGTCCCCGGACAGCTTCTGTGAGAGGATGACCATGTGTGGTCCAGAGGTTGAGCATCTGGGGAAACAGAAAAACAATCAATACATTTTGGAGCATTGTTACTACAATAGATAACGTTATTCATCACATTAACTATCTATGCCCCCCCCACACACCACAGTAGCTACAGTAGGTACCATCATGCCAGTCCAGGTAATAATGTTAACCACAGTAGCTACAGTAGGTACCATCATGCCAGTCCAGGTAATAATGTTAACCACAGTAGCTACAGTAGGTACCATCATGCCAGTCCAGGTAATAATGTTAACCACAGTAGCTACAGTAGGTACCATCATGCCAGTCCAGGTAATAATGTTAACCACAGTAGCTACAGTAGCTACCATCATGCCAGTCCAGGTAATAATGTTAACCACAGTAGCTACAGTAGGTACCATCATGCCAGTCCAGGTAATAATATTAACCACAGTAGCTACAGTAGGTACCATCATGCCAGTCCAGGTAATAATGTTAACCACAGTAACTACAGTAGGTACCATCATGCAAGTCCAGGTAATAATGTTAACCACAGACGCACACACACTTTGTTTCCCTTTAAAATGTAGAAGACGCAGAGGGACACACAGCAGAACACGATACAGCACCACCACCAAAGAGTAGACTCCTCTGCTCAACGACAACTACTACCACCACCAACAAAGAAAAACCACATCTCCTTCCAGTCCAATGTGTAATATGCAGACGTGAGAAATATTTCACAGAAAGTCACAGTCGGAAGAAGGTCAAGGAGAAATGTGAAACACTGACAGCTGGTAGGCTGTGTGATGCAGCAGAGGCCCGCTCCTCCATATACGTGGGGTGGATCTGGTTGCTGCAGAGGCAAAGTACCATTTCAGATGTTACAGAGATTACACAGTATTTCTGTACAATAAAAACAACAGCACAGGGTCCATCCAATATCAAACAATTGTTAAGGGGATGCAGACCAGAGAAAGACGTTTGTCTTGTTTACATCAGGGTCCCCCATTTTTTATTCATAGTGACAACAGCATCTTTTATATATTGGAAGAGTATATTTATGAGACAGTATATTTTGTACATATGTAACGGTTGTGACAACGTCACCTCAAACTTCTAACGTCACGGGCAACAACACAGACCGCTATACCAAGAAGTCATTCATAGTGTAACACCCAACAAGAATGTGAAACAACTATTATTAGTATTGGGTTAGAGTTGTTTGATTTCCACTAACGTAATGTTAGATTGCTATCTGAGAAAGTTACAATGCTAACGTAACGTTAGTCTATGTGAGCTGGCTACACCATTTGCCATGTGTAATCTGAAGGCAAAACGGACTGCATATAAACTGCTGATGACTTATAACTTCCTATCACGTTTGAATAATGCTGTAAAGTTAAGTAAAAATGCATTTCAATAGTAATGTATATGAATTAAGAGCTTACCGATGCAGAGCTAAATCCACTGTTATATTTAAGCATTACATCACGTGCAGGAGTGGTTTGTGATTTGTGAGTTGGTTTGTGAGTCGTTAGACCCCCCTAGGCATGGTTTATTGTTCACAAATCACGACTGCAACTGCCACATTCATCCAACCTTATTGCTATACAATAAACACACATTAATCGAAGATTTATTGAAAAAACCATCCGCCAGAAAAAGTAGTTCCCACAACAACAAAAGAGAGAAATTGCCTCCATGTGGAAGCAGCTCGGAAGTGCATCCAACCAACTAACACATCCAACTGTGTGTTATTGGAATCCAACTGCCTTTCAACTAAGACATCCAACCAACTAACACATCCAACTGTCTTTCAACTAAGACATCCAACCAACTAACACATCCAACTGTCTTTCAACTAAGACATCCAACCAACTAACACATCCAACTGCCTTTCAACTAAGACATCCAACCAACTAACACATCCAACTTTTCTTTAGTTTTTAATTATGAAGTTAGTGGTTGTTATTGGAATGATTGATTGATTGATTGAACATTTTATTACCAGATGCAGAATGGGTACAATACAGTACGGCTCAATACACACAATTGTTAAGGGGATGCAGACCTACTTTCTATAGAACTTCATTCTTAGATTCTTCTATAGAAAGTAGGTAAAACAAATTAAAAAGTTTTCTTTGCCCTATAGGAAAAAAAAGTTTTCTTCGCCCTATTTTTTTATTTATTTTTTTAAACCTACTGTAGAGGGCCTAAACGTAACCAGTTGGAAACCAAGCGTACAGCGTAGCAATCAATCAATCAATCAACTCAATAGGCCATGCTCACTTAGAACAGCGCAGCACCCAGCTCTCTCTCAGTCTGACTCTCCCCCGCGTTGCAGACAGGAGTGTGTGTGTGTGTGTGTGTGTGTGTGTGTGTGTGTGTGTGTGTGTGTGTGTGTGTGTGTGTGTGTGTGTGTGTGTGTGTGTGTGTGTGTGTGTGGGGGTGTGTGGGGGTGTGTGGGGGTGGGTGGAGAGCCTGCGTCGGACAGTGTGAGAGTGAGGGCTGCAGTCAGGGAGAAGGAAAAAGAAATGGCAAATTAATCAATCAATCAATCCGCGATTTTTCTTTTGTTACACAATGATTCATGACCCATAGATTACACAATCCAACATTGTGTAAGAGACTAAGACATTCGCCGTGACAGAATCGCTTGATATTTAGTCGTTATGACGCTATCATGTCACAAATGTATCAGTACTAAATACCTATATGTCCCTATGCCATAAATGTCATGTATGTTGTGTATGTCATAAATGTCTATATGAATTGAAAATGGGGGACCCTGATGGAAACAAGACAAACGTCTTTCTCAGGTCTGCATCCCCTTAACAATTGTATGTATTGAGCCGTACTGTATTGTACCCATTCTGCAATCTGTTAAATAAAGTTTTCATTCATTCATTCATTCATTCATTCATTCATTCATTCAATCAACATATCCATTTGTTAAAGATTATTGTCCGCCATCTTGTGATCCGGCGGAGTGATGTGATGTGATTCGGTTGTGGGCGGGTCCTGGGACCAGCAGCGTGGAGAGTTCCCTATACATACGTGTAAATGGACTGTTTCAGCCAATCAGAATTGAGAAATTTGCATGCCGTTGTATAAATATTGATATTTACTTCCTAGTTCCTGAATTGGAGGAATGTCATTGGGAGAAATCAAGTCACTTGACGTTGTAACGCATTTTGATTGGTTCCGCAGCAACGCCCCTTTTCACCAACGTAGGTAGTTTATAGCGTATTAAAACATTAATTTTCATAAAGGTATGACCCAAAAACCGTTGCCAACAAACGGAAATGTGCTAATATAGTATATTATGTAGTTCATATTACAATATGTTACGATTAGTACGCTTCTTTGGCATGGTGAACCCAGATGGCAGAGTAGGGATTGATGAGACCGGAGACAGAACGTGACGAAGAACAGTTTACTTCACAACAAGGTACATACACGACTAACACACACAGGTAACATTTAACAATGATCGCACCCAGCAGGGCAGGACAGACAAGACTATATACACAGACTAATTGACAAGACACTGATAGACACAGAGGGTAATTTACAAACAAGACACAGGTGTGGTAGACAGAAACAATAGAACACAGAGTACACTGGGAAAACAATAACAAATAAACAACCAGACTAAAACATAATTACAAACCACAGACAGGGGAACACAAGACTAACAAAGTGGAGACAACAGACAATAAACACAACAAACACAACTGACAATAAATAACAATGAGTTGGTGTGTGAGCTGATGCCAGATCTGCATCAGCCCACCGGTTGGCAATGTTGACTGAGGGTTATTGATGAGAGGTTGTGAATGAGAATGTCTGAGTCCTGGTCCCATAGGACCAGGACCGGAGGAAGTGTTACAGTACCCCGCCCTCGAAGGTCGACTCCCAGGCGACCCAACAGGCCCCCCGGGAACGGGGAGGGTGGGGGGGACGGAAGCCGCATCAGCGAAAAGAGGAGGGGGGAGGATGGGGGTCCGAGGGGCGGGGCCTGCAGGAACAGGAACGGGGGGAGGGGGCTGACGAGGAGGGCTGGAGCAGGGAAGGATGGGGGGAAGAGGCGACGGCTCCGGAGCGCGACCTGGGGCTGGGGTCTCCACGGTGGCGAGACCCCCCGCCGAACCCCGAACCGGAGGCTCCCTGGCGACAGGACGCGGTGCAGGACCCCCAACCGGGGTCCCTCCGGCAGCGGAATCTGACGTCGTCCTCCAGGTCTGCCATGGTGGTGGCTCGTCTTCTGGAACCTCCCAGGGCGGAGGAGACCTCGACCAGACCGGCGAGGAAGACCTGCGGTCCTGGGAACCCCTTCCCCTGGGGCTGTGGCGTCGGGATCCGCGCCCCGTCCCCGACGCTCCCCTGCGGACCAGGCGACTCCCCACCCAGGGATCCAGCACCGGGGTGGCCGCGGCGCAAGCACCCGATGTCATCGGCTCAGGAGTTGGAAAATTTGATGTGATTGATGACTTTGCAGCGAGGAAGGCCAGAAGGATTGCACTGTAAATGGAAACCAGTAGGAGCTACAGGCTAACCTTGAAGTGTGATGATAGGGAGTGGAATGTAAATAGTTCTTTAGACAAAGTGAATTTGTAATTTTTATTTATTTGTTTGTTTATTTAGCATATTATATTTTGATTGTATATGTGTAACTTATTTTACAATACATAATTTTCTTTTAAAGCAAATTTGCACGTTATTTTATTGTTTGTTATTGTTATTATTATTATTGATTGTTAGCTAAGTTGTTTGTTTTAATTCTTTAGTGTGCACTTTACATTTCTTCTTAATTTTCTTTGAAAGCAAATTTGCACATTCTTTTATTGTTTGTTATTGTTATTATTATTATTATTATTATTATTATTATTATTATTATTATTATTATTATTATTATTATTATTATTATTATTATTATTATTATTATTATTATTATTATTATTATTATTATTATTATTATTATTATTATTATTATTATTATTATTATTATTATTATTATTATTATTATTATTATTATTATTATTATTATTATTATTATTATTATTATTATTATTATTATTATTATTATTATTATTATTATTATTGTGTGTTAGCTAAGTTGTTTATTTGTTTTAATTCTTTAGTGTGCACTTTACATTTATTATTAGCTCTTGTTCTTGCTTGTAAAAAATAAAGGTGCAGTACTTTACTGTATAACTGTTAACCCTTTCACTGCCACACGACGGAGGGTTAACCAGTGGCGGCCGCCACTGGGGGGCGCTAGGGCGCCGCCCCCCCTGCCGCCCCCCCTGGTAAAGAGAGCAAGAGAAGAAGAAAACGTTTTATTTTTATTTTTATTTTAGACCCCTAAAAATAAAATAAACATGTTTAAAATGAATAATATTTACTCATTTTAAGTATGTTTGTGTTTCCAATGCACAATATAACGTTAAAATATAAAATATTAATAATCGTTTTCCTGAACAGGAATGGACGATTCTGTCTGATAAAGAACGTTCCATTACCTTAGCCGCATTTCTCCTGCCGTATTTCTCTCGGGCTAGACGCAACAGCGCTCTGAGTGCGCGTCACTGTTTGATCGCTGTATCCGTCGCAGCCAATCAGTGCGTAATGCGCTGTGCGTTGAAATATGATGTTTATGATGGAAGCCGGGCGCGATTTGAAGCGGTCTAAGCAGCAGCGTCTATAATTCTTTTCCGTAGCAGCATTTTTTTCCTTAGCCGCATTTCGCGGAGACGCTCTCTCTGATTGCCCAACACCATTTTCTAGCTTCTAGGTTGGCAGACTGTGTTGTTGTTATGCAGCTATTTGTCTTAGAGCGTGAAGGCAAGTTTGTTCGACGGTTAACTAAGCTTAGGCACTCTTTCAAAGTTGGTTAAGGTTAGAGTTTGTCTTAGAGCAGGGCGATAGAACGCCAGGTAGTTTGCAGGCTGTTTGACGAGGAAATGGGCAAAGACACAGCTCTTCACAGTACTTGTTGCCGTTGTTGGTTAACAACAAGCTATATGGATGCAGTGTGGACAACTGGACATGCATGGAAAATGGACATCAACACAATCTGGACAGTGGAGTGGAGTGGATATACTTTATCACGCCCTTCTGCCCTGCTGGACCACTGTGCGTTTCAACTTAACAAGGTATAGTTGGATCTCTCTCTCTCTCTCTCTCTCTCTCTCTCTCTCTCTCTCTCTCTCTCTCTCTCTCTCTCTCTCTCTCTCTCTTTCTCTTTCTCTCGCTCTCTCTCGCTCTCTCTCTCTCTCTCTCTCTCTCTCTCTCTCTCTCTCTCTCTCTCTCTCGCTCTCTCGCTCTCGCTCTCTCGCTCTCGCTGTCTCTCTCTCTCTCTCTCTCTCTCTCTCTCTCTCTCTCTCTCTCTCTCTCTCTCTCTCTCTCTCTCTCTCTAATTTCGCCGCGTGTGGGGCATAACCACTCAGACAATGAATGGTAACTTGTTTAAAATGACGAGATATACATATGTGTTTATTATTGAATCGATCTGACATCATCTGAGAGAGAGAGAGAGAGAGAGAGAGAGAGAGAGAGAGAAAGAGAGAGAGAGAGCAAGAGAGAGAGAGAGAGAAAGAGAGAGAGAGAGCGAGAGAGAGAGAGAGAGAGAGAGAGAGAGAGAGAGAGAGAGAGAGAGAGAGAGAGAGAGAGAGAGAGAGAGCTGTGCGTGTTTGTGTTGGGCTATTGGAAACGTGGTTGCATTTGACTGACTGTGATCATATATTGATCGATGGCAATGGTGATAATATTCGCCAATGCGTGCCTTGTACATGTTTGCAAAATGTTTGTTATAGCGCCCCTAGTGGAGAAGACAGTGGCGGCCGCCACTGGGGTTAACCCTTTACTATCACACAACCGACGGTCGTGAAAGGGTTAACCCTCTGTGTATTGTCGCAGTGAAAAGGGTTAACCGGTTGGTAGCGCGATGTTTTGATTTTGGGGGGGGGGGGGGGGGGGGGCAGTGGTGAACCTCGCCTAGGGCGCCAAATGTGCTAGGTCCGCCCCTGGCCTGTCTACATTCCCCTCAGAGTCAATCTCTCCTATCAACTTTCGGGCCGCCTCCAAGAATTCATCCCAATTAGCCTGCGAGAAATTATACCTGGGCACTCTCTCCTCAACTTCTATTCTCAGATCCCTACCAAATCTGCACAAAATAGGATAATGGTCGTTACCCAGAGTATAAATGTCCATCGCATCCCATGCTCCAATTCTGGCTAAATTTTAAGAGGCAAAACACAAATCTATATGACTACAGGTATTCCTTAAGATATCAAACCTAGTCTGTCTATCATCATTTTATCATAACTAACTCATGCTTATCCAAAATCTCCTCAACCCACGACTCCATTACTGTCCTTACTATCACTGCCCCACAATGGATTATGAGCATTAAAGTCACCGACCCATATAACAGGACATCTCACCTTCTCCATCATTTCATAAAATTCAGACAAAATAAGTCGTGAAGTGGATTCCCAAGCTGTTTCGGTTCTGCTCTGCTTCAGAACCGGGTGGCTAGTACTCGGCGTTGTGTCTCAATACTTTAAAGCTGGGAATCACTTCTGTTTAAACACTGCAGTGGTGCAGGCAGAAAAGGCAGAAGGAATTAGGAGGAAAATAGTATAACAGTTGTTTAATCAAAGTTTAAGAGTGTATACAAATTACAATAAGAAGATGCTATGGTTGTTGCTCACAAACACTATGCCGTAAGATGATACAACCAGCCTAATATTACAGTATAAAGAATGATAATTGATAAGTTGTTGCTGGTCTTTGTGTTGTCTTGGCTGACAAAACAAAGAAGTTGGTTTTCCCTCCAAAAAGTCCTTTTGTTCTCGTTCTGCCTTGGCCTCCTTGGGGTTGATGGTGGAGATGGTGAGAGAGGTCTTGTCCTTGTGGGTTTGGTTGGTGCAGAGTGTTCTTCTGTTGTTCCTCCGTTTCTCTCCCACCATTACACCCCATTCTTATAGCCCAGGCCGTGTCTCGGAGTTGATGACATCATCACATTAATTGCTCCAATCACAAGCCGGCTAAGCTGGCATTTTGAAAATAGGGGTTTGGCTTATAGGCCAAACCCTCTTCACATAAATGCAAACAGAGGCTGGCCTTAACCATCTACCTTTAACATTGCATTATTTTCATTTCCTTATATCTTTTACTTAAACACATTACTTGACTTGTTAGTACTTTGATGTACCTCAGGATATATTGATTACCTAAACACAGATATATTTCTTTATTACTAAGTCTGTTTGACTTTTAGAACATATATCTAACAAATCTAATCATTCTGTTAGCTTAATAGAATACATTTCAATACCATATAGAACAATCAATTAATCATATTGAATCTAACTGAAAATAGCACAGACACATTAACTAATTGTAGACATTTTAGTATGACCAAACACTAATTATATTTTAACTTACTTATTCAAATTACTATTTTAACAATATACCAGGAAATAGTTAGTTTGTTTGGAGATGTTCTGTGTGTGTGTGTGTGTGTGTGTGTGTGAATGTGTGTGTGTGTGTGTGAATGTGTGTGTGTGTGTGAGTGTGTGACTATGTGTGTGTGAATATGTGTGTGTGTGTGTGAGTGTGTGACTATGTGTGTGTGAGTGTGTGTGTGTGTGGATGTGTATTTGAAAATGTGTGTGTGTGTGAGTATGTGTGTGTGTCTGTCTGTGTCCCCAGGCCGTAACCTCATCACTGTGTGTGACAGGAAACTTCAGCGAGATAACATGTCTACGTGACCTTTTGGTCTTTTGTTTTGATCTACCCCCTAAAGGGAAGTAGTCTTACCCCAGCTGCCACTATGCCATTGTCACCCCAGGAGGGCATTTGCACAATCAGTCTATGTAACCACACACACACAAATCTATGAATTATTGTTTTGAGGCCCAAATATTTCTACACATTAGTTAATCATGATATATATGTTTTGGATTTTACAACAGTCCCCACTCGGATAGTTTACCTATCCTTAATATGTCAAACATAGATATCAATCTCTACACACTACTATCTAGATAACACTTAAGACATTTTAAATCATATTAGGATAACATATATATGGTTTGCCACACTCAGATCCTAAAATTCAAATTAGCCATTTCAGTTTTTGTGATCATGTGCACGGTCTTTAATAACTTGTTCTCGTACCAAGATCAATGGAGCATTTGAGGAGGGGGGTCCATGTTTTCTAGATTTGACCCTGCCTCCTCTTTATTGCTCAGAGCTGGTGCAATATCACGACTGCTGGGTGCAACTCAGAAAGCAAATTGCCTTTCTAATACACCCCATCTTCTGTCAAGCACATCTTGACTCGTGGAGATCCTCTCTTTAGGGGGTAGAGCCCCCTGCTGTAGTATCTTCTATTCTTCACAGCGATGGGGAGGTCGTTGCTGGCTGCTCGACCCCTTCGCTGGTTGACCCTCGGATCAGTGGAAGAGGTTTGTTTCTCCTCCCCTCCTTAGACGACCTGGTGGTCGATAGGGGCGATAGCAGCTCCCCCCCTTCGCTTGTTGACCCCCTGGTCAATAGTTGAGGCCTTGCTTCTGTTGACAGCCGGAGTTGTTGCTGAGGCCTAGCTGCCTGTCTCCTCGTTGGTTGTCTGTCGTTCCCTTCTGAAGCCTCAAGACTCGGTCACTGCGTTGGCCAAGACAGGCGTCTCCTGGTTCTCCGCAGTGTTGTGGTTCCCCATGGAGCCGCTGAGTAGACACTAGCCAGTGTCCTGTCAACAGTACCGATGGAGTCCTCGGTCTTCCTTGTACCACTCTCTGATGACTGCGGATTCCCCAATCTCCCATCCGTATCCTGTAGTGAATATATATCGCTCCGGGGCACAGTGGGGATCACTTCTACCACAACAATTGATTGAGAATCCATAATTTCCATCCCTCAGACTCTCTTTACTGGTCTGAGCTTTTGACAACTTTCTTTTCCAAATCATTTATCTATATATTTCATGGCTTCTAGATCATTAAATTTCAAAATTCTGAAAAATTCACATGGCTCTCATTATATTATGCTGTCAAAACAGTATACTCTCCACCTCTCGATGTGGAATACACATTCAAACATCGTTACCGTCTCCCTCTGGTTTTGGACAGCTGCACCCCGGACCGGACGTTCAGCACTGACACATCCATTCTCCCAGTAACCTGTGTGTACAAGTCACAGACCGCCTTAAACACACATCTTCCACATCACAAGCCAATTATCAATTGCACATGTTCACACCCTACACAAGACTAATTTGGCCAATAGCGACCAAATCCATTGAGCTTCATTAATGTACAGAGAATCATGCTTCCCAACACTATCACCAACCACGACACACCCCCAGCCGCTAAAACTGGGTATTCAATGGGCGGAGAACAAAAATCCATAACTAGCTCATGTTCCTTCACTTTGTTCCCAGTCCATTTTACAGACATATACTACCCCGTCCTGATGTGTCGAGATCACTCCCAGCTTGCCAGGTACCCTAAGAAAAAACAAAAAACACACAGAAAGAAAGAACACAGAAAACAAAACACAAAGAAAACGCTGCCAAACCAATAAATGAAAAAATAAACCAAACTTGTGAGCTTTCTAGCTCATTTTTAACTAAGAAACAAAAAAGGGAAATCAAATGAATAAACGAAATGTACGCTCCCGGCCTAAGTCAGGAATTGCTCATATCACACTAGAAAAGAGAAGTAAAAATAAAAGTAAACAAACACCTATCCTATTGCTCATAACTGTTAATATGCTTCTATCAATACTATAAAATACTAGAAACAACTATGAGTCCTTTTAATTTCTTAATCATGCAGTCCACCTCTTGATCAATCTGAATGTTGACCGAGCATGGATAATTTACTGATCACTAGTTGCCGCAGTGTCACATCATCACACTGTCCAATATCGATTAACTGTTTAACATAATTTGATCCTCTTGTTAGCCTGATTAGTTCATGCATTTGTCAGTCACCCATACATTCGTTTTTAGTAACTTTCATTCATAATCTAATCACCTAACACCTCTATTTATTTTTATTCTAATCTAATTAGGAGCATATTTTATCATTCAATATATCCCACCTCTACCCTAGTCGGTTGCATATATTTTTATTCTGCCGGTGGCCTCTGCAGACATGACCTTTGAATATGACCTTTCACACCACAGCCCCAACAACACTGGCGGTCTCCCCCGGGTTGTGAGACCCGGTGGGTCAGTTGCCTGTGACCGGATGACCCTGGGGTCATCGGGCCCAGTACATGTCCTGGTGGTATGCCATCATCGCCATGGTTCCCTGGAGCCTGTTCGGAGGAGAAAGCCACGTACCTATTTGGTCCAGTCACAGTTCCTTGAGAGGGGCCCGTGGTTGGGAGGGGCCCGCCACCTGTTCCTGCACAAACACGCCCTGTTGGGGATATATGGTCCTGCTCTGCACAGTTCCGAGCAATGTGTCCGAGGGTCCCACACGTCCAACAGTGCACCTGCCGCACACGGTAGCCAATCGGATTCCTGCCTTTGCCTACACCTTTTCCTCGTGGTTGCCACCTCGTGGGTGGTCCTATTGGGGTTTGTTGTTGTTCCGGGACGGGACCCCCTTGTGGCCCCAACTGGGCCTGTCTCTGGCCATCTGGTTCTCCAGAGGGAGAGGGAGAGAGGCGATTGGAACCTGTCTCCCCTCCGGGCTGTGTGGACTGGAGTAGGCCTTGGAGATAGTCCACTACCCGTCTAGCCTCGGCTAGCTGTTCTTCGAGAGGGAGGCACGTCTGTAACTGGCAGTCATCTGCAACGGACACTTCAGCCTGGATTGACTCGGGTAATACAGCTGTCTCTGGGTCGCTTGCTGCAACGACTCCCTGTGGCGGAGTAAAAGACATTATTTCCAGTCCCTCCGTCTCACTGGACACTAAAGGGGAGTCGATCAAATTCCAGTCAATCAAGTCAACGTCCAATTCGGTCAATGTAATGTCTGCAGAGGTTATCGGCATTATCTTGATTTGGGTACGCATTCTACACCGGCCTCCTTTAACTACAAGGTTCTGTAATGGCCTGAATATCTTTGGCCATCTCTTCGTCACTTTTATTGTGACATCTCCAGTCGTTGAAATAGACAGATTGTCTACCCTTTCTATGGTCAGTGCATCTAACCCTCCGGTTGCTCCTATCTGTGTATTTTCCATTCTCCGCTTCCTTCAATCACTCGTAACGTCACCGTTTGGAAAGCAAGTTTCTCTGTATTCAAACTATTTTTACCAAACTTGAGTTAATTTCACTCACACTTCTATATTGGTGTAAACAGGAATTGATAATCTCGGTCTTGTGATACTATACCCCCTGACTGTCAACAGTCTCTTCGATTTCCCTGTTGGGGTTCGGAATTGTCAGCGCCGGCCATCCGTCCTGGAGCAGCTGTGAAAAGAGAGAAGCAAAAAATACACTTAATTATCAGTGACATTTGCCATTCACAATCCATCATTTGTCTTTAAGCATGGAATGTCGGGCATCTCCTAGACTATGATCACTTGAGAGCATTTGTGCAATTTTCGTTTTTGATTTATCAATGACACAGCCTTAATCTTTTTTCCAGTTGTCTCCATTGGAAACCCAGATTCCCAATCCTGTTGTCAAGATCCTCCTTAATACCACTCCGGGGAACTTATTTTCCATCAGCTGTTTCCTGAGATGGTGGTCAATCAGAAAGTCGTTATTTACAGCCTATCATTTCTAAACATCTGTATCGGACATTGTAATTTAGGTGAATAATCTCACTTTTACTCTAATCGTTCTTTGCAAATGACTATGTGTATGTGTAACTATATCTATTTCCGTCCGTGAAAGCCTAGTATGTATTTCGCTCATATTACATTACACATATCAGTAACACACATATTTTCCATTCACAATCTCTCACACAGTTATTATATATCCCCCGTAACACCTAACCCTTTAGGTGTTAAAATAACGCCCTTCTCACGGGAACAGAAATCAATTTTCAGTGCCTTATGTCACTGAAGTCCCCGTGCATTTAGAACAGTGTCACACAACCCGTTCATAACCACAGGCGGCGACACCATCCCCATATTGAAAATCCTGCCGACCAATGACATTCCACTGGCCAACTCGTCCTGTGGCCCACGGCATCACCCCCAGTTTCGAACCTGGAATGCGACACCCCGGGCCCCCAACTCAAGGATATCCAAAAATCATTCCACTCACAACCTCACTCAACCACCGTAACCAGTCACCCAAATATCCACACACAATATAATTCGACGCGCGTAGTGTGGCAGCGAGCCTTTGACGAGTGCACGCATAGCGCACCCCTGTTAATGCGCGGTGGCAGACAGCGAGCCCACCCCCGCCACGACGTTTAGCAGTCCCCGTACCCCTGGTAAAATGAAAAATGTGCGCAGTGTGGCAGCGAGCACCGACGAGTCACACACAGCGCACAAAGCGTGGAGGCAGACAGTGAGCCACGACGAACTGTCTACCCACACCCCCATCGCAGCCGAGTAGAGTAATTATGCTCCAACTTACGGCCCACCAACATGAACTGGTACTGAGCCCCAGCCGGGGCCCGTCCAAATGTAAGGAAAGAAGTACGAACAAAGCGTTTAGGTTGACATGGTAGCCTATACATTTCAGTGTGATTGCATGCAAAGTTTGTCATTTGAATATTTAGCTTTTTTTACTATCTCCTCGATGTCTTGATTGAACAAAGCGTAGCGCCAACGCAGGCAATACCACTGCCAGCACTAGAAATTCCCTAAAAACAACAATAAAACTGAATATGGAACAACAACATACGCATAATAAGTCCCAAACTCAGCCTACCGCCTTTGAACGCTTACAGTAAACAGCAATAAACAATATACCTAGCACTACACCGCGTTTGAAACCCATAAAAAACTCTATATACAGGCCCTAACCTAGGAGAGAAAGAGAAGCGTTTCGGGGGGGGCCGAGGGGGGGGGAGTACATGGAAGAGAGGCGGTGTTGAAATGAGGGGAGCGAGCGAGAGGGGGGGTAAGAGAGAGAGAGAAAGGGAGGGAGAGGGAAAGAGGGGGGGGAGGTGAGAGGGAGAGGGAGAGAGGCGAAAGGGAGAGGGAGGGTGAGAGAAGGAAAGAAAGAGAGGGGGGGGTGAAAGAGGAAGAGAGAGAGAGAGGGAGGGGAGGCGAGAGGGAGAGAGAGAGAGAGAGAAAGAGAGAGGAAGAGAGAGAGAGAGAGAGAGAAAGAGAGAGAGAGAGAAAGAGAAAGAGAAAGAGAAAGAGAGAGAGAGAGAGAGAGAGAAAAAGAAAGAGAGAGAGAGAGAAAGAGAGAGGGAGGGAGGTGAGGGAGGGTGAGAGAAAGAAAGAGTGAGAGAGAGAAAGAGAGAGGGAGGGAGGTGAGAGGGAGAGGGAGAGAGAGAGAGAAAGAGGAAGAGAGAGAGAGAAAGAGAGAGAGAGAGAGAGAGAGAGAGAAAGAGAAAGAGAGAGAGAGAGAAAGAGAGAGAGAAAGAGAGAGAGAGAGGGGGAGAGAGAGAAGAAGAGAGGGGGAGAGAGAGTGTACAATGAAAGCGTTCTGTGAGCAGAATCCAAACATATTCATCCTGTCCACTACTGCCCCCTACCGTATTCCTAAATAAACTCCACCTTCCCCTTAACAATGGACGCTCGCCACCCCTACCAAGATGGACGCTCGGTACCCTCCCAAAATGGACGCTCGGCGCCCCTTCTAAGATGGACGCCCCCTCGCGAGACATACCGAGAGTCCCGTCATGCCATGACGTCAGCACAGTTAGCTTAGCATGTTAGCTTCGTTAGCTTCAACCTAGCGCGCGCTTACGACGTCACATCCGGCGACCGCTTTAGCCGTTAGCGCGGCTAAGTAGCATTAGCTTAGCTGCTCCCATGATCCCATAAAAACGTTCCCAACGACCCGTTCCGCCGCGCGGGCCGTCCCCTCGCAACGTTAATACAATACCACATACCCCACAACAGAATCCTATTTCCCTCAAAACGCCAGTGTAGTGATCTAATTAGAAATATAAAAACATAATATCAAAACACTAGTTTGACCCCTCCGTCGTCATTTCCGGCGAGCTTAGAACGACTTCCGGGTCGGGTCTAGAAAATCCCGATCACCTTAAACATTACATAACTGGTTTTATCCGCCACGAATATGAAAACTTTTAAGTGCCCTACATATCCCCGTAATCTCAAGACACTATCGATCGACCTTATACATTTGAATTACGTCTACTTTTCCCCCCATTCGCTCCGGTGCCCAGAGGCTAATACAGCAGCTAACCGCTGCTGCGTTCGACGGCCTTGGAAAACCGGCGTTTCCATTAAACTTCCCCACGGCCAATCGGTGACTTAAATTACATAATAACACAACAATATTCTCATACTTCCCACCAATCACTCCTAACCATAAACATTCGCCAACCATACATTCATACACGCTTCCTAACACAATTAAAAAGTACACAATTAAAAAGTACAAAATCAGCATTCACGCACATTACCGTCTCTTCGAACGCCGCACGCGGCGCGACCGGTAAACCTTTCATTAAGCACTATTTTTGTTACAACACGCCCGCCCGTGCCCAAGGCTAAAACCAGACCTACTTGTGCTAACTCTCTACTGTAGAAAATACTATGCAACGGCGTGCTTCAGTCACTACTCTTAAGACATACTACGCACGGTGTCTATCTTGGCTTAACTCTGAGCACGAATCTAAGACATGTTCCTATCCCCTACTTGTTCCGACTGGCAACGGCGCTCCGTTCATAGTGCTAACATTTTTACATTAAAATATACTACGCACGGTGATTACAGAGCCACCCTCCCCAGCCAGAACACTCAATTTAATTGTCCCTTACATCATGATTACATGAGGTTAAATCCCTTAGTTTCTTTCCCCAACCCCTTGTTGTTCGAACTGAGCAGCCCATTCTTCTTCAACACTCACCTCTCTCACAGGAACGAAGCTCACGCAGTTGCGTCCTCTGTCGTCCGCCGATGAGGTTGATGAGTGAAGGGAAAAAAATCTCGTCCAGGGCCGCCACTTGTTCACGGGTCAAACGGCACCAAAAATGAAGTGGATTCCCAAGCTGTTTCGGTTCTGCTCTGCTTCAGAACCTGTTGGCTAGTACTCGGCGTTGTGTCTCAATACTTTAAAGCTGGGAATCACTTCTCTTCAAACTGACTGAGCAGGCCGAAAGGCAGAAGGAATTAGGAGGAAGGTAGTTTAACAGTTGTTTAATAATCAAAGTTTAAGAGTGTATACAAATTACTATAAGAAGATGCTATGGTTGTTGATCACAAACACTATGCCGTAAGATGATACAACCAGACTAATATTACAGTATAAAGAATGATAATTGATAAGTTGTTGCTGGTCTTTGTGTTGTCTTGGCTGACAAAACAAAGCAGTCTGTTTTCCCTCCAAAAAGTCCTTTGTCTTCTGCTGCCTGCTTTAGATGGGTGAGATGGTAGGTGAGGTCCTGTCCTTGTGGGTTTGGTTGGTGCAGAGTGTTCTTCTGTTGTTCCTCCGTTTCTCTCCCACCATTACACCCCATTCTTATAGCCCAGGCCGTGTCTCGGAGTTGATGACATCATCACATTAATTGCTCCAATCACAAGCCGGCTAAGCTGGCATTTTGAAAATAGGGGTTTGGCTTATAGGCCAAACCCTCTTCACATAAATGCAAACAGAGGCTGGCCTTAACCATCTACCTTTAACATTGCATTATTTTCATTTCCTTATATCTTTTACTTAAACACATTACTTGACTTGTTAGTACTTTGATGTACCTCAGGATATATTGATTACCTAAACACAGATATATTTCTTTATTACTAAGTCTGTTTGACTTTTAGAACATATATCTAACAAATCTAATCATTCTGTTAGCTTAATAGAATACATTTCAATACCATATAGAACAATCAATTAATCATATTGAATCTAACTGAAAATAGCACAGACACATTAACTAATTGTAGACATTTTAGTATGACCAAACACTAATTATATTTTAACTTACTTATTCAAATTACTATTTTAACAATATACCAGGAAATAGTTAGTTTGTTTGGAGATGTTCTGTGTGTGTGTGTGTGTGTGTGTGTGTGTGAATGTGTGTGTGTGTGTGTGTGAATGTGTGTGTGTGTGTGAGTGTGTGACTATGTGTGTGTGAATATGTGTGTGTGTGTGTGAGTGTGTGACTATGTGTGTGTGAGTGTGTGTGTGTGTGTGGATGTGTATTTGAAAATGTGTGTGTGTGTGAGTATGTGTGTGTGTCTGTCTGTGTCCCCAGGCCGTAACCTCATCACTGTGTGTGACAGGAAACTTCAGCGAGATAACATGTCTACGTGACCTTTTGGTCTTTTGTTTTGATCTACCCCCTAAAGGGAAGTAGTCTTACCCCAGCTGCCACTATGCCATTGTCACCCCAGGAGGGCATTTGCACAATCAGTCTATGTAACCACACACACACAAATCTATGAATTATTGTTTTGAGGCCCAAATATTTCTACACATTAGTTAATCATGATATATATGTTTTGGATTTTACAACAGTCGTTTACAAGGATTATATAAATTAAGCACCGTTATGGGACTATGGCTCTGATTACTCCAAACTTCCAATGCCACACACTCAAGATTAGATGTTATGTCCAGTGCCCTGTACTGAAGCCCTACTCTAATGAAAGTTGCACACCCTCCACCTGCTCTATCAACTCTATCTTTTCTTAAACACTCATATCCTGGAATAACAAAATCAAGGCAAGGTCTCAGCCACGTCTCTTGAATGCAAATTAACTCAGGCTTAACTTTAAATTCATCCACAAAAATTCCTGTCCATTAGCAGTCAGACTCCGGGCATTCCACTGAAGAATAAACCATCAAGGATCTAATCTACTCCATTACCTTCCTCCATTCTACTTTCCCCCTCTATCTCCCTCCCACCATTTTCAGTCAATTAGAAAGTTTTAGACACTGAAATGATTACATTTGGATAGCACAGACATTATGTATTCAAAATATCTCTACTGACCCCAAATAGTTCCTATGGTAATGTCATATTGTCATAGTACAGTAGATAGGCAGGTGTATAAAGATCTGCGTTGTCAAGACAAATACTCAGATGTGAAGGACATCCGCTCTTTTATTTACTACCTGTAACGTCACAGCAAATTGGAAAAACACTAAAACGGGTCAAACTGTGTTCCTTAATACAACAACATAGCTTAATAAAACAGAAATAACAAAAGAAAGGTATTTACATAACTCAAGCATATAGGCCACAACATAACAATATGCGCTTCCTCCTACTGCATAGCTAATTACTTGTTTTGGAGTGTAAGTCTTCCTGAAGCGTCTCACTCAGAAAGTGGCTACCGTGTTCAGAACTCTGAATCCACATCATCAAACTGCTCATCATCAAACTCCTCCCCACTGTCTTCATCTTCCTCTGAATTTACTTTAATGTCATCTTCTTTTTCCTGCAAGTGTATCAGTAGAGTTGCAACATGTGCGGTCATTGCCTTTGCAGAAGCAGTAGTTGGCGTCAAGCTTTGTCAGACGAGGTAGCTTTAGTGACATGACCCCACCACCAGGAGTGGCTCCTCCAGGGAACAGAATACCTGCAGGATTCTGCACAAACTGAGTGGCCATGGCATGAGTCGTGCGGCAACCGTTCGGTGTGAAGACCACAAGATCAAAATTGTCACCCCAAGGGGCGGCTAGGTGGTGCAGTGGGCAAGGCGCTCACCACCAATGCAGGAGACGCTGGGTTCGAGCCCAGCTCTCCGCATTGCTATCAGCTTGGCTGGTCGTTCATACTAATACAATTGGCAGTATTAGGGGGTGGGAAGCTGATGGGTGGGGATCGGACGTTGTGGACAGCGACTCCTACAGGTCGGTTGGTGCGCCTGCGCAGCAGAATCAGGAAGCAACGGGGGCGGCGTGCCCTCCAAACGCAGACCCCCGACGCTGAGAGATCGCGCTGTGCAGGTGAAAAGACTGCTGCTTCCTCGAGTACCGGAGGGGACACGTGATGTAAGGCTTAGTCCACATTGCAGCCGGCTTGTGGGAGGCATGGCCTAACAGTGTTTGAGACAGGGGAGGGTAGAATTGGATGATACGAAATTGGGATGGGAGAAAAATAGAAAATGGGAGAAAAAGTAGTTAAAAAAAATAAATTGTCAACCCAACTGTGGATGGGGCCAATCTGCCTCTCCAAGCCAACTGTGCGCAGATACTTCTCTGGGTACTCCGAAGCATATTTGGCAGCTGACTTCCGGAAACCGTATGACTTCATCGTAGGTGGTGACAATGCCCTGCTCGTTAAGATTCTTGACCAGCTCTGCGCTACCATGGTGGAGTCTTACGGCGAGCCCCAGGGTTGTCTGATTCCAGCTCCCACTGATGTGTTTTTGGATGCACTGAGCGAGTGTATAAGTGATGGTTTGGTCACTTTTCCTTCCTTTGATACCAGACAGGAGACAAACTTCAAAAGGGATGGACTTGTGGCTTGTATGATCTTGTCATGCTGGAAGCTGCCATGGTCATATTCACGGTGCAAGGGAATATTCTGCACCTCAGCTTGCACTCTCTTCACAAGTGTGACCGGTCGTATGTTACTCCTTCTGACTTACTCATGGAATGTCTAAAACCAACAATAGTCTGGCACCCTTCCACCCTCATGACGGCTACAGCATCACCATAAAAGTCACACAAGTATCTGCTTACTGCAGAGAGGTGCCCGGAGTTGGCTACATATATATATCATCTTTGTGAACACATTTTTTTTAATTTATTTTTTTGACATGACATACAAACATTTACAGTAGAAATCCACTATAAATCACAGGGCTATTACCGACATAATACTAACAATCATGACAGCCCGGTTTTTTAAATTAAAATAGATCTAGATTAAAGATTAAAGATATACACAGATTAATAATTACAATACAATACAATACAACACATAAATGCTCTTGCTCGTTCTTCCCTCCCCCACCGGACCCCCCTTGAATACATCCATTATTTCGCTTAATACCAAGGATTAAAAGTTCATATAATGCTTTATCCTCTCCACCACTTCTAACCAGATTGCTATGCTGGCTTCATTAACACCTACACTGTAAGAAAAAAATTGGTAAAAAAACAGTAAATGTCTGGCAGCTTGGCAGCCAGAGATTTACTGTAAAATTACATTGAAATACCCGAATTAAAATAAAGTGGAAAAGCAATACATTTACAGATAATTCTGTTTATTATTTTTGCAGAGAACCACTGTTAATTGACAGGTTAGGTTCAGCAGTGAAACACTGTTATTTTACAGGTTTTTTCCTACATTATTATGATCAAACACCTTCAATAAAGTGACAGAACTTAAAGTTCAGCAGTGAAACATTGTTATTTCACAAGTTTTCCCTACATTTACGATGAAACTCCTTCAATTAAGTGACATAACTCAAAGTTCAGCAGTGAAACACTGTTATTTCACAGGTCTTTCCTAAATTATTACGATCAAACTCCTTCAATAAAGTGACAGAACTTAAAGTTCAGCAGTGAAACTCTGTTATTTCACAGGTTTTTCCTAAATTATCACGATCAAACTCCTTCAATAAAGTGACAGAACTCAAAGTTCAGCAGTGAAACACTGTTGTTTCACAGGTTTTTCCTAAATTATTACAATCAAACTCCTTCAATTAAGTGACAGAACTCAAAGTTCAGCAGTGAAACACTGTTATTTCAGTGTTGTGAAGGGCCAGATTAAAGCTGAGAATCTATGTTTATTGTTTTATATACCTTGTATATTATTTATATATACAATTTATATCCCTTTAAGCCTGCGTTTGAATCCTAGTAATATTCACTTTCCTCATTGGATAACGTTCTCGGCGCCAGACGGCGCGCCCCTAAAGTCAGGTTCAAAGGCGAGCCCAGGCATGTTGGAGCATGCCTGGAGACGGCGCATTGATTCGAGACGAGAACTGAGGTTTGGCACTAGAAAGCCACTTAAGTATATATATCGCGGCAGGTGCGAACAGCAGTGTGCGTTCGTTCGGTAAAACAGTGAAGTGCAAGCAGTTCGTCTAAACAGAGTGTTGAGAACCACGTGCGAAGTGAATAGTAAAAGTGTCAGAGTTAATGCAGTAACGTCAAGTTCGACTTAGCTTAATGTGAAGTAAAGAGTCGTTATTTATTCTGCATCGTGCCAACAGCAGTTCGTTCGTGTGCAGCATTACCCAGCAGTTCGTTCGTTTAGTAGCTAGTGGAACCTTAGCCAGTGTGCGTGGACTAAATACATTGGTGCCAGTACACGAGGAGGGCCTAGTCGTAGAACCTACTGGACATGTGCATATTGGAACCGACGGCGGCGATTGCAGAACCAGTATTGGTTGGATTATAGTGATTGTGGAACGTACTACCTGGAGAAGAGCATCATTAATACCCACTGTCGTTTGGATTTAACCACCTTGAAGATCTACTTCGGGCTGGCTTCGTGGACCGAAGCTAGCTGGCTATCGTCATTGCTATCGGGCAATTGGATTACAGTTATTACTTTGTTGCTGAGCCTTTGGATTACAAGGACTGGATTCTATACGAGAACCCCCTTCTTCTTCAATTGAACAGACTGAGTATCCGAACATTCTTCCTTCCTCCAGAGCTTACATCTCTGGGAGGAAACCCCCTGTCTCCAGCGGTACCAGCGTTTTCCCCTAAATTGCCATCCTACGCCAGGCGGCGTTTAGTCTAGTACCCCATCGTAGGAATTATTCATTCCAACTGACTTTTGCTACTGACTGACTTATTCATATTCTTCGCCATACAAGCGCAACCTTAATTCCCATCTCTGTACAATTTGCTGCATAACAATAAATATTCTAAATGATATTTCTTTGTCACCGTGCCGTATTATTCTGAGTGTCTGCCATAATTAACTGTACTTTCTGGCAAGTAATAATAATGATAATTAGCAGTGGTTTAATCTATCACAATCTTTAATACAGTCAGGGTTTTGTAACCCCTCAGTTACAATTGGTCCTTCGAGCCGGAGGTATCAGTAATCTTAATCACATTAATAGTGATATGGCCAGCGGCGGACACTCTCCAAACAGCTCTCCCAAACTAGAGCGCCCTAGGCGCCAACGTCAGCCCCCTCCACGTCAGCCCCCTCCACACTATAATAATAATGATAATTAGCAGTGGTTTAATCTATCACAATCTTTAATACAGTCAGGGTTTTGTAACCCCTCAGTTACAATTGGTCCTTCGAGCCGGAGGTATCAGTAATCTTAATCACATTAATAGTGATATGGCCAGCGGCGGACACTCTCCAAACAGCTCTCCCAAACTAGAGCGCCCTAGGCGCCAACGTCAGCCCCCTCCACACTTGGAGGACTACGCTGTCGTTCTACCTCCTAGCTTATCTAAAAAGACGTTAAGCGCGGATAAAACTAATAGCTTAAGCATGTCCAACCTAATCGACTTGTCGGCCCCACCAGTAGAGACCCCAGTGGGTTCAAACGAAACTGACTTAGCTCACGGGGGGGGAACAAGCGGGACATGACGTGACTATACCCAAAGACAGCGCCACCGGGATGGACCCTGGAGCGCCAAAGGATAAAGACAGCGCCACCGAGATGGACCTCGGAACGCAAGAGACCCAAGAGCGCGCACCCGAGACCAACCTCGGCGCGCACCCAAGAGAAGAGTACCGCGTCTTAGAGATGGACCTCGGGGCGCGGGAGAAAGTAAGAAGCAGCGCTCTAGAGATGGACCTCGGAGCGCATAAAGAGAACAGGTCACCACCAAGTCCTGTCAACGCCACATCGCCCTCATCAGCGTCGTTCCCCAGCGAGGCTGACCAGAGACTAGCACAAGCCTTGATCGCCACGCTAACAGCATCAACCGAAAGGGACCGTATCCAGGGTGAGCGCGACCGTCTCCAAGCGCAACAACAGAGTGCGCACGAACAGTCTGCAGTGGAAAGAGAACGTCTCCAAGCTCAACAACAGAACGAAAGAGAACGCATCAGACTGGAAGAGAGGCGCCTCCAGGCTGAAGAAAACATTCAGCGCGACCGCACCAATGCGCAACGCGATGCACAGCGCAACGCCGCCAATGCACAGCGCGAAACAGAGCGGGACCGCCTGCAGGCGCAGATGATGGAGCAATTACTCCAGAGGGCGACCCCCCACTCCTCCACCCGGAGCTCCCGGAGATCATCTCTACACGGGTCGAGGGCACCTTCCCCTCCCCGATCAGTCCATACGGGACCCGACCACCGGGAAGACCCCACCTACGTCGCAGAGAAACTAACTAAGAGACTTCAAGGCCTAACGGAGGATGAGGGAGGACATCAAGCCCACCAGCACGCACCTATTGTGGACCAGGAGGCCCAGTACAGCCCCGACCTCAGCCCCGAGCTGCTGCGTTACGAACCCCCGACCCAACCCATGGGTGAGTTTAATACACAGTCAGCACCGAGGAGCAGTACCTGGGGGCCCGGCCTCTGGTACCCACCCAGCACTAACCCACGACCACCCGTACGGGGAGACTCGCCCAGGAGGCCTCTCCCCCTACGAGCATCTGTGTCCCAGCCATCCATGGCATCTTACCTTGGAACACCCACATTCCCAGACTTTACGCGTGAGGACAGAGCACAGTATACGGAACTACGCATGTGTTTAGAGACTATCATGTCCGAGGTACACGACGAGTCTTATAAATATGCCATCCTCCTCAAGCACCTTAAAGTGCCCAGAGCGCATAACATAGCGCTGGCATATTCGAACTCAAGAACCCCCTACTCTGATGCTCTGGTGGCCCTCGACACGCGATATGGACGCATATGGGATTACGTGATCCAAGAAATACGAGATATCGACCGCCTCCCCCCAGCCAAAAACAATAGAGCACTAGATGACCTCTCTATCAAGGTGCAATCCCTTGTGGGGATGCTGGGGTCACAAAAGGAGAAGGGGAGATATGAACTATATGCAAATTCCAACGTGGAGCGGATACTGGAGAAGCTCCCTCCAGCCCGTCAAGAGCGTTTTCGGCGGCAGAGAGACCACCGTGACCCCCACGGCCCAGAACCATCCCTCCTAGACTTGGCTGATTTCCTCGCCAGGGAGGTCAGCAGTCTACGACTAGACACGTTCGCGTGGGGTGGCTCTAACCCTAAAGATGGACCGAGGAGGTTCAATGACAACCGCCGGTCCGTGACCGTTATGCACCAGGCCGAGTCAGTGCCGCGGCACAAGAGCCATAACACCCCCCCCGCGAAGGGAAAGTGGAAGATTGCCTGCCAGTATTGTGAACATGAAGATTGGCTGTCTCAATGTGACACCTTTAAGAAGTTGACTGCTGACGAAGTGAGTCAGTGGATCCAAGCGAACCGCCGCTGCTTCCGCTGCGTGCGCAGCCACATGGCAGCTGAGTGCCGCCTGAAGAAAAGATGCAGCAAGTGCGACGGCGCCCACCTGGATGTCCTACACGACAGCAACAAGCGGAGACCCGTACCACAAAGCAGCTCGAGAGCAGATGTCCTGTATATAGACCCTGCGAAGAGCGGGAGCTCCCGAGTGCTCTTGAAAGTGGTCCGAGTGCTCCTAAGCTACGAGGACAAGGTCCTGGACACTTACGCCGTCCTCGACGATGGGTCTGAAAAGACTCTCCTCCTCGCTTCCGCCGCAGCCCAGTTGGGCCTGCGGGGTACCGAAGAAACAATGACAATCCGTACTATTCGGCGAGATCTAAAGACCATAAAGGGTGAAAACGTCTCATTCACAATAGCAGCGGTCGAGCAGCCCGAGAAGCGGTACAGCATCACTAATGCCTTCACAAGCCATGACATAAGTCTGTCACGTTATAACTACCCCATCCCACAGCTGATGGAGAAGTACGTGCACCTACGCCGACTGCCTATACCGCTCATCGACGGCGCCACCCCGACCCTGCTCATAGGCTCCGACCACGCAGACCTCATCGTCCCAACGGACGCGGTCCACATCGGACCCAGAGGCTGCCCAGCCGCGGTCAAGACCCGCCTGGGCTGGACGCTCCAAGGCCCCCTCTCCGGGTCTTCTAACCGACCGACGTCCACACGCTGCCTCTACACGAGGGTAAGCGACAACGACACCACCCTCTTGCAGCACGTCGAGAGACTATGGACATTAGACTCGATGCCCTTCAAGAACGAACGGAAACTAGTTCGCTCCAAGGAAGACAAGTATGCCATAGCTCTCCTCGAGCAGAAGACAAAGAGGGTCGAGGTCGACGGAGTGATGAGATACGCAACTCCACTCTTGAGGCGAGAGGGGATGCCCACCCTCCACGCATCAAAAGAAGCGACACAGCGCTGTCTACTGAACACCGAGCGGCGTCTAGCTAAAGACCCCCCCCAAGCAACGATATACCGCGCTGAGATCGACAAACTGATCACAGCTGGACATATAAAGAAAATCGACGACCAAGAGGCAGACCTGACGACTGAATCCTGGTACGTGCCCCATCACAAGGTCCACCACAACGGCAAGAACCGCATTGTATTCAACTGCAGTTATCAGATCGGACTACAGAACCTGAATAACTTGCTCCTACCCGGCCCGACACTCGGCCCCTCCCTCCTCGGCGTACTACTACGTTTCCGCCAGGACAAAGTAGCCATCAGCGGTGACATCAAAGGGATGTTCCTACAAGTGCGACTGATGGAGGAAGACAAGCCCCTGCTGCGGTTCCTGTGGAGAGAGAGGATCGACGATGAACAACCTTCCATCTATCAATGGGAGGTCCTCCCCTTCGGCACCACATGCAGCCCATGCTGCGCCACGTTCGCACTACAAAAGCACGTGACCGAAGACCCTGGAGCTGACGAGGAGGTCAGACAAAGCGTGGAGAGGAGTTTCTACGTGGACAACTGCCTACAGAGCGTATCAACGCCAGAAGAAGCCGAAACCATCCTGCTTAAGCTCCGAGCCTCCCTGGTCAAAGGCGGCTTCGACCTTAGGCAATGGGCCAGCAGTGACCCTCAAGTACTTCGCAGCCTCTCCCCAGAGACAAAGGCAGCAAGCAGCGAGACCTGGATGGCGACCACCCCAGGTGAAGCACAGGAAATGACATTGGGCCTCGTCTGGCGCTTCAAAACAGACTCGCTCCATTACAAGCACACACCCCTGACCAAGGAGCAGGGAAGGTCGACCCCTCTACCGACCACTCGACGGAGTGTATACAGAACACTCGCAAGCCAATACGACCCGCTGGGGTGTATCCTACCTTACACCACTCGGGCGAAGATGCTGGTGCGAGAACTGTGGGACAAGGAGCAGGGCTGGGACGACCCCATACCCGAGCACCTGGCTTCCACCTGGAGAGAGTGGGAGGGAGAACTCGACTCGCTCCAAAATGTGAACATTCGCCGGAGCTACTTCCCACCCACAGTGCGGCTGGAGACGTGCCAGATGGACCTGCACGTCTTCAGTGACGCCTCAGAAGTAGCTTACGGATCGGTGGCTTACTTGAGAGCCCGAGAGGAGGGAGGAGAAGTACATACAGCCTTCGTCCTGGCTCGCTCAAGGATCGCCCCCCGCAAGCAGCAATCTATCCCGCGTCTAGAGCTCTGCGCAGCTCTGGTAGGCGCGCAACTCGCCACGCTGATACAACGTGAACTCACCATAACGGTGCGAAAGACAATCCTGTGGTCAGACTCCATGACTGTGCTCACATGGATCCAGTCCGATTATTGTCGATACAAAGTCTTCGTCGGAATCCGAGTCACCGAGATTCAAGACTTGGTAGGATCAGCGTGCTGGAGATACGTTGACACCAAGCAGAACCCAGCAGATGTCATCACACGGGGGATGTCCTTAGACGACTTCACACGTCTTAACATTTACAGTGACGGTCCTGAGTTCCTCAAGCTCCCGGAGGAGGAGTGGCCTACCCCCACACCATGGGAGGCGAGTCAAGAGGAGGCAGAGATCAAGAAGTGTATGTTCTGCGGGCTGACGCACGCCCCGGCTCCAACGGACCCGAACCTAGACGACTGCTTAACCCTTGAGAGTGCTCAGAAAAGGACATTCTTGTGGCACCACCCTGAGGTTCCCCCCACCACAGACCTTGACGCATCGAACTACAAAGAGGCCGCACTCCTTCTGCTAAGGAGAGCCCAAAGAGACTCATTCCCAGACGAACTAGACTGCCTGGAAGGGGAAAAGCCAGTCCCCTCAGACAGCCGACTTCTCACTTTGGCCCCAGAGCTCGACGCCCAGCACCTCATCAGGGTGGGTGGTCGTTTGAGACGGGCCCCGGACGTGACTGACGATGCCAAGCATCCTATCGTCCTCAACAGCCGACACAAGATAACCGAGCTGATCATACAGAAGTACGACGAGGTGGTGCACCACGCGGGGGCAGAGAGAGTCTTCGCTGAGATCCGACGACGCTTCTGGATACTCCAAGGGAGAGAAGCAGTACGTCGCTTCCAACGGACTTGCCTAACCTGTCGCAAGTGGCGAGCACAGCCCAGTATACCGATGATGGCCGACCTGCCTCCCTGCCGCCTCCGACTCGGCGAGAGGGCCTTCCACTCCACGGGCGTGGACTGCTTCGGCCCATTCAACGTCAAGAAAGGAAGAGGGACAGAGAAGAGGTGGGGCATTGTGTACAAGTGTATGACCACCCGAGCTGTTCATATAGAAATCCTCCAGACCATGAGTACGGACTCATTCCTCATGTCCTTCCGGAGATTTCAAGCCCGAAGAGGAACCCCGTCTGTGTTGTTGTCCGATCAAGGGACAAACTTCAAAGGAGGGGACAGAGAATTGAGAGAGAGCTTCCTGGCTATGGGTGAAGGACTTAAGACCCGCCTCGCTCCCTCTCAGATCAAATTCCAGTTCAACCCCCCGAACGCCCCTCATTTCGGGGGAGCCTGGGAAAGAGAAGTCCGTTCTATAAAGACTGCTCTGTACACCGTGCTTGGGGCCCAGACCGTGGCGGAAGAAGTCCTCACGACAGTCCTCACGGAGATCGAGGGCGTCTTGAACTCGAAGCCCCTCGGCTACGTCTCAAGTGATGTAGCAGACTTCGACCCAGTCACCCCAAACTATCTCTTGATGGGGCGGCTGGACCCTGCCCTTCCACAGGCGGTGTACAGACCTGAGGAGGTGAACGGCCGAAGAATGTGGAGATACAGTCAGGTATTGGCTGACCAGTTTTGGACCAGTTTCCTCCTCCACTATCTACCATCCCTCCAAGCCCGTCAGAAGTGGGTAAAGGACAGGGACAACCTGAAGGTGGACACAGTCGTTATGATCATAGACCAGTCACTACCCCGAGCTACGTGGCCGGCCGGACGCGTAAGCAAAGTGATTACTGGTGCCGATGGGAAAGTCAGAGCGGCAGAAGTCATAGTCCAAGGGCGGACTTACACCCGACCCGTGGCGAAGCTGATAGAGTTTCCGGAGCTCCCTGACTCCCCTGATGACGACCATGACCCACTGACTTTGTAGATTGCCCTACTCCTCACAACAAGTATGGAGCAATTAATCTGTCTCCCTTAACTAATTAGGTGCGGACTAATTAGGAGGCGGCTGTTGTGAAGGGCCAGATTAAAGCTGAGAATCTACGTTTATTGTTTTATATACCTTGTATATTATTTATATATACAATTTATATCCCTTTAAGCCTGCGTTTGAATCCTAGTAATATTCACTTTCCTCATTGGATAACGTTCTCGGCGCCAGACGGCGCGCCCCTAAAGTCAGGTTCAAAGGCGAGCCCAGGCATGTTGGAGCATGCCTGGAGACGGCGCATTGATTCGAGACGAGAATTGAGGTTTGGCACTAGAAAGCCACTTAAGTATATATATCGCGGCAGGTGCGAACAGCAGTGTGCGTTCGTTCGGTAAAATAGTGAAGTGCAAGCAGTTCGTCTAAACAGAGTGTTGAGAACCACGTGCGAAGTGAATAGTAAAAGTGTCAGAGTTAATGCAGTAACGTCAAGTTCGACTTAGCTTAGAAGTCTAACCTAAATAGCTCCTCCTCCTGAGAATTTCCCCTTTTTTTGTTACATAATATAAAATTACAGGTTCATACCTTCAAAATAAGCCATCAATTGTCAAATTTGAGACGATAGTTTTCAATCAATGTCCTATCAAACATTCTGGTAAAATCCTAACACCTTTTCAATATAGGACTTGAAGTAGAATCAAGTTCATTCAGCTATCTGATGAGAGAACTACACTCCCAGAATTCAATGTGATCATTGTCACTAGCACCATTTCACACCTGAGCAAAGGCCCAGTCATTCCTTTGTTATTCCAGTGAATGGACCCAGCAGGAGGCCTAGCCTGTGTGTGTGTGTTTCTGTGTGTGTGTGTCTGTGTCTGTATCTACAGTACTGTACCATATCAAAAAAAAATAAGCAAACTAGACTAGATGTAAATGTAATGTGTAAATGTGTAAATGTAAATGTGTGTGTGTGTCTGTCTGTCTGTGTATGTGTGTGTGTGTGTGTGTGTATGTGTGTGTGTGTGTCTGTGAAACATGTCTTGTACTCATTTACCTCACTAAATACAGCAATGTGTAACTGTAGATTTCAAGAGAGAGAGAGAGAGAGAGAGAGAGAGAGAGCGACATTTATAATAATTATATTATTAATTAGTTTTTTTACACACACACTAATAACATGATCATAACCAGAGAAAACAAGACCAAAGACAACTGGAATAGAATATCACACAATTTTATTAAAAACACATAGAGAATAATAATCAACAAGAAACATCAACTGTATCAATTGTATTGTACAATGAACAACCCTATATATCACTTTTGGATTACAATAGTAATACAAGGTGCCTCATATGATATTTGGCAGAGAGCGCGACCACAATGAATTTAGGCAAAATCTCCAAAAAAATAAAATTATGCACAAAAAAAAATAGGTGTCTCCTCATGGTTGTATCTGCCTGTTTTGTATCACACTAAGTGATATGTGAAAAAGCAGTTCCTGTCTGGAATGAGACAGAGGGCCACACCACATTCACCGCACTTCCAGGGGGTCTTCATCTTACAATGTACGCAAAACAGGCGGCCAGCCGTGGCCTTCTGGGATTTATCTGCCTGTTGCGTGATCGCAACAGGTGAATGGTTCCTTGGTAGGCGGTCCACTGGTGCTGTGGGTAGATTGTCCACTGGCACCTGTACAACTGTGATGCCACACAGCTCAGCTACCAGCTCCTGCTGGAAGACCAGGTGGGTCATCGGCTGCACCTGCTGCTCTCTGCACAGCTCCATGTGAAGAAGGTAGGAGTTAGTGGCGGCAATGTCCAGATAATGATAGAGCAAAGTCCTGTACCATCGCATGGTCTTGTGGTGTGCAGAGTAGTACTGGATGAGTTGGTCAGACAAATCAACGCCTCCCATGTACTTGTTGTACTCCAGGACAGGTGTTGGGCATGCAATGTTCTCAATGCACCAGGTCTCACTGCGCTTGTTTTTTATTCTCCTCAGCACAGTTTTTCCAGCGAATGACTCGTGGATTGTGGAGCAAACTTCACGTGTGTCCATCCACTTCACAAAGACCAGTGGGCCATCACGTAGCCACCTGATGGTGCCCCTAGCATCCTTCTTTTTGAGAGCATTCACCTCTGTGCGGGGGCATTCTTTTCTGTTGTCTCTGTACGTTCCACATGCTCCGACACCCAGGCTATGCAGATCCCTGAAAAGCTTTGGACTTGTATAAAAGTTATCGACATACAAATGATATCCCTTGCCCATGGGTACTTGCTTGAGGTGTGCTGGCTTTATCAGGGACATGACAGAGTCATACGCCAGTCCAATGCCTGATTTGAACTTTGACTTCCCGGCGTAAACAGCAAAGTCCGAAGTGTAGCCATTGCTACTGTCAGCCAAAACAAAAAGTTTGAAGCCCCACTTCGTTGGCTTGGCTTTCATGTACTGCTTCATAGAAGTATGGGCCTTGCTTGCAACCATCCTCTCATCAATGGAAATGTTTTGCCTGGGGTGGTAGAGCGCTTTGCATGCAGACCTGATGGTGTCCATAAGGGGCTTCAGTTTGAACAGGCGGTCATAGTCTGCTGTCCCCTTCTTTCTGTCATTCACAACATCCTCGTCCAGATCACTCATGTGGACGTTCCAAGATATCGTTCGGAACCTGTCCCTTGCCATGACAGTGGGTGGAAATGATATGCTGAAAATGGTGTTCTTTTTCCACTACTGTTGTACTCCTGGCAGTTTCAGAATTGCCATGTAGAGAATCAGTCCGAAAAATGTGTACAACTCATTGGTGTTGATGTCAGTCCATTTATATTTTTTGCCACTTGCCTTGCTCTTTGCAGCTTTTTTGTTTGTGTTCCTGACAAGTGTTTCCACTGCATCGTTGTCTATGTACAATTTGAATAGGTCCAGTGGTGTATACTTGCAGCTTGGGTTGAGTTTATGTCCAGGTTCTCTTGCTGGTGTGAACCGTATAGGC
>NC_140169.1:161597661-161955161 GCF_963971535.1 Notolepis coatsorum | reverse complement strand
TATTGTGACTATGGATAGGCTATTGTGCTCTCTACCAGTCTCTAAATCCACTGGTAATGACCACCTGGATAGCAAATTGTTGAGAATAGCTGTGTCTCATATCTCTGCACCAATCTGTCACATTTTTAATAGGTGTTTAATCAGTGGCATGTGTCCTTTGTTATGGAAGGTGGGAAAGATCATTCCACTTCCTAAAGATGCTAAATTACCGTTTGGAGGTCCCAACAGTAGGCCTATTAGCATTTTACCCGTTCTCAGTAAATTACTGGAAAAAATTGTGTCTGAGCAAGTCCAGGCCTACTTTTCAGCTAATGACATAACAACTGTACACCAACATGCATACAGGGCAGGTCATTCGACCAGTCATTCGACTTTGACACAAATGTCTGATAGTTGGCTTTCAGCTATCGATAGTTCAATGCTGGTGGGTGCTATTATGTTAGACTTCAGTGCCGCATTTGATGTGATTGATCACAATCTTTTAATACAAAAACTCATCTGCTATGGTTTTAATAACTCAGCAATTTTATTTTTTAGGAGTTATTTGTCCTTGAGGTCTCAGAGGGTCTATTTTAATGGTGCTTTGTCAGGCAGTAGAGGGTTAGAATGCGGTGTCCCACAGGGGAGTTGCCTGGGGCCCCTCTTATTTTCTATTTTTACTAATGATATGCCTTTTTCTATTCATCAGGCTAGTCTGACTTTATATGCTGATGATTCAACCCTTTATTATGCTGCAGCTACAAACTCTGAGCTCAATCAGGTTTTGGCTGGTGAATTGGACATTTTATATGACTGGATAAAAACAAATAAGCTGGTGCTTAACATATTAAAAACTGTTTGTATGCTTTTTGGGACCAATCAAAGATTGGCACGTAAACCTACATTGGTTCTACAAATTGCAGGTCAACCTATACATCAGGTTGAAAAAACTAAGCTTCTAGGCCTTTGGCTTGATAGTACTTTATCATGGTCTGATCACATAAACAAAACTGTTTTTAAAATGGGTCGAGCTATTGCTACTGCCAGGAAATGTGCACCATTCCTTCCATTTGCACTGTTTAATCAGATTGTTTGTGCTTTGGTTTTGTGCCACTTGGATTACTGTTCTGTAGTGTGGGCTTCTGCTTCAAAGCAGTCGCTAAATAGGTTACAAGTGGTACAAAATAAGGCAGCAAGACTCGTTCTTGGTTGTTCATATAGGACTAGTGTTGTTCAAATGCATGAACGTCTTAGTTGGTGGAGTGTTGAGAAAAGACTTTCTGCCAACCTTTTAATTTGTTTTCATAAAGTGATCACAACCCACAGTCCTAAATATATCACGGATAAAATAATTTACGCCTCAAATGTGCACATGCATTTTACCAGAGGGGCAAGTAGAGGGCAGATTATTCTACCCCATACAAATACTAACAGTATGCAAAGAACAGTTTTATATAGGGCTATCAGGGCATGGAATTATCTTCCAAGTGACATACGTGACATAAGAGGTGTAGCAAGCTTCAAAAATAAATTAAAATCTTACATGTAGCCAATATTGACAATGCTGAGATATGCAATATGTTACCGTTGATGTACATATTTAGATATAATATGTTTGTGTGTTAATGTTGTTGTGGTTCCTCGGTTGGTACGTCTTGCTATGTTGTGTTTCCTTATTTGGTATGTCTTGCTATGTTTTAATTGTATTATGTTTTAATTGCAATGTATATGTTGTAATGTTTTAATGTTGTCTCGGACCCCAGGAAGACTAGTTGACGTCTTGGCGTCAGCTAATGGGGATCCTTTGCTAATAAACAATAAACAATAAACAATATCCGAACATTCTTCCTTCCTCCAGAGCTTACATCTCTGGGAGGAAACCCCCTGTCTCCAGCGGTACCAGCGTTTCCCCCTATATTGCCATCCTACGCCAGGCGGCGTTTAGTCTAGTACCCCATCGTAGGAATTATTCATTCCAACTGACTTTTGCTACTGACTGACTTATTCATATTCTTCGCCATACAAGCGCGACCTTAATTCCCATCTCTGTACAATTTGCTGCATAACAATAAATATTCTAAATGATATTTCTTTGTCACCGTGCCGTATTATTCTGAGTGTCTGCCATAATTAACTGTACTTTCTGGCAAGTAATAATAATGATAATTAGCAGTGGTTTAATCTATCACAATCTTTAATACAGTCAGGGTTTTGTAACCCCTCAGTTACACACAGGTTTCTCATAAATTATTACGATCAAACTCCTTCAATTAAGTGACAGAACTCAAAGTTCAGCAGTGAAACACTGTTATTTCACTGGTTTTTCCTAAATTATTACGATCAAACTCCTTCAATAAAGTGACAGAACTTAAAGTTCAGCAGTGAAACACTGTTATTTCACAGGTTCTTCCTAAATTATTACGATCAAACTCCTTCAATAAAGTGACAGAACTTAAAGTTCAGCAGTGAAACACTGTTATTTTACAGGTCTTCCCATAATTATTACAATCAAACTCCTTCAATTAAGTGACATAACTCAAAGTTCAGCAGTGAAACACTGTTATTTGGCCGGTTTTTCCAAAATTATTACAATCAAACTCCTTCAATAAAGTGACAGAACTTAGTTCAGCAGTGAAACACTGTTATTTTACAGGTTTTTCCTAAATTATTACTATCAAACTCCTTCAATAAAGTGACAGAACTTAAAGTTCAGCAGTGAAACACTGTTATTTTACAGGTCTTCCCATAATTATTACAATCAAACTCCTTCAATTAAGTGACAGAACTCAAAGTTCAGCAGTGAAACACTGTTATTTCACTGGTTTTTCCTAAATTATTACGATCAAACTCCTTCAATAAAGTGACAGAACTTAAAGTTCAGCAGTGAAACACTGTTATTTCACAGGTTCTTCCTAAATTATTACGATCAAACTCCTTCAATAAAGTGACAGAACTTAAAGTTCAGCAGTGAAACACTGTTATTTTACAGGTCTTCCCATAATTATTACAATCAAACTCCTTCAATTAAGTGACATAACTCAAAGTTCAGCAGTGAAACACTGTTATTTCACAGTTTTTTTTCTAAATTATTACGATCAAACTCCTTCAATAAAGTGACAGAACTTAAAGTTCAGCAGTGAAACACTGTTATTTCACAGGTTTTTCCTAAATTATTACAATCAAACTCCTTCAATAAAGTGACAGAACTTAAAGTTCAGCAGTGAAACACTGTTATTTTACAGGTCTTCCCATAATTATTACAATCAAACTCCTTCAATTAAGTGACAGAACTCAAAGTTCAGCAGTGAAACACTGTTATTTCACTGGTTTTTCCTAAATTATTACGATCAAACTCCTTCAATAAAGTGACAGAACTTAAAGTTCAGCAGTGAAACACTGTTATTTCACAGGTTCTTCCTAAATTATTACGATCAAACTCCTTCAATAAAGTGACAGAACTTAAAGTTCAGCAGTGAAACACTGTTATTTTACAGGTCTTCCCATAATTATTACAATCAAACTCCTTCAATTAAGTGACATAACTCAAAGTTCAGCAGTGAAACACTGTTATTTGGCCGGTTTTTCCAAAATTATTACAATCAAACTCCTTCAATAAAGTGACAGAACTTAGTTCAGCAGTGAAACACTGTTATTTTACAGGTTTTTCCTAAATTATTACTATCAAACTCCTTCAATAAAGTGACAGAACTTAAAGTTCAGCAGTGAAACACTGTTATTTTACAGGTCTTCCCATAATTATTACAATCAAACTCCTTCAATTAAGTGACAGAACTCAAAGTTCAGCAGTGAAACACTGTTATTTCACTGGTTTTTCCTAAATTATTACGATCAAACTCCTTCAATAAAGTGACAGAACTTAAAGTTCAGCAGTGAAACACTGTTATTTCACAGGTTCTTCCTAAATTATTACGATCAAACTCCTTCAATAAAGTGACAGAACTTAAAGTTCAGCAGTGAAACACTGTTATTTTACAGGTCTTCCCATAATTATTACAATCAAACTCCTTCAATTAAGTGACATAACTCAAAGTTCAGCAGTGAAACACTGTTATTTCACAGTTTTTTTTCTAAATTATTACGATCAAACTCCTTCAATAAAGTGACAGAACTTAAAGTTCAGCAGTGAAACACTGTTATTTCACAGGTTTTTCCTAAATTATTACAATCAAACTCCTTCAATAAAGTGACAGAACTTAAAGTTCAGCAGTGAAACACTGTTATTTTACAGGTCTTCCCATAATTATTACAATCAAACTCCTTCAATTAAGTGACAGAACTCAAAGTTCAGCAGTGAAACACTGTTATTTCACTGGTTTTTCCTAAATTATTACGATCAAACTCCTTCAATAAAGTGACAGAACTTAAAGTTCAGCAGTGAAACACTGTTATTTCACAGGTTCTTCCTAAATTATTACGATCAAACTCCTTCAATAAAGTGACAGAACTTAAAGTTCAGCAGTGAAACACTGTTATTTTACAGGTCTTCCCATAATTATTACAATCAAACTCCTTCAATTAAGTGACATAACTCAAAGTTCAGCAGTGAAACACTGTTATTTGGCCGGTTTTTCCAAAATTATTACAATCAAACTCCTTCAATAAAGTGACAGAACTTAGTTCAGCAGTGAAACACTGTTATTTCACAGGTTCTTCCTAAATTATTACGATCAAACTCCTTCAATAAAGTGACATAACTCAAAGTTCAGCAGTGAAACACTGTTATTTGGCCGGTTTTTCCAAAATTATTACAATCAAACTCCTTCAATAAAGTGACAGAACTTAGTTCAGCAGTGAAACACTGTTATTTTACAGGTTTTTCCTAAATTATTACTATCAAACTCCTTCAATAAAGTGACAGAACTTAAAGTTCAGCAGTGAAACACTGTTATTTCACAGTTTTTTTTCTAAATTATTACGATCAAACTCCTTCAATAAAGTGACAGAACTTAAAGTTCAGCAGTGAAACACTGTTATTTCACAGGTTTTTCCTAAATTATTACAATCAAACTCCTTCAATAAAGTGACAGAACTTAAAGTTCAGCAGTGAAACACTGTTATTTTACAGGTCTTCCCATAATTATTACAATCAAACTCCTTCAATTAAGTGACAGAACTCAAAGTTCAGCAGTGAAACACTGTTATTTCACTGGTTTTTCCTAAATTATTACGATCAAACTCCTTCAATAAAGTGACAGAACTTAAAGTTCAGCAGTGAAACACTGTTATTTCACAGGTTCTTCCTAAATTATTACGATCAAACTCCTTCAATAAAGTGACAGAACTTAAAGTTCAGCAGTGAAACACTGTTATTTTACAGGTCTTCCCATAATTATTACAATCAAACTCCTTCAATTAAGTGACATAACTCAAAGTTCAGCAGTGAAACACTGTTATTTGGCCGGTTTTTCCAAAATTATTACAATCAAACTCCTTCAATAAAGTGACAGAACTTAGTTCAGCAGTGAAACACTGTTATTTTACAGGTTTTTCCTAAATTATTACTATCAAACTCCTTCAATAAAGTGATAGAACTTAAAGTTCAGCAGTGAAACACTGTTATTCCACAAGTTTTTCCAAAATTATTACGATGAAACAGTGAAACACTGTTATTTGGCCGGTTTTTCCTAAATTATTACAATCAAACTCCTTCAATAAAGTGACAGAACTTGAAACACTGTTATTTTACAGGTTTTTCCTAACTTATTACAATCAAACCCCTTCAATAAAGTTATGCCACTAAAAACTCAGCAGAGAAACACTGTTATTTTACAGATTTCTCCTAAATGATTATCAAACATATTTAATAAAGTGGCACCACTAAAAGTTAAGCAGACAAACACTTTTATTGTACAGATTGTTAGAAACAAAAAACTTCAAGTGTTAACAAGTGTTTATTTTGGAAGCAAGTGTGCTGTATAAAACAGATTAAAATGATTTCAAACTTTAGCTTGCAGTGTTTGTTCAAATGTAATGTTTAAATACAGTATGTAGAGTTAAAAACCTATAGAAGTACAATCTAAACACACTATTTATGGATCAATATGCATGGCAGCTGCCACCATTGGTGTGTGAATGTGTGTGAATAGGTGAATGAGAGGCCATACGCGCTTTGGATAAAAGCGCTATTGCTATATATAAGTGCAGTCCATTGAACATAACATAATGGCCAAGTAGTAAATTAAACTTTATGTCCACAATTCTGAACTATCCCTTCAATGTCATCAGATGATTTCAACTTTTAAAAGCGGAGAAAGCAACATATTGTGCTGTTGAACCGAGGGGGTTGTGGTCAGGTCTACCGTTTTTTAGCTTTACCATTTCAGTTTTATATTGTTTTCCACAATATTCTCCCGACCCCTGGGGGCTCCATAATATGTGTGAACATTATACTGTTTAATTCAGAATCCCAACTATACAGTGTATTACTAAGTCAAATCAAAACATACCACACCACAAAAGGTCAATGAATCGGTGGCACAAGTGAAGAGCAGATAAGGAACAATCCTCCAGATTGGCAGTAATCAGCTGGATCCTTGGTGCATGGTGCATCTGGGAAAATGAAAAAAAGGAAACTATGATTCACTGGAAAGTCCTTGAAAAGTAGGATTTAATGGGTTACCATTCCTCAAACTTTATTCAATAGTCTGTACCGACATTTGCCACTATTACACATTTTGGAAATGTGAACAGAGTACCGTCAGCTTTGAGAGTGCTAGTTGCATGTTTGTTTAGCAATAAAAACATGCACCTAATGCACGTCCTGTCAGATAAAATTGAATCATCAAAAGAAGGAAGACGTGGATTCACAACACCGGATACCAAGCCACCGGGGCTGTGAAACATTTTGAGCGAGTAGCCAATCTCGGTATTGATCGTCACGTGACACTTTTAGGGGCAAACATACCTTTTCCCATAGACATACATGGGTAAAGAAATGGCTGGGGAAATCACTCAGGCGTCGCACAAAGTCCAAAACTACTCTTAACCCTTGTGTCTGAAAACTAAAGCGTTACTCAATTGTCCTCTTCAAAAACGCAATACAAATATTATACTATGTTGAAGGTGATAGTGGTGTATTTTTTAGACCCTCTTGCTTTGCTGCTGGGAGGGGGGCTCCTTCATCTCCTCTCACTACCGCAGGTGAGACACCACTAGGTTGCTCGTGGTAAACAGGGCTTCTACCACTAGTGGGACGGAACCATGGACTAAACTCCTCTGATGCTGCTGCCACTTTCACTTTTGAGGTTAGCTCACAGGAAATTCAATTCAATAGCCTATATTAATATAAATTATATTAATAATGATTTGAAGATGTTTAAACTTTTTTTTACAATCCTACTGTTCTCCCGAGAATTAAATAAAGGTTTGATGATGATGACATGTGCTCGAAGAGAGATATAGATAGAGTGGGTGTGTTTGTACATGCAAGTTATACTCACATCAGCTTAAGGGAGATGCCATCCATGTCAATTCAGCATAGGATGATTCAATGGCCTTGTGGTCAGCAGGGTCCCCCCCTCTGGCTGCTGGCCTCTGGTAGAGGTGTAGATCACCAGTGGCATCCCTCTGAGAACACAATTAGACTTTAGACAGTGGCTTGCGAGCACGATGAGCCTCATTTTCTAATTTTGAGATTGCTCTATCTATCCGATCTCATTACAAAATACTTGCCTCCTAGATCACTAAATGCGGGGCTATCGATCCCTAGGGTAAAATGCATGCATGGGCTGAGCTCCCAAAGCGCCATGTGACTTGCAATACCAAGCTTGGCCTCTAAGCCCTTGTTGCTTTAACACTGGACCATCTGTCACAAAAATTACAGGGGATCTGGGGGAGATAGTGTGAACCTCTGCATGCGTTACGTTCCCCCAGTGAAACTCCACGCTGTCAGGTGAAAAGAAGCGGCTGGCGACTCCACATGTACTGTACCCTCCCCAGGCCGACAGTTGGGCAACGCGCGCAACGACCAGAAAGGGAATTGGCATAGCAACTAAATTGCGATGGGTGAGAAATACAGGAAGCCCAAAAATAAATGGAATTAAAAAAGAAATTACCATTGTATATAATTAGAAATAATCTTCTCTAAAGTGTTATTCAGTGGACGTCTCCTTTAAAAAGGAACACACCAACTTTGTGGGAAATTTGCTTATTTGCCATCTACCCTGGAGTTAGACAAGCAGATTGATCAGTTAGCCTCATAGCATAATTGCCCAAGTCATTTTTTGGCCAAATTTATATTTCTGCCTAACTCTACTCTCCTCACTGCTGCACCACCCTGGCTTAGTGGCTGTGTCCTCAGCCAATCAGGACCTTGATAAAAAATGGGTTGTTTAAGGAATTCCAGGCCTTGACTTTATTTAATTTTTTTATCAAGCATTTTAAGCACTTCAAGGACCTTGTGCGAACCCTGGATATATACTCTGAACTATTTTTTGCCGAACCGCTGCTGCCTGACCGCAGTGATTTCATCACCTCAAAAGCCCAGTTTAAAAAAATATATATATATTTCGTGACTGTTGGGAACTAGGCTACACTGACACACCTACTTCCAGTGAATGACGCTAAGCTAGGCTAACGGTGCGGTTGTTCCCTAAGCCTAATGCATGTACAGAGAAGAAAAGGGTATGTATCTGCTTGTCCAACTCTAGGTAGATGGCAAATAAGCTAATTTCCCAAAAAGTTGGCGTGTTCCTTTAAGCCTCCAAAGAGACCTTTGCTGGAGTGGTCACAGCTAAAAATGTCAACGCATACTGTACACTTTTACTACACTCTCCTGGAACAGGGCAGGCCAGTTGAACTCAGACCAGGGGCCTCTCCTCCACAATCTGCATTCACCTGTAGGATAATGTTTTTTCCATTTTCACTTCAATGACGACTTCATTGTCATGCTTTTTCCTATAAGATCACTCATGTTTGGAAAAAGACACATTCTTGGAAAAAGACACATTCTTGATTACTTACCATCATAGTAGGAGGCTGCAAAAGCTGTTTACTGTGTTATTTGGACTGCCTGAAAAGGAGAAGAGAACATTGAACAAATTAGAAGAGCTTCTTGTTCCAGCATTGAGTGTTTAGTCTATACCGAGAGCGCTAGCTCAATTCAACATTAGTTTACCGTAATATACAGACAAGAGAGCTAAAAGTACTATTAATATGCTTATCATTTAACAGCAAGCGCAAAGTCAGTCAAGGTGTTTGGGGGAGCTGTCGCCGGCCCCGGCGAGGCGTGCTGGTCCCCGACGTGGAGGGGACGGGACTTCCACTCACCGAACTACTGCCCTACACAAAAAGTGAAAAAGGCAAATAAAAAGAACGAACTACAAATTCAACGACAGAACGAAGACAGAAGAGAAGAGGATGAGATAGAGAGAGATGGAGAGAGAGAGAAGAGAGAGAGAAGGAAAGCAAGATAACAAAATACAACAAGAGCCACAGCAACAATAATAATAAATTTTTTTTATCCACTTTTTCTCCCATTTTCTACATTTTCTCCCATCCCAATTTCGTATCATCCAATTCAACCCTCCCCTGTCACGAACGCTGTTTCTTGCCTCCCACAAGCCGGCTGCAATGTGGACTAAGTCATACATAGCACAAGTCCCCTCCGGTACTTGAGGTAACAGCAGTCGCATCTTTTCCCCTGCGCAGCTCGATCTCTCAGTGACGAGGAGTAACGCGTGGGAGGCTCACGCTGCCCCCGACACTTCCTGATTGAGTCGCTGTCCACAACGCCCGATCCCCACCCATCAGTTTCCCACCCCCTAATACGGCCAATGTGTATTAGTATGAACGACCAGCTAAACTGAAAGCAATGTGGAGCGCTGGGCTCGAACAGGCGAGCCCAGCATCTCCGCATTCGTGGCGAGCGCCTTGCCACGTAGCCGCACCAATAATAATAATTTTTTACAATAATTTGTGATGCCATCACACAAACTGGCATTTAAAGAGTTACAATTCGAAAATGTATTGAATATGTGTTTTTTTGTATACAATACTTGGTAAAAATTGTATGGTAAAAATTCAAACATTCCTGCACCAGAATGCAGGAAATTAAGTCTTTGTAACAAAATAATGGTATTAGGAATACATTTGCCTCCTGCGTGAACTGTGCATAGCTGAATAGACTGTATTTTAACGTCGGTCATATGGTGGTACTTGGAGAGCCAGCTACGTTCTCAGGTGGTACTTGGTGTAAAAATTTTGAGACCAGGGTGGATTTTTCAATAGTCTTCATCGTGATAAATCAATAAGTAAGGGATAATGTATAGCTACGAGGTCATTGTCGCAAAATAATTGACCGACACAGAGTTTAGAACACAGAGGCGCAGCCGAGGTGTTTTAAACGTCAGTGTTACGAAGGATCAGATTAAACCGAATATATATATTTATTACTTGAGATATATTGTATAATATTTGTATATCGTCTGATATCCCTTGTGTATTCTTTGTACATATACACGGAATATCCCTTTACCTAGTACAGACCATAATATTTCGTTCTCCTATTGGACAGCGGTCCACTAGGCGCCACGGCCATACCCCCAATGTCTAGTTCAAAGTCACCGCCAAAGACATGCCTGGACATGACCGGCTCTGCGCAAGAATACGAGACAGAAATAAGGCTGGTACTAGATTGTTCACCTAACGTATAAATACGGCGCAGGTGAATACAGAAGTACTGTTACCCAATAAGTTGAAGCCTCACACCACGATACAACGTGCTGTGAAGTGGGCCCGTTTTGCCCCAAAATAGAGCCTTGAGACAGCGTGCGAATTGATAGCTGAAGTATCAGAGTTTAACGCTGTACCGTCGAGTTCGACCTATTCTATTATTTCAGTAATAGTCTATTTATGTATAGTGTATCGTGCGGCTACCGTTCTACAGTGACCAGCATTACCAACGCTTCCTCGTACCAGCTAGTGTGCTTATCCAGGCTGGGCGGCTTAACCTGGTGCCGTCATCCGAGGAGCCCTAGACGAGGACCGTGTGGATATGTACACTGGATAACCTACCCGACGACTACAGAGCCCTTTTCGGCTGGATTATATTTGCTTTGGTCCTGTAGCTGATGGAGCGGAGAATCGTCTACACCCACAATTGTGTGGGATTTACCCTGTGAGGAGCAACGTCGAGCCCGCCTCTAGGACGCCTGAGGCTGGCTAGCTTTCTTCCATGCGGAGCTGCATACCGGAGAATAGCTGTTGTTCATCTGCGGATCAAGAGATTATTGCACTGTCTCCTGTACCTGGAGTCTCCTTATTCTTCGTTGACCCAGACTTTCGTTACCGACAAATCCTCTCCCCTGCTGGCCTACAACCGGAGGGACCCTACTAGTATCTCCCGCTACCCTACTAGTGTACCATAGATATAATTCCTACGATACAGGTGGTCTTCATTATCTCCTGCGTAATATTCTAATGGACTTACGCTCTTGACCTATTCATGCACATTCTTCGCCTTACAAGCGCGACTCTAAGTAAAGTAATGTAATATAATATTATTGCTGCTAATAAATATTCTTCTAAACGAGTACTTGTGTGAAACCGTGTTATTGTGGATGTGTTCATCTCATATACCTGTGTACTGTATGGCCAGTAGTAATGTACATAAGACAGTAGTGGTTTAATGATACCATACTTATTTAATACAGTCAGGGAATTGTACCCCTCAGTTACAATTGGTCCTTCGAGCCGGAGGGTAACTAGCGTAATATTAATATAATATTAATATTGACATGGCCAATGATGAACACTCCACAAACGGTTCTCCTAAACTAGATCGCCCGCAGCGCAGACGGCAGCCACCTCATTACCTAGACTCGAGACTACGCTGCCAGTCTACTACCTAGCTTTCTACAGACGTTAAACGCGGAAAAAGCGGATAGTAAAAGTATGTCAAACCCTACCGACCAGGCGACCCCGCCAGTAGAGACCCTAGTGGGTTCTAACGTAACTGACCAAGCTCACGGGGGGGACCAGGAGGGACCTGACATGACTTTACCCCCCGCCAACGTCGACCAGGCAGTCCCCGGAGAGCTCCAGGATAAAGAAAGCCCTCCAGGGACGGAGCCCGACCCACCACCAGAGGAGACGCGCACCCAGGAGATAGACCTCCTCGGAGCACGACAGGAGAACGGATCTCCAACGAGCACTGCCAGAAGCCGATCACCTCCATCAGTGTCTTCCCCCAGCGAGGCGGACAAGATGCTGGCGCAGGCCTTTATCGCCACCCTGGCAGCCTCCACTGAACGCGATCGACTCCAAGCACAGACGCTTAGCGAGCGCGAACATTCCTCCATGGAACGAGAACGCTTCCACGCGCAACTCCAAGCGCAAGCCCTTAGTGAACGCGAACACTCTGCGACCCAGCGAGAGCGCTTCCAGGCGCAGCAAAGGAGTGACGACGACCGCATACGCCTGGAGACCAGACGCCTCCAGACGGAAGAGAATATGGAAAGAGACCGCGCCGATGCACAGCGCGGAGCCGCCAATGCACAGCGCGACGCAGCCCAAGCCCAGCACGAAGCAGAGAGCGACCTCGCTCACATCAAGCGCGAAGCCGAGCACGACCGATTACAAGCGCAGATAATGGAGCAACTGATTGTCAGGGTAACCCCCCCTCCCTCCGCACGGGGCTCCAGGGCCTCGTCAAGACAAGGGTCTAGAGCACCCTCCCCTACCCGATCAAGTGACCCTGAGCCCGGCCAACCGAGAGAGCCTATACCCCTCTCCGAACCCCCTCCCCGACCGGTCCATGCGAGACCCAGCAACAGGGAAGAACCGGCCTACGCCGCTGAGAGACTAAATAGAAGATTACAGGATCTAGATGACCTGGCAGAGGAAGAAGAAGAGGGAGAGGAGGAAAGTCAAGCCCAACAGCAGCATCGTACTCCACAGGACCAGGAGGTCCAGTACAGCCCAGACTTTACCCCCGCGGATCTGCGCTACAGACCCCCGACTCAATTCACGGGTGAGCTTGACGCACGACCAGCCCCGAGGAACAGCACCTGGGTACACGGGCCTTGGTACCCGACAGGTACCAGCCCACCACGACACGTAAGAGGAGACTCGCCTAGGAGGCCTCTCCTCCAACGCTCACCGATGTGCCAGCTATCCATGGCATCGTACCTTGGCACACCGACGTTCCCGGACTTCACACACGAGAACAGAGCACAGTACACAGAGCTACGAATGTGCTTAGAGACAATGATGTCCGATGTACCAGATGAACCGTACAAGTATGCTATCCTACTCAAGCACCTGAAGGTGCCCAGAGCGCACAATATAGCGCTGGCATATTCCACCTCTACTACCCCATACACCGCGGCTCTAGCAGCCCTCGACCAACGTTATGGACGCATATGGGACTACGTAATACAAGAGATAAGGAATATTGACCGCCTACCCCCAGCCACAGACAATCGCTCACTAGATGACCTCTCTATCAAGGTACAATCCCTGGTAGGGATGCTGGGGGCACAGAAGGAAAAGGGTATGCACGAACTGTACGCGAACTCTAATGTTGAGAGAATATTAGAGAAGCTTCCGCCCGCCCGACAAGAGCGCTTCAGGCGGCAAAGAGACCACCGTGATCCTAACGGTCCCGAGCCATCCCTCCTAGACCTAGCCGACTTCCTGGCGAGAGAAGTCAACAGCCTACGATTGGATACGTTCGTGCGGAGCGCACCAAGCTCCAGAGAGGGACCTAGGAGAGCAAACGATGGCCGCAGGCTGGTGACCGTTATGCACCAAGCCGAATCAGTACCGAGCAACAAGAACCACAGAACCCCCTTGATGAAAGAGAAGTGGAAGATTGTATGTCCGTACTGCGAAAAGGAACACTGGCTGTCACACTGTGACACGTTCAAGAAGATGACCGCCGACGAGGTGAGTCAATGGATAAAGTCCAACCGCCGCTGTTACTGATGTGCGCGCAGTCACATGGCAGCCGAGTGCCGCCTAAAGAAGAGGTGTAGTCGGTGTGACCGAGCCCACTTGGACGTTTTTACATGACAGTAACAGAAGAAAGCCTGCACCCCCAAGCAGCACAAAGGCAAGTGTTATGTACATTGACCCCGCCAGCAGTGGGGGCGCCCGGGTGCTCTTGAAGGTGGTCCGCGTAACATTGAGTTACGAAGACAAGGTCATGGACACCTACGCCGTCCTTGATGACGGGTCAGAGAAGACCCTTCTCCTCGCGTCCGCTGCGGCCCAGCTGGGGCTGCGGGGGAGCGAAGAAACGATGACTATTCGGACTATAAGAAGAGACCTGAAGACGATCAAGGGCGAGAACGTCTCCTTCACTATCGCAGCAAGCGGGCAGCCAGAGAGACGGTATAGGATCACTAACGCTTTCACCAGCCAAGATATAGGCCTGTCGCAGTACACCTACCCCATCGCCAAGCTGATGGATAAATACGTGCACCTGCGTCAACTACCTATACCGCTCATAGACGGTGCCACCCCGACCCTGCTGATAGGATCCGACCATGCACACCTCATCGTCCCGATGGACCGGGTCCACACTGGGCCCAGAGGCTGTCCAGCAGCAGTCGAGACCCGCCTAGGATGGACACTACAAGGCCCCCTCTCCAGGTCTCCCAACCAAACAGCAGCCACTAGCTGCCTCCACTCCAGAGTGACAGAAGAAGACACCACCCTCCTACAGCACGTCGAGAGGCTATGGACACTAGAGACAATGCCCTTTAAGAACGAAAAGAAACACATTCGTTCCAAGGAAGACATTTATGCTATAGCCCTCCTCGAGAAGGGGACAAAGAGAGTCAAAGTCAACGGAGTGATGAGATACGCAACTCCACTCCTGAGGCGAGAGGGTATGCCTACCTTCCACGCCCCAAAAGAAGCGACGGAACGGTATCTATCGAACACAGAGCGGCGCCTAGCCAGAGACCCTGCTCAAGCTACTGTGTACCGCGCTGAGATTAACAAGCTAATCACAGCGGGACACATAAAGAAAATTGACATTAAAGAGGCCGATCAGACGACCGAATCATGGTACGTGCCGCACCACAAAGTCCACCACAACGGCAAGGATCGGATTGTGTTTAACTGCAGCTACCAGATCGGATCACAAAATCTGAATAAAGAGCTCTTGCCCGGCCCAACACTCGGCCCCTCTCTACTGGGCGTGTTACTACGTTTCCGCCAGAACAAGGTGGCCATCAGCGGCGACATCAAAGGGATGTTTCTGCAGGTGCGACTAGTGGAAGAGGACAAGCCCCTGCTGCGGTTCTTATGGAGAGAGAGGATCGAGGATGAGCAACCATCCATCTATCAATGGGAAGTCGTCCCTTTCGGAACCACATGCAGCCCATGCTGTGCTACGTTCGCACTGCAAAAACACGTCGCAGAAGACCCAGCAGCTGATGAAGAGGTCCGACAAAGTGTAGGAAATAGTTTCTAGGTGGACAACTGTCTGCAAAGCGTCTCGACGCCAGAAGAAGCCGAGGCCCTCCTACTCAAACTCCGCGCCTCCCTGATCAAAGGCGGCTTTGATCTCCGGCAGTGGGCCAGCAGCGACCCTCAAGTATTGCGCAGCCTCTCCCCAGAGGACAAGGCAGCAAGCAGCGAGACCTGGATGGCGACCATCCCAGGAGAAGCCCAAGAAATGACATTAGGACTAGTCTGGCGCTTCAAAACAGACTCGCTCCATTATAAACACACACCCCCGGGCCCTGACCAAGGAGCAGGGAAGGTCGACTTCACTACCGACCACAAGACGGAGTGTATACAGAACACTCGCCAGACAATATGACCCGTTGGGATGTATTCTACCTTACACTACCAGGGCAAAAATGATTGTGCGAGCGCTATGGGACAAGGACCAGGGCTGGGACGACCCCATACCCGAACACCTTGCCTCCACATGGAGAGAGTGGGAGACAGAACTCAGCTCGCTCCCAGGTGTCAACATACGCCGCAGCTACTTCCCACCCACAGTGAGGCCGGAGACGTGTCAGATAGACCTGCACGTCTTCAGCGACGCCTCCGAAGTAGCCTACGGTTCGGTGGCCTACCTGCGGGCCCGAGAGGAGGGAGGAGAAATACATACTGCCTTCATCCTGGCTCGCTCAAGAATAGCCCCCCGCAAGCAACAATCTATCCCGCGTCTAGAGCTCTGCGCAGCCCTAGCAGGAGCGCAACTCGCCACGTTAATCCAACGTGAACTCACCATCCCGGTGCAAAGAACAATCCTGTGGTCAGACTCCATGACCGTACTCACATGGATCCAGTCCGATTCGTGTAGATACAAGGTCTTCGTGGGAGTCAGAATCACAGAGATCCAAGAATTAACAGAAGCAGCATGCTGGAGGTATGTGGACACAAAACAGAACCCAGCTGACGTCATCACACGGGGAATGTCCCTGGATGACCTCACCCGTCACAATCTCTATAGTGACGGTCCCGAGTTCCTCAAGCTCCCGGAAGAAGAGTGGCCTACACCCACCCCACGGGAGGCGAGTGAAGAGGAGGCAGAGAAGAAGAAATCTATGTTCTGTGGGTTGACACACACACTCGTCCCCACAGATCCCAACATAGACGACTGCCCCACCCTTGAGAGTGCGCAGTTAAAGACATTCCTGTGGCACCACCCAGAGGTTCCGTCCACTACTGACATTACTGCAGCTAACTACGAAGAAGCAGAACTCCTTCTGCTACAGCGAGCCCAAAGAGACTCGTTCCCCGACGAGCTAGACTGTCTGCAGGGATCAAAGCCAGTCCCGTCAGACAGCAGACTGCTCCACTTGGCCCCTGAGAGCGACGCCCATAATCTCATCAGAGTGGGTGGTCGTCTGAGGAGAGCCCCAGACTTACCGGATGACGTCAAGTACCCGATAGTCTTAAACAGCCGACACAAGGTCACAGAGCTCATCATAAAGAAATACGACGAGGACGTGCACCACGCCGGGGCAGAGAGAGTCTTCGCGGAGATCAGACGTCGTTATTGGATACTGCAAGGAAGAGAAGCAGTACGACGCTTCCAGCGGACTTGTCTATACTGTCGCAAGTGGCGAGCACAGCCCAGTATACCCAGGATGGCTGACCTACCCCCCTGTCGCCTCCGACTCGGCGACAAGCCCTTTCACTCCACCGGTATGGACTGTTTCGGCCCGCTGTATGTAAAGAAAGGAAGAGGGACGGAGAAGCGGTGGGGTATTGTATTCAAATGCATGACCACCCGAGCGATACACATAGAACTCCTTCCAACCATGAGTACGGACTCAGTCCTTATGGCCTTCCGGAGATTCACATCACGGAAAGGAAAACCGTCTATATTATTGTCTGATCACGGGACAAACTTCAAAGGCGGAGAAAGAGAGCTGAGAGAGAGCTTCCAAGCTATGGGCCCAGAACTTAAGACCCACCTCGCTCCATCTCAGATTGATTTCCAGTTTAACCCCCCGAATGCACCTCACTTCGGTGGAACTTGGGAACGAGAAGTACGTTCAATAAAGACAGCCCTGTACGCCGTGCTTGGGGCCCAGACCGTGGCGGAAGAAGTCCTCACGACAGTCCTCACGGAGATCGAGGGAGTATTGAACTCAAAGCCCCTCGGTTACGTCTCAAGTGATGTAGCAGATGTCGACCCAGTCACCCCCAACACTCTCTTGATGGGGCGGCTGGACCCCGCGCTACCACAGACAGTGTACAGGCCTGAAGAAGCGAACGGCCGAAGAATGTGGAGGTACAGTCAAGTATTGGCTGACAAGTTTTGGAACAGTTTCCTCCTCCACTATCTACCGTCTCTACAGACCCGCCAGAAATGGGTGAAAGAAAGAGACAATTTGACGGAAGGTACAGTCGTCATGATTATCGACCAGTCACTACCCCGAGCTATGTGGCCGGCCGGCCGCGTAAGCAAAGTGATCACTGGTGCCGACGGAAGGGTCAGAGCGGCAGAAGTGCTCGCCCAAGGGCGGACATACACCCGACCCGTGGCGAGGCTGATAGAGTTGCCAAGGCTCCCCGACTCTCTCGATGACGACCATGACCCCCCGACTTTGTGAACTGCCCTACCCTCACAACGGACATTGAGTAGTGGACAGTGCGGTTAATCTGTCTCTGCTTATCTAATTAGGTGCGGACTAATTAGGAGGCGGCTGTTACGAAGGATCAGATTAAACCGAATATATATATTTATTACTTGAGATATATTGTATAATATTTGTATATCGTCTGATATCCCTTGTGTATTCTTTGTACATATACACGGAATATCCCTTTACCTAGTACAGACCATAATATTTCGTTCTCCTATTGGACAGCGGTCCACTAGGCGCCACGGCCATACCCCCAATGTCTAGTTCAAAGTCACCGCCAAAGACATGCCTGGACATGACCGGCTCTGCGCAAGAATACGAGACAGAAATAAGGCTGGTACTAGATTGTTCACCTAACGTATAAATACGGCGCAGGTGAATACAGAAGTACTGTTACCCAATAAGTTGAAGCCTCACACCACGATACAACGTGCTGTGAAGTGGGCCCGTTTTGCCCCAAAATAGAGCCTTGAGACCGCGTGCGAATTGATAGCTGAAGTATCAGAGTTTAACGCTGTACCGTCGAGTTCGACCTATTCTATTATTTCAGTAATAGTCTATTTATGTATAGTGTATCGTGCGGCTACCGTTCTACAGTGACCAGCATTACCAACGCTTCCTCGTACCAGCTAGTGTGCTTATCCAGGCTGGGCGGCTTAACCTGGTGCCGTCATCCGAGGAGCCCTAGACGAGGACCGTGTGGATATGTACACTGGATAACCTACCCGACGACTACAGAGCCCTTTTCGGCTAGATTATATTTGCTTTGGTCCTGTAGCTGATGGAGCGGAGAATCGTCTACACCCACAATTGTGTGGGATTTACCCTGTGAGGAGCAACGTCGAGCCCGCCTCTAGGACGCCTGAGGCTGGCTAGCTTTCTTCCATGCGGAGCTGCATACCGGAGAATGGCTGTTGTTCGTCTGCGGATCAAGAGATTATTGCACTGTCTCCTGTACCTGGAGTCTCCTTATTCTTCGTTGACCCAGACTTTCGTTACCGACAAATCCTCTCCCCTGCTGGCCTACAACCGGAGGGACCCTACTAGTATCTCCCGCTGCCCTACTAGTGTACCATAGATATAATTCCTACGATACAGGTGGTCTTCATTATCTCCTGCGTAATATTCTAATGGACTTACGCTCTTGACCTATTCATGCACATTCTTCGCCTTACAAGCGCGACTCTAAGTAAAGTAATGTAATATAATATTATTGCTGCTAATAAATATTCTTCTAAACGAGTACTTGTGTGAAACCGTGTTATTGTTTCAAGTTTCAAGTTTCTTTAATAGTTGTCATACAGAAGTACAGAATACTTTCATACAAAATGCTTCTTACTGTTACGCTCCAGAGACTGTGCTAGACAAGATAGTATCAAATAACATAGTATAGCATGTAATTTAGAAGAAGAAAATGAGGTCACAGTGTTCGGTATAGACATATGTACAATGTTCTGAGTTACCATATAATATACAATACTATGCAGTGTACTAATGTACAGTACTATATAGTGCAAAGCAGAAATGGGATGAGGTACAATTTAGGTACAATTTACAGTAAGGTGTACGAGTTGTAGTGCAATCCTTCATCAATAAATATAATGCAGATAAAATAAATCAAATAAATCAAATAAATAATGTGGATGTGTTCATCTCATATACCTGTGTACTGTATGGCCAGTAGTAATGTACATAAGACAGTAGTGGTTTAATGATACCATACTTATTTAATACAGTCAGGGAATTGTACCCCTCAGTTACAGTCAGTGAAGGTCAATTATTTTGCGACAATGACCGAGTATAGGCTATACATTATCCCGCTTATTACATGGCTAACTTACTAACAATATACCCAATTCATTTTACACCATCGACAAGACGAGATCAAATGCAGACGCAGTTCTGTCGCTCCCGCTGTCATCGCCGGCAGCAGCCGGCAGATCTGTGGTCTGATTGCACTGATGACAGTGGGCTTGATTGCTACAGCTGTGCACAGCAGTCATTATTGTTCGGCAGAGGTCCGTTATCGAGTAATAACGGACCTCTGACGAGCGCTATTGACCAATCACAAGCAAGCATTTCGGCGAATGTGAAAACGCCATGTAATAAATTGTGATAGTGTAGGCTATTATAAGTGAAATAATCTGACTGTAAACAATTATTGGAAAGATTATTTGTGTCATGCACAAAGTATATATGACAGACTACAACTTACTCAAAATGATCTTGTCTCAAGGCCCGCTCTCTCCTTCTGCCATCTCTGTCTGATGCAAGCTGCAGCCACATTTTGATGCATTTGTCTATGTCTGCATCAGATGCACTTTTACTGCTGCCATTGCGTCTCACGGACCCTAAAAGAAATTTTTTAAATAAGAACGGAACATACATTTTCTTTAATGGGGGGGGGGGGGGGGGGGGATTTGTGCTGCAGACATTATGCCTGCAGACTGCAGGTTTGAGTTACTCGCACTCTCACACACAAATATTGGTTGTGCTTGTCCATTTGCATGTCAATAAATATGGGCCAGGTAGGCACATAGTTGTACAGTACTGCGATAACATAATCTGAATATTGAAAAATGTAGCTATACTATAATAATAATAATAATAATAATAATAATAATAATAATAATAATAATAATAATAATAATAATTCATTTATTTTGTATAGTGCTTTTCAAAGACCCAAAGTCGCTGACAATAGGCAAAAAAGAAACAAAGAAACATAGAACCACAGGGAAACGGAGGACAATAAGAAATACACAGGAACATAAAACCACAAGTAACGGATAACAAATACGGGAGTGAGTAGGGGAGACAGTCAGGAGGAGAGTAAGGGAAAACCAAGGGGGGTGGGGGGGGGCAGGAGAGGAGAGAACGTGGGGCAGGGGGAATTGGTGGCGAGTTGGAGGAGGGTGGTTATGGGTAAGGAAGGTTGAATGCTTGGGAGAACAGGTAGGTTTTGAGTCTGTTTGTTTCTTCACTTGTTTTAACTGCAAGTGAAGACGGCAAGTTTGTGGGAGCTCTTTGTTTTACATCTACAACACTGGATCAGTCTTTATTGTCGGCTATATCTACAACACTGGATCAGTCTTTATTGTCGGCTATATCTACAACACTGGATCAGTCTTTATTGTGGGCTATATCTACAACACTAGATCAGTCTTTATTGTGGGCTATATCTACAACACTAGATCAGTCTTTATTGTGGGATATATTGGATCAATCTTTTAGTAGTCTCACCATGAATGGAGTAGCTGTTTCTTGACACTGTAGTTATCCCAGACACCTGCATCACCTGCCACCATGGGTTCACCTGTGAAGACAAAAGATAATTATGAACTCCCCAATACCAGTGGACCATAACCAAACAGTGATTTGAGCCATGTGGGAGTAAGACGTGATTCTAAATGTTGACACCCACACAACAGCGCAGAATGACCTGTTCACTAAACAGGTCATAAAGTGTAATCTTGTAAACTAAGATTACAAGTTTGTGCTGGTCCGCTGAATACATGTAGGGGAGAAGAGAGAGCTCTCCTAATGCAGAGGCACAGACCAGAGTTAGTATAGCACAGATATAAGAGTCCAGGGAGAGCTACAGTAGCATCCGTGGGTGTTCTCTGTGCAAAAGAGATCACTTGAGGAAGTTGACGGCTGTAGTAACGTTAGTCAGGGACAGGGTCAGAACTACAAGGTTTTAGTTTTTTATTTATTTATTTGGAATTCTAGAACTCTATAGCTTTCAGCAGAATGTTTAGTTCTCAAAACACACTGTACATCACAATGCATCCATTACTTTATCCACACCCCTAGTGTTAATGTACACAGTGGGTGCAGTGTGACTAACCTGTGCTCAGGTCCACTCCGACCAGCTGGCCAGACACATTGTACTCCGTCTGGAGCTTCACCAGAGTCTCCATAGGGTCATAGCCAGAGTTCTGGGCCAACACCTGGGGTGGTGAGAAAGGGAACGAGGGAAGAGTCATCATGGAATGAATGGAGGCTTTAATGAGGAACAAGAGGAACCCCCCCCTCCCGAATGATGAATTGGTGGTGTGTGACAAAATATACTGTAGCATCCATCAACACTTCTTGATTTGTAAGAAGTCTTTGCAGAAGAGCTAAAAGTAAGGACATTCAACATTCAGTATATGAAGGCATTTACAGGATGACTCTTTCCAGCTGTTGAAATGAAAGTCCCAGATTAAAAAGTATATATATACACAGTCACACACGCACAATAAAACATTTTATACATCACTTACAAGCATGACCACTTAGTACAGGTAGATCTTGACTGTCTTGGGAGAGAGAGAGAGAGAGAGAGAGAGAGAGAGAGAGAGAGAGAGAGAGAGAGAGAGAGAGAGAGAGAGAGAGAGAGAGAGAGAAGGCATTACAGGATGACTCTTTGAAATGATGTCCCAGATTTAAAAGTATATATTATATATACACAGTCACACACACAATAAAAAAAAATTTATACATCACTTACGACCACTTGAAGTAGTTGTTCTTGAGCTGTCTTCTGCGTTCATCTCATTGATGAGATCCAGCACTGTAACAGTATTTGCTACATTAACAATGAAATTATATATTTTATTACAACTTTATCAGCTGAGTAACAATATTCATCAAAGTGTTGCGTGTTACAGTGTAGTGTAGGTTAGTTTATTAGTGCATGACAGTAAGGTTAGCATACTTTTCACACTATAAGCCCCACCTGAATATAAGCCGCAGCAGCTAAATTGAATGATGTGTACATATATAAGCCGCACTGGACTATAAGCTGCAGGTGTTTTAATGTTTAATTACCATATGTAAGGGTTCCTGCACAGGGGGGATTGTCGGGAAAGAGATGGCTGTTTGAGGAAGCTCCCATTTATTAACATTTTTGTTTAAACAGGAATGATAGCCAGTTAGCAGCTCCGGCTACAGTAGTTAGCAACGTTAGCTCTCATAACGTTAGCCAGTTTGCAGCTCCGGCTACAGTAGTTAGCAACGTTAGCTCTCATAACGTTAGCCAGTTTGCAGCTCCGGCTACAGTAGTTAGCAACGTTAGCTTTCATAACGTTAGCCAGTTTGCAGCTCCGGCTACAGTAGTTAGCAACGTTAGCTTTCATAACGTTAGCCAGTTTGCAGCTCCGGCTACAGTAGTTAGCAACGTTAGCTTTCATAACGTTAGCCAGTTTGCAGCTCCGGCTACAGTAGTTAGCAACATTAGCTTTCATAACGTTAGCCAGTTTGCAGCTCCGGCTACAGTAGTTAGCAACGTTAGCTTTCATAACGTTAGCCAGTTTGCAGCTCCGGCTACAGTAGTTAGCAACGTTAGCTTTCATAACGTTAGCCAGTTTGCAGCTCCGGCTACAGTAGTTAGCAACGCTAGCTCTCATAATGTTAGCCAGTTTACAGATCCTGCCAGTTTCATAATATCGAGCTAATAACGTTACAGTAGTCACTGAAAACACAGACTAAACAGCACTCATTTATATCAGCGGCACGCATTACTTATAAATAATAAAATATATGTGTTGCACAATTACCTGAGGAGAAGATGCAACAGTTGGTCACGACGTGGTGCAGGCTCTGTCTGTAACGCGCTTCAATTCAAATTTCAAACCGGATCCCCCACAATGCAACGCATCAGTGTTGCCAGATTTGAGAGTCTGCCTTCATCTGACAAACCTTTGATAATAATGGGCGGTTCGGATATTGTTAATCCGATCTGGCAACCATGCTCTTCCTTGTTTCTCTGCACAGACTGACCACGGTTTTGATTGATTGAAAACTTTGTTAACAGATTACAGAATGGGTACAATACAGTACAGCTCAATACATACAATTGTTAAGAGCATGCAGACCAGAGAAAGACTTTCGTCTTGTTTACATCAGGGTCCCCCATTTTCAATTCATCATAACATGACATGTGACATACAGATAGACACTTCTATACATTTATGACATACCAGATTTGCAAATACAGTAGGGCCTACTGTTTGTGATACAAAAATAGTCTAGAAAAGAGAGTATATACATTTGACGTAGAACCGTACATTATAGGTGGGGTGGGGGGGGTAGGTTGGGTAGGAGGGGTGGGTGGGGGACACTGTACAACTGCACAAGCACAACTGTACATTGGAATTTTGACAAAACCATGTTTGGTAATTTACTGTACATTGGAGGGGGTTGGGTTAGGACATTTACAGGGGCCAGTTTCGAATTGCAGTCTCCCGTAGGTGTTCTTTGAGAGTGGTTTTGAAAGTGGGTAGTGATTCACATTCCTTTACAGCTTTGGGTAGGGCGTTCCACATTGATGTGGTATAATTGCGAAACGTGTTCCTGTTTGAGCCGAATCTGGGTTTAACATGATTTGTGGAGCTCCCTCTATGGTGTTGTGGTCGTGGTATTCACTGACCTTTGGGAAGTATTTTGACATGTACACATATGGGTACCTTGATCGTGTATAGTGTATCTTGTAGACAGGCCCATTGCAAGTTGCTGTACTCTGTCGTCTACTCTAAGCCGTTGTCATGTGGGCAGGGGCGAGGTGGGTTCTAGGAGTAAGGTCAAGCAGTAGTCTGACCAGTTTGTTTTGAGATGTTTGTGTAGCAGGGTGGATTATCCCTACTTTATGAGAGTAGATGTACACTGTCACCAGGTAGGGGGGAACGCAGCAGATCTGAGTCCAACTGAATCCCCGACTTTAGAGTATTAGAGTGGAGCTTTAGCAGAGGGAGTGGATGGGGCCTATTATTTACTAACCTAGGTGTAGTGCGCTGGTCCAGCTTTAACAAATTATCTCTGTATCTTTTCAATGTAAATAATAAATCAGTAACCTCACAAAGATACTAATCTAATTATCTTTAAAGTGCACTATGCAGTGATTTGGAGACTCGTGTGACTTGGAGACTCGTGTGACTCGTGTGACTTGGAGTCTCGTGTGACTTGGAGACTCATGTGACTTGGAGACTTGTGTGACTTGGAGACTTGTGTGACTTGGAGACTTGTGTGACTTGTGTGACTTGGAGACTTGTGTGACTTGGAGACTCGTGTGACTTGGAGACTCATGTGACTTGGAGACTTGTGTGACTTGGAGACTCGTGTGACTTGGAGACTCGTGTGACTCTTGTGACTTGGAGACTCGTGTGACTTGGAGACTTGTGTGACTTGGAGACTCGTGTGACTTGGAGACTTGTGTGACTTGGAGACTTGTGTGACTTGGAGACTCGTGTGACTTGGAGACTCGTGTGACTTGGAGACTCATGTGACTTGGAGACTTGTGTGACTTGGAGACTCGTGTGACTTGGAGACTCGTGTGACTTGGAGACTCGTGTGACTCTTGTGACTTGGAGATTCGTGTGACTTGGAGACTCGTGTGACTTGTGTGCCTTGGAGACTCGTGTGACTTGTGTGACTTGGAGACTCGTGTGACTTGGAGACTTGTGTGACTTGGAGACTCGTGTGACTCTTGTGACTTGGAGACTCGTGTGACTTGGAGACTTGTGTGACTTGGAGACTTGTGTGACTTGGAGACTCGTGTGACTTGGAGACTCGTGTGACTTGGAGACTTGTGTGACTTGGAGACTCGTGTGACTTGGAGACTTGTGTGACTTGTGTGACTTGGAGACTTGTGTGACTTGGAGACTCGTGTGACTTGTGTGACTTGGAGACTCATGTGACTTGTGTGACTTGGAGACTCGTGTGACTTGGAGACTCGTGTGACTCTTGTGACTTGGAGACTCATGTGACTTGGAGACTTGTGTGACTTGGAGACTTGTGTGACTTGGAGACTCGTGTGACTTGTGTGACTTGGAGACTCGTGTGACTTGTGTGACTTGGAGACTCGTGTGACTTGTGTGACTTGGAGACTCATGTGACTTGTGTGACTTGGAGACTCGTGTGACTTGTGTGACTTGGAGACTCGTGTGACTTGGAGACTCATGTGACTTGGAGACTTGTGTGACTTGGAGACTCGTGTGACTTGTGTGACTTGGAGACTCGTGTGACTTGTGTGACTTGGAGACTCGTGTGACTTGTGTGACTTGGAGACTCGTGTGACTTGGAGACTTGTGTGACTTGGAGACTCGTGTGACTCGGAGACTCATGTGACTTGGAGACTTGTGTGACTTGGAGACTCGTGTGACTTGTGTGACTTGGAGACTCGTGTGACTTGGAGACTCGTGTGACTCTTGTGACTTGGAGACTTGTGTGACTTGGAGACTTGTGTGACTTGGAGACTCGTGACTTGTGTGACTTGGAGACTCGTGTGACTTGGAGACTTGTGTGACTTGGAGACTCGTGTGACTTGTGTGACTTGGAGACTCGTGTGACTTGGAGACTTGTGTGACTTGGAGACTCGTGTGACTTGTGTGACTTGGAGACTTGTGTGACTTGTGTGACTTGGAGACTCGTGTGACTTGGAGACTTGTGTGACTTGGAGACTCGTGTGACTTGTGTGACTTGGAGACTCGTGTGACTTGTGTGACTTGGAGACTCGTGTGACTTGGAGACTCGTGTGACTCTTGTGACTTGGAGACTCATGTGACTTGGAGACTTGTGTGACTTGGAGACTCATGTGACTTGTGTGACTTGGAGACTCGTGTGACTTGTGTGACTTGGAGACTCGTGTGACTTGGAGACTCATGTGACTTGGAGACTTGTGTGACTTGGAGACCCGTGTGACTTGTGTGACTTGGAGACTCGTGTGACTTGTGTGACTTGGAGACTCATGTGACTTGTGTGACTTGGAGACTTGTGTGACTTGTGTGACTTGGAGACTCGTGTGACTTGGAGACTCATGTGACTTGGAGACTCGTGTGACTTGTGTGACTTGGAGACTCGTGTGACTTGTGTGACTTGGAGACTCATGTGACTTGTGTGACTTGGAGACTCATGTGACTTGTGTGACTTGGAGACTCGTGTGACTTGGAGACTTGTGTGACTTGGAGACTCGTGTGACTTGGAGACTTGTGTGACTTGGAGACTCGTGTGACTCGGAGACTCATGTGACTTGGAGACTTGTGTGACTTGGAGACTCGTGTGACTTGTGTGACTTGGAGACTCGTGTGACTTGGAGACTCGTGTGACTCTTGTGACTTGGAGACTTGTGTGACTTGGAGACTTGTGTGACTTGGAGACTCGTGACTTGTGTGACTTGGAGACTCGTGTGACTTGGAGACTTGTGTGACTTGGAGACTCGTGTGACTTGTGTGACTTGGAGACTCGTGTGACTTGGAGACTTGTGTGACTTGGAGACTCGTGTGACTTGTGTGACTTGGAGACTTGTGTGACTTGTGTGACTTGGAGACTCGTGTGACTTGGAGACTTGTGTGACTTGGAGACTCGTGTGACTTGTGTGACTTGGAGACTCGTGTGACTTGTGTGACTTGGAGACTCGTGTGACTTGGAGACTCGTGTGACTCTTGTGACTTGGAGACTCATGTGACTTGGAGACTTGTGTGACTTGGAGACTCATGTGACTTGTGTGACTTGGAGACTCGTGTGACTTGTGTGACTTGGAGACTCGTGTGACTTGGAGACTCATGTGACTTGGAGACTTGTGTGACTTGGAGACTCGTGTGACTTGTGTGACTTGGAGACTCGTGTGACTTGTGTGACTTGGAGACTCATGTGACTTGTGTGACTTGGAGACTCGTGTGACTTGTGTGACTTGGAGACTCGTGTGACTTGGAGACTCATGTGACTTGGAGACTCGTGTGACTTGTGTGACTTGGAGACTCGTGTGACTTGTGTGACTTGGAGACTCATGTGACTTGTGTGACTTGGAGACTCATGTGACTTGTGTGACTTGGAGACTCGTGTGACTTGGAGACTTGTGTGACTTGGAGACTCGTGTGACTTGGAGACTCATGTGACTTGGAGACTTGTGTGACTTGGAGACTCGTGTGACTTGTGTGACTTGGAGACTCGTGTGACTTGGAGACTCGTGTGACTCTTGTGACTTGGAGACTCGTGTGACTTGGAGACTTGTGTGACTTGGAGACTCGTGACTTGTGTGACTTGGAGACTTGTGTGACTTGGAGACTTGTGTGACTTGGAGACTTGTGTGACTTGTGTGACTTGGAGACTCGTGTGACTTGTGTGACTTGGAGACTTGTGTGACTTGTGTGACTTGGAGACTCGTGTGATTTGTGTGACTTGGAGACTCGTGTGACTTGGAGACTTATGTGACTTGGAGACTCGTGTGACTCTTGTGACTTGGAGACTCGTGTGACTTGGAGACTTGTGTGACTTGGAGACTCGTGTGACTTGGAGACTTGTGTGACTTGGAGACTCGTGTGACTCTTGTGACTTGGAGACTTGTGTGACTTGGAGACTTGTGTGACTTGGAGACTCGTGTGACTTGGACACTTGTGTGACTTGGAGACTCGTGTGACTTGTGTGACTGGGAGACGTGGTAAATACACAGATCACAACATGTTTACAGGAACGTTTGGGAGTTGTATTTTGATTGTATATTTCCTGACTGTAGGCTAGCTAAGCTGCATGTTAGCCTAGCACAATGAATGGAAGCGGACATGACTGGGTATCCTTCGGGAGAGGTGTTAGTTGGACAATGCCTAGGCTAACCAGTCATGCCCGCTTCCATTCATTGTGCTAAGCTAGGCTATCATTGTGCTAAGACTGAGCAAATTTTCCAAAATGTTGGCGTGTTCCTGTTCCACCCCACGGGGACGGTACCGACGCCTTTTTGACATTATTATCATATATTAATATTTTTATGAGTGATGCAATAAATTAACGTTTTTAAAATCAAACGTTTTCAAGTATTATTATCACTACTATGTCACAAATACATGTAGAATGTAAAACGTTAGGTTGGCAATAGTTTAGCAATAGGTTAAAAGTGAGTTTATATCATTTTAAGTTTTTATTTTCCACTCGCGTTTTTGACCCGGAAGCGGAAATGAAAATGTTGAACGATCGGAATTGGAATATTTTTGCGGCCATTCCGAAGAGGGCCTCGCTAGCTATCTGCCAGGGTTGGAATTTCTCCAATCTACACTTCCTGTGGTCCGCTATGGTGGTTCAAAGTTCAGCGTTCTGATGAATCATATCAATAATTGTTATGATTCGCGATAATAAGCTACAAAAGGTAACGTTTTTGACAAATATTGAAACGCAGTCAGTTTCTCCACACTATTGTAATGATGTAGGAATAATTAGATCTGAAATTAGTTACAAAATGATTACACTGTGGGAGAAATAAAAAAGTACAGTCGATTACATTAAATATCAGTATATGTTATTATGCACGCCTGGTGATACTATATCCAAATTGAACTCGGCCATTTGAAAGATACTATATGTATATATATATAAATGTGAGAATTGGCTATAATAAGGTAATGTATAAGCATATATTCTATATTCTATAATAATATTTCAAATTGCATTGGTCCGGATGGGAGAATTCAGTACTGTATATACAAAACCTTCAATTTGATCATCTTCCCTTTATTAATTTCCTTAGATCTTTTGTACACATGATCTCAAGAGGGTACTGAATGAGCTCAGTGGCAGTTTTTTAAGTTTGGTCATTATTATCATGGTTTTATTCACTGTCAAAGATGAAAAGAAAAATCATAATTCATATTTTCCTTTGTTTCATCAGAATTTAAGCAAGCCTAGTAATAGACACAATATTTCTGACACTGAGAATACATTCATTGAGGTCCATAGATGTTCCTAGATACCAAGAATATGCAAATAGCCCTTGTAGAAGTGGAGCAATATTCCATTTACCTAGGTATACATTTTATGCAGATTTTCACCTGGGGTGGAACAGGTTAAACTGTATAAAGTTAGCTGTATAAAGTTGTCTATAAAACACTTAATATTTCATTAGATGATATGTGTACTTATATAAGCAGATCATTTTCTGCAGAAATGTTGTGCCTCTAATTTAATGTGTTTCAGATGTACTCACAGTGCTACATGCATTGTATGGGATGCATGACTTTCATGTTCAGTTTTACTGTAAAAGGTAATGTACAATTAGCAATTCTGTATATTGGGCTAAACCTTTCTGAAGCAGAGACTTAGTTAGTAGCTCCCCTGTTAGCCTCTTTAGCTCCCATGTTAGCTCCCCTGTTAGCTCCCCTGTTAGCCTCTTTAGCTCCCCTGTTAGCCTCTTTAGCTGCGGCTGTTAGCTCCCCTGTTAGCTCCCCTGTTAGCCTCTTTAGCCCCCCTCTTAGCTCCCCTGTTAGCCTCTTTAGCTGCGGCTGTTAGCTCCCCTGTTAGCTCTCCTGTTAGCCTCTTTAGCTCCCCTGTTAGCTCCCCTATTAGCCGAATCTGGGTTTAACATGATTTGTGGAGCTCTGCAGGGTGTTGTGGTCGTGGTATTCACTGACCTTTGGGAAGTATTTCGACATGTACACCGGGTACCTTGGTTGTGTAGTGTATCTTGTAGACCAGGCCCATTGCAAGTTGCTGTACTCTGTCGTCTACTAGCCACCCTAGGTTGTCAAAGTGGGCAGGGGTGAGGTGGGTTCTAGGAGTAAGGTCAAGCAGTAGTCTGACCAGTTTGTTTTGAGATGTTTGTGTAGCAGGGTGGATTCCCTACTTTATGAGAGTAGATGTACACTGTCACCAGGTAGGGGGGAACGCAGCAGATCTGAGTCCAACTGAATCCCCGACTTTAGTGCAGGAGTGGAGCTTTAGCAGAGGGAGTGGATGGGGCCTAGGATTTACTAACCTAGGTGTAGTGCGCTGGTCCAGCTTTAACAAATTATCTCTATCTTTTAAATGTAAATAATAAATCAGTAACCTCACAAATATACTAATCTAATTATCTTTAAAGTGCACTATGCAGTGAGCTGCTGGTTAAAGGCATTAACCACAGTATTGTTATGTTAGCTACTGAGCTGCGGTTAAAGGCCTTAACCACAGTATTGTTATGTTAGCTACTGAGCTGCTGGTTCTATGACGTTAATGGATTGCTCAGCACCTGTTCTGCACTGTAATTCACTTTGTGCACGAGCACTGAATAAAAAATTCCACCATGTACCTTTACATCCCAACATCCGTCTGACCACACCCCCTTCCGCTTACCTTCATAAGCAGGTGTGTGGTCACCTACTCACCTCCTTCTTCACTTTCACCACAAGGAAGTGCCTTCGGTAGATCCCCACTTGACGAGGTTGTTAGCTGAAGAAAGTTGAGACGTGTTTACATTGTGCTTATTTTTTTCTTCTCTCATAAATATTCGATAGAAAAATCTAAGTCATAATGTCTACTTCGGAGAGTCGCAGAGCCACTCTCCACCAGCGGTTCTCCATTTCCGCCTCCGTCGTGCGTTCTGGTGCGGGGCTGTTGCCTCTCTCGTGGTTGACAGCCACGCCCGGTAGGCGTCCGATGGGTAGTTTGCCTCTCCAAGGAGCTGGTGCACCGGTGCCGTCGCCTCTGCGATGGCCTGGTCGTGGCTCTGGTTCCTCTGCTTCCGGGGAATCGTCCGCTGTTGAGCGGCCGGTTCCTTTGGTTCCGGAGGATTTGAGACGCAAACTTTTTGCGTCTGCTCGCTCCCGTCGCAAGATGGTGGCTTGCAGACGCGAACTGCCTGGGTTTGGTGAATTGCTGGAGCCCAGTGAGGATGCGTCGGTCTCTACCTGCCCGATGGAAACAGAGGATTACATGGTAGAGGCAGACGGGTTCTTATTTGAAGGCCCGGTGGAGACATGTATCCCGCCCGTCCAGGTAACACTGGAGGGGGGTGAAATGACTCCTTGGGGCGCCTTGTTTGAAGATGTCGGGGAAGACCCTCTGACTCGTCGGCAGGATGCCCTACTATCAGCCACATCGGAATGTGGCTCCTTGACCAGTCGAAGCCTGCTGCATGTGAGGGATGCGGGCTCGGTGGAGGAAAGTCTGCAGGGGGAACTGCAGGCTTTGTTTCCCGAGTTTATGGCGGTGGCGGCCGCTGCAAACGGCGTGCCGCTGCCGCAGCCACTGCCTGTTCCTGTCCCTGATGATCTAATAGGTCATCTCTGGCAACGTCGCCTGGTGAGAGGGGTGGACGTTGTCTACCCATTTTTCCCCTCAATGGGGGCCTATGTTCATCGGGGCCAGGTGGTATCCCACATCATGGGCCTCACCCCCGCCTACGTACAAGTTACGCGGGTGGCAGGTTTGGTCGACGGTATGAGAGAGGGTGTGCCACGGCTTGATAGGCCGATGGCCGCGCTCCTCTGTCCGGAGGTGGTGTGGGAGCCATTATGCAAGCCGGTTCCTCAAGGGAAATCGGCGAGGCGGTTGGCTTACTGGAGCGACCAGTCATTTATCGCCGGAACACAATCTCTGGCTGCTGCGTCTAACATCACACAGCTGGCAAGATTCATGTCCGGGGTATTGACGGGCGGCATGGAGCTGAGTGATGAACAACATGACCAGCTCACCCAGGCGGCAGGAGCTATCCTGCATCTGACTCAGCTGCAGGCCATAGCCGCTGGGAAAATGCGCGCCCTGGCGACTCTGAACCAGCGCCACCTTTGGCTGGAGCAGGCCCGTGTATCGGAGAAGAAAATAAGTCCTCTTCTGACGGCACCCCTCTCCGATGCTGGACTGTTTGGGACGGCCCTGCAATTGATGACCTCAACGTGCAGAGAAATGGCAGAGGAGCGCTCCGTGCTCCAACCCCATTTTCCCCCTCCCGACATCGCCGGGGGAGTCAGACGGCTACCACGTCGTCGAGCTTCCTCCGCCGTGGCTGCTACTGCTACCACCGCCACTGCTGGCCCTTCGAAGAAGGCCAGGAGGAGAGAAGGCGCCGCCGCTGCAGCCGGCCCATCTGCGCCTGGAGGAGACGGTAGGGATCGCCGTGACCAGCCACCGATTGTCTACCGTCCCTCCGGGGCTTCCCGGGGTGGCAAATCCCGAGCGGCTCGAGGCGGCAGGCGCCGCTAGGCCCAGTGACTTTTTTCCCCTGTGGTCCCCTCTGTTAATCACCTCCCCGGCCTCTCATATAATTTTGTTCGAAAATAAAAAGTCCCCTCTAAAGGGGGACTGTATTTTTTGTTAACAAACTGTGTGTTTCTTCACCAAAACATATGATGAGGTTGCAAAGTGTGAATCTTCACTAGTATACATTGATAGAAGGGTTGCGTTCGTGTTATGAGCTTAAGCAAGGTATGCAGCCTACACTCGGTTATAGAAAGGTTTCTACCTCGGCCTGACACTCCACATGCAGGTAGAGGCTAGTTGTATGGTCTGTTGCTTACACAAGAAGTAATGTTGAGCTACAACACTGTTGTGTTAGTTGCAGTAATGCTCGTATACACACGTTCCACGGCCCAGCCGTTCGCTCTCTCTATCAGTGTTTTTCTATGTACAACATGGAATGCGAGTGTAGGATTCACACACACACGCGACTTGGTTTTGTTGTAAACCCTGTTCACAGTTATCTGTGGGTAGCGTGCATTGTATTAGCTTGCGCTATTTCATTAGCATTCTACCAAAGGTTTCATATGCTACAGTTGTTATTGTGTGTAGGGGGAAGGGTTTGTGAGGGGGTGCCGAATAAACCCCTCCTTCCCTCTTCTGATTGGTCAGGGGGGTTTTCTCATCTCCTATTAGGCCAGTCGGGGCCAAGCCGTTAGGCGCCTTGGCAGGGAGGGGGGGGGGGGGGGGGGAGGGTTGCCCTGACTCTGCTCCTATTAAAAACAGGCGTTGAGTGTTGGGTTTCCCCCCGTCATGGCATACGTCACTACGCACGTTGCTATGACGATGGCTTCCGTGAGTTAGATCTTTACGTACGATCTGTTGTGTCAAAGTGTCGGGATAGAGCGTAGGACTTACGGGTCCACTACGCTCGATTTTATGTGTAACTTGAGTCAGTTGGTCACATGACTCGTAGTTACCATGGCTTTTTCATTCTACGACTCACGTGGGAAGGCTCTCTGGGGAATTTCGGTCTGAAGTCCTCTGTGATAGGGGTGACTGGATGTAAAAATTTAAACAGTTTTTACCAGGGGAGCTCCAGTAGCTCACCGCGTATCTCGGCGCTATTTCGGCGTCGGGGACAACCGTGCGCGTCACGGATCTGGGGTACACGAGTTCGACTCCCGGACTCGCCGTATTTTCTCAGAGTGTCTTTCCCCGATCTATATCCCATTCAACCTGTTTCTGTCGGTCATGCTTGACCAGAAAAAAGCAATAAACGCTAAAAAGAACCAGCTGACTGGTCAAAGTTAAAAAAAAAAAAAAAATGTTTTTACCCTCGGCTGTGTAAAATGGGATTCATGTCTGTTGGTGCTTCCTTCTTTTTTAATAAAAATAGTTGGAGTATAGGAAGCACCACACCCCTCTTGTCGTTTCCCCTGGGCGCCTTGGGGATTCACTGAAAGGTCTAAATAGCCTGTTCATTGATGTGGTTGTGTCCCGACGCACGCTTAGTGCTAGCTCGGGGTGTTCTGTTAAGGATCATGCGGGTAGCTAGTACGCCTTGGTTGCTTGTGGTTAAAACAGCGTTTTTATAAAGCAACTGGGATGGAGGTTTTTTCCTCTTCCGACAACCTGTTATTGGTTCTCGACGGATTCTCGTTCATATCTGGGGGATGATAACGGAATGGATCTGAACATATGTAGAGGGGTCTCACGCCCTTGGGGTGGGCCACCGAGCGCGGTTCACGCCGGCCCGTCTGGGTGGCGCCCTCTTTTCATGTTTTAGATCAACACACATATCTACCCCTTCTCCTGGAGTAGGCATGTCGGCGTAGTTAGGGCACGGGACTGGTTCTGGTCACGCTGGTCCAGGTCAGTTAACCCGTTTGTCCGCCGGGGATGCAGATCTGCTGTTCTGGTACCCTGAGGGACTTGGGCTTTTTTCCAGGGGAGAAAAAGGCCGGGTCGGCCCGGGGCGTCACAAGGTTAGGCGTTATAGAGACCCTTGTTGGGGCTGGTTCTCTTTTCCGCACCTTTCTCACGCATGGCGGAGAGGGGGCTGTTGGGGTGGTCTTCTGGACCTCCTCTGGTAACCCTGTGTGCTTCCCGGGCCGCCGGGCCCGGTCCGAAGTAAAGTTTCGTTGATACCGTAGACCTGGGATAACCCTTTTTTTCTTGAGGGGTTATAGGAACAACCACCGCATCTGGTAACGACAGGGTGGTTGGTTCCCTGGTGTGTTGGGCCTTGTCCGAATACACTGGCGATGTGGGGGGCGGTGTCACTAAGTGACCACCTGGTGGGGTCTTGATGCCTGGCGTCATTGACCTCTCCGGGCCCCCTTTTTCCAGGGGACCCAGTCCCTTCAGTGGGTCTGGGTCTTCCTTCGCGCTCCGCTGCTACGGCCTTGCCACGGGGTTGGGTTTGCTCTTGACCCAGTGATTTTGGGGGCAGTAACGGGGTTGTTCCCTCGTTCGTTCCCGGGTGGCATGCGGGTTGTGCGTGTGTGTAGTCGTGGGGTCAAGCCACGGTCTGCTCACCCTGTGCGTTGGGTTGCTTGAGTGCCTCTTCGCACGGTCGGATCTGTCGCCCTCCCGTGAACCTCCAATAGGGGGGGTATCCTCCATTAGGGAGGGTCGGGGGGGCTCGGTCCTCCCCGGTCTGATGGTTGTGGGGGGCCTCAGCGGGTACATTGGTCGGGCTATGGCTCCCGCTCAGCCCCTGTTGCAGAACAGGTGCTGAGCAATCCATTAACGTCATAGAACGAAGGGTTATGATGGGGGTGGAGGACGACATGGTGGCCTGGATCTTCAACTACCTCACTGGCAGACCACAGTCTGTCAAACTGCAGGGGTGCCACTCCGACGTGCTGATCTGCAACACTGGAGCCCCCCAGGGAACTGTATTGGCACCCTTCTGTATGTGGCGGCGTCGCTTGACTGAAACTTCGGCTCTGGCACGGCAACCATTGCCGGGCCAGAGCCGGTCTATCTTTGGCGAGCCGAGTCGGCTCTGGCACAGCAACCATTACCGGGCCAGACCCGGTTTATCTTTGGCGAGCCCGAGTCGGCTCTGGCACGGCAACCATTACCGGGCCAGATCCGGCTCATCGTTGGCGTGCCGTGCCGGACATGTGCCGAGTGTGCCGACCGGTAGCCAGAATCGGGCCGAGTATGCTGGCCACCTGGGTGGGAGTTTATGTCACGGGGGTTGGGGACGGGTGGTGCGAGGGTGTGTGTGTGTGTGTGTGTGTGTGTGTGTGTGTGTGTGTGTGTGTGTTCTGTATGTGAATGAGTTCCAAGGCCTCTGCAGAACGGCACATCAAATCAGCCATTTCCCCCTCGGATAAGCATCTTCCCAGATCTCCTAGTTGCTCCCTACTGCTTCCAGTCCTTGTGCTAAGCTAGTACAGGGTGAATAAAAAGGGTGCCAATACAGTTCCCTGGGGGGCTCCAGTGTTGCAGATCAGCACGTCGGAGTGGCACCCCTGCAGTTTGACAGACTGTGGTCTGCCAGTGAGGTAGTTGAAGATCCAGGCCACCAAGTCGTCCTCCACCCCCATCACTGACAGCTTCTCAGCTAGTAGTGGAGGCTGAATAGTGTTGAAGGCACTAGAAAAGTCAAAGAATGTTACCCTCACTGAGCTGCCCGGCTTCTCCAGATGTAGATAGGCCTTGTGGACCTTGTAGATTATGGAATCCTCCACACCGATGTTCTGCTGATATGCAAACTGCAGCTTGTGCTAAGCTATAGGCTAGCTAGTATGCAAACTGCAGCTAAGCTAGGCTAGCTGCTCCCGGGAGCATGTCTATGTTCCCCGGCTCCTATGTTCCCCGGGTTCTATGTTCCCCGCTTTGATTGATTGATTGATTGAACATTTTAGACCACCAGCCCTGATTCCAAACTCTAACCGTAACCAGTTCGAAAGAGGGCCTAAGCTTAACCAGTTCGAAACAAGGCGGACATTAATTATTAATAAAATAATAAAAATGAATACAAATTTCAATCTATTAATCAATCAAGCGGGGAACATAGGACCCGGGGAACATAGGACCCGGGGAACATAGGGATGATCCCCTGCTCCCTATACTGCTTCCAGTCCTTGTGCTAAGCTAGGCTAGCTGCTTCCTACTGCTTCCAGTCCTTGTGCTAAGCTAGGCTAGTTGCTCCCTACTGCTTCCAGTCCTTGTGCTAAGCTAGGTAGGCTAGCTGGTCCCTACTGAATTGAATTGAAAACCTTTATTTATCCCCGAGGGGAGATTAAGATGTCATTTACAGCATAAGCAGCGTAACAGCAATTTAAAAACTGCAATTAAAAAACAGTTTATACATAACATACATGTGTTAAAAACAAGATGGACAAGTACACAGGGATAGAAATAGCTAAAATAGGACTAAAAAGAGATAAAAAGTGGTGAAAAAGAAACAAGTCCAATAATGAATGTGTTGTTAAATAATTAAATTAATTTGTTACAGTCCACAACCCAGCTCGTCCAGTTCACAGCAGTTGGCCCGTCCTGGCCGCGTGTAGCTTATTCCCAGTGGAAGAGTGCGTCGCGTGCTTCCCCGTTTTCTCTGATTGGCCATGACGCCAATCACGACCACGGCAGCGCGAGAGAGCTGCAGTGCGGAAATAGGCTGTCTATTTCCATTCTCTAAGACAAACTCTAACCTTAACCAGCTCCTTAACAGCGCCTAAACTTAACCCTTCTAACCTTAACCAACTCCGAAACAATGCCTAACCTTAACCTTAACCTTAACCATGCCTAACCTTAACCTTAACCATAACCAACTCCGAAAGAATATTGCCATTCTCTAAGACAAACTCTAACCTTAACCAGCTCCTTAACAGCGCCTAAACTTAACCCTTCTAACCTTAACCAACTCCGAAACAATGCCTAACCTTAACCATAACCAACTCCGAAACAATGCTTAAAGTTAACATGCCTAAACTTAACCGGCGAAAGAATGCACGTTAAAAAAAAAATAAAAATTGAAGGGATTCGAACTTGTTACCAAGGATCCACAGCAATGCAGCGCTGCCAGTTGAGCTAAGCGTCAAATGAAAAACATCTGGGATTACGGCTACATAATGCCGCAAGGCAGCGGCTGCCGCGCTGCCGCGGGGCGCGTCGCAGCCAATCAGGGAAAACGCGGAAGCACTCTGCAGCACTCTTCCGCTGGGAATAAGCTATAGGCGTCCTGGCCCTGTTTGGTTGTGGAGCCTGATTGCCACCGGCACAAAGGACTGCCCAAAGCACTTTGTGGTATGTCGGGGGGGGGATGAGTCTGTGGCTAAACGTGGACCGCATTGCGGTCAGCTCATCATAGAGGGGGTGGCAGGGGTTCTCAAGGATAGCATGCAGCTTCCTCCTCGTCCTCCCCTCTGCCACCACCTGCAGACGGTCCAGGTCCGCTCCCACCACAGAGCTTGCTTTTTTTTTTACCAGTTTGTTTATTTTGTCTGTGTTGGTGTTGCCCCCCCAGCATACCACAGCGAAAAAGAGGGCACCCGCCACCACAGACTTTGCTGCAGACATTAAAAGACCTGAGCCCTCTCAGGAAGAACAGTCTGCTCTGTCCCTTCCTGTAGAGGGCCTCGGTGTTGTCCGTCCAGTCCAGTTTGTTGTTCATGAGAACACACAGGAATTTGTATTTCTCCACCCTTTCCACCTCCTCCCCCTGGATGATGATGGGAGTTGAGGGCTTCCTCTTGCTCCGCCGATGGTCCACCACCATCTCATTCGTCTTGCTGATGTTGAGCTGTAGGTGGTTTTCCTTGCTCCACTCTGTGAAGCTCTCCACCACAGCTCTGTACTCCTCCTCGTTGTCGTTGGTGATGTATCCAACGATGGAGGAGTCATCAGAAAACTTTTGGAGATGGCAGTTCCCGGAGCTGAAGCGGAAGTCTGAGGTGTACAGGGTGAATAAAAAGGGTGCCAATAATACAGTTCCCTGGGGGGCTCCAGTGTTGCAGATCAGCACGTCGGAGTGGCACCCCTGCAGTTTGACAGACTGTGGTCTGCCAGTGAGGTAGTTGAAGATCCAGGCCACCAAGTCGTCCTCCACCCCCATCACTGACAGCTTCTCAGCTAGTAGTGGAGGCTGAATAGTGTTGAAGGCACTAGAAAAGTCAAAGAATGTTACCCTCACTGAGCTGCCCGGCTTCTCCAGATGTAGATAGGCCTTGTGGACCTTGTAGATTATGGAATCCTCCACACCGATGTTCTGCTGATATGCAAACTGCAGCTTGTGCTAAGCTAGGCTAGCTGGTATGCAAACTGCAGCTTGTGCTAAGCTAGGCTAGCTGGTCCCTACTGCTTCCAGCCCTTGTGCTAATGTAACGGGGAAGCCCGTGGGTATGTCCACAGTCACGGAAACAGGTGTGTTGACGAGTGACTGTGGCAGTGCGGGCTGGTAAATTAAACTCACTTCCCCATAACAGGGTTAACAGACGCATAAGGTACGGTAGTTAGGAGTGAATTCACTTCTTAGTGCAGCGGCCTGTGTCGTCGCCCGCGGACGCGGGAGCCCCCTGTTCGACTCCCCCTCGGGACATTCTCATTTAACATCAAACACAACGCAGACCCAGTATGATCCGTCACAGTGGTGCCCAGTGACCCGGATGTCCTGAGGGGCGTGAGTTTAGGGAGGTGAGTGTAACAGGGAAGCCTGTGGGTATGTCCACAGTGACGGAAACAGGTGTGTTGACGAGTGACTGTGGCAGTGCGGGCTGGTAAATTAAACTCACTTCCCCATAACAGGGTTAACAGACGCATAAGGTACGGTAGTTAGGAGTGAATTCACTTCTTAGTGCAGCGGCCTGTGTCGTCGCCCGCGGACGCGGGAGCCCCCTGTTCGACTCCCCCTCGGGACATTCTCATTTAACATCAAACACAACGCAGACCCAGTATGATCCGTCACACTAAGCTAGGCTAGCTGCTCCCTACTGCTTCCAGTCCTTGTGCTAAGCTAGGCTAGCTGCTTCCTACTGCTTCCAGTCCTTGTGCTAAGCTAGGCTAGTTGCTCCCTACTGCTTCCAGTCCTTATGCTAAGCTAGGTAGGCTAGCTGGTCCCTACTGCTTCCAGCCCTTGTGCTAAGCTAGGCTAGCTGCTCCCTACTGCTTCCAGTCCTTGTGCTAAGCTATAGGCTAGCTGCTCCCTACTGCTTCCAGTCATTGTGCTAAGCTATAGGCTAGCTGCTCCCTACTGCTTCCAGTCTGTGTGCTAAGCTAGGTAGGCTAGCTGGTCCCTACTGCTTCCAGCCCTTGTGCTAAGCTAGGCTAGCTGCTCCCTACTGCTTCCAGTCCTTGTGCTAAGCTAGACTAGTTGCTCCCTACTGCTTCCAGCCCTTGTGCTAAGCTAGGCTAGCTGCTCCCTACTGCTTCCAGTCCTTGTGCTAAGCTAGGTAGGCTAGCTGGTCCCTACTGCTTCCAGCCCTTGTGCTAAGCTAGGCTAGCTGGTCCCTACTGCTTCCAGCCCTTGTGCTAAGCTAGGCTAGCTGCTCCCTACTGCTTTCAGTCCTTGTGCTAAGCTAGGTAGGCTAGCTGGTCCCTACTGCTTCCAGCCCTTGTGCTAAGCTATAGGCTAGCTGCTCCCTACTGCTTCCAGTCCTTTTGCTAAGCTAGGTAGGCTAGCTTGTCCATACTGCTTCCAGCCCTTGTGCTAAGCTATGCTAGCTGCTCCCTACTGCTTCCAGTCCTTGTGCTAAGCTAGGCTAGTTGCTCCCTACTGCTTCCAGTCCATGTGCTAAGCTAGGTAGGCTAGCTGGTCCCTACTGCTTCCAGCCCTTGTGCTAAGCTAGGCTAGCTGCTCCCTACTGCTTCCAGTCCTTGTGCTAAGCTAGGTAGGCTAGCTGGTCCCTACTGCTTCCAGCCCTTGTGCTAAGCTATAGGCTAGCTGCTCCCTACTGCTTCCAGTCCTTTTGCTAAGCTAGGTAGGCTAGCTTGTCCCTACTGCTTCCAGCCCTTGTGCTAAGCTAGGCTAGCTTCTCCCTACTGCTTCCAGTCCTTGTGCTAAGCTATGCTAGTTGCTCCCTACTGCTTCCAGTCCTTGTGCTAAGCTAGGCTAGCTGGTCCCTACTGCTTCCAGTCCTTGTGCTAAGCTAGGCTAGCTGGTCCCTACTGCTTCCAGCCCTTGTGCTAAGCTAGGCTAGCTGCTCCCTACTGCTTCCAGTCCTTGTGCTAAGCTAGGTAGGCTAGCTGGTCCCTACCGCTTCCAGCCCTTGTGCTAAGCTAGGCTAGCTGCTCCCTACTGCTTCCAGTCCTTGTGCTAAACTAGGCTAGTTGCTCCCTACTGCTTCCAGTCCTTGTGCTAAGCTAGGCTAGCTGGTCCCTACTGCTTCCAGCCCTTGTGCTAAGCTAGGCTAGCTAATAATTTAGGAAAAAACTGTCAAATAACAGTGTTTCACTGCTGAACCTTAAGTGCTGTCACTTAATTGAAGGTGTTTCATCTTAAATGTAGGAAAAACCTGTGAAATAACAGTGTTTCACTGCTGAACTTTAAGTGCTGTCACTTAATTGAAGGAGTTTGATTGTAATAATTATGGGAAAACCTGTAGAATAACAGTGTTTCACTGCTGAACTTTAAGTGCTGTCACTTAATTGAAGGAGTTTGATTGTAATAATTATGGGAAAACCTGTAAAATAACAGTGTTTCACTGCTGAACTTTAAGTTCTGTCACTTAATTGAAGGTGTTTCATCGTAAATGTAGCAAAAACCTGTGAAATAACAGTGTTTCACTGCTGAACTTTAAGTTCTGTCACTTTATTGAAGGAGTTTGATTGTAATAATTTAGGAAAAAACTGTCAAATAACAGTGTTTCACTGCTGAACTTTAAGTTCTGTCACTTAATTGAAGGTGTTTCATCTTAAATGTAGGAAAAACCTGTGAAATAACAGTGTTTCACTGCTGAACTTTGTGTTCTGTCACTTAATTGAAGGAGTTTGATTGTAATAATTATGGGAAAACCTGTAAAATAACAGTGTTTCACTGCTGAACTTTAAGTGCTGTCACTTAATTGAAGGAGTTTGATTGTAATAATTATGGGAAAACCTGTAAAATAACAGTGTTTCACTGCTGAACTTTAAGTTCTGTCACTTAATTGAAGGTGTTTCATCGTAAATGTAGCAAAAACCTGTGAAATAACAGTGTTTCACTGCTGAACTTTAAGTTCTGTCACTTTATTGAAGGAGTTTGATTGTAATAATTTAGGAAAAAACTGTCAAATAACAGTGTTTCACTGCTGAACTTTAAGTTCTGTCACTTAATTGAAGGTGTTTCATCTTAAATGTAGGAAAAACCTGTGAAATAACAGTGTTTCACTGCTGAACTTTGTGTTCTGTCACTTAATTGAAGGAGTTTGATTGTAATAATTATGGGAACACCTGTAAAATAACAGTGTTTCACTGCTGAACTTTAAGTGCTGTCACTTAATTGAAGGAGTTTGATTGTAATAATTATGGGAAAACCTGTAAAATAACAGTGTTTCACTGCTGAACTTTAAGTTCTGTCACTTAATTGAAGGTGTTTCATCGTAAATGTAGCAAAAACCTGTGAAATAACAGTGTTTCACTGCTGAACTTTAAGTTCTGTCACTTTATTGAAGGAGTTTGATTGTAATAATTTAGGAAAAAACTGTCAAATAACAGTGTTTCACTGCTGAACTTTAAGTTCTGTCACTTAATTGAAGGTGTTTCATCTTAAATGTAGGAAAAACCTGTGAAATAACAGTGTTTCACTGCTGAACTTTGTGTTCTGTCACTTAATTGAAGGGGTTTGATTGTAATAATAATGGGAAAACCTGTAAAACAACAGTGTTTCACTGCTGAACTTTAAGTGCTGTCACTTAATTGAAGGAGTTTGATTGTAATAATTATGGGAAAACCTGTAAAATAACAGTGTTCCACTGCTGAACTTTAAGTTCTGTCACTTAATTGAAGGTATTTCATCATAAATGTAGGAAAAACCTGTGAAATAACAGTGTTTCACTGCTGAACTTTAAGTTCTGTCACTTTATTGAAGGAGTTTGATCGTAATAATTTAGGAAAAAACGGTCAAATAACAGTGTTTCACTGCTGAACTTTAAGTTATGTCACTTAATTGAAGGTGTTTCATCTTAAATGTAGGAAAAACCTGTGAAATAACAGTGTTTCACTGCTGAACTTTGAGTTCTGTCACTTAATTGAAGGGGTTTGATTGTAATAATAATGGGAAAACCTGTAAAATAACAGTGTTTCACTGCTGAACTTTAAGTGCTGTCACTTAATTGAAGGAGTTTGATTGTAATAATTATGGGAAAACCTGTAAAATAACAGTGTTTCACTGCTGAACTTTAAGTTCTGTCACTTAATTGAAGGTGTTTCATCGTAAATGTAGGAAAAACCTGTGAAATAACAGTGTTTTACTGCTGAACTTTGAGTTCTGTCACTTAATTGAAGGAGTTTGATTGTAATAATCATGGGAAAACCTATAAAATAACAGTGTTTCACTGCTGAACTTTAAGTTCTGTCACTTAATTGAAGGTGTTTCATCGTAAATGTAGGAAAAACCTGTGAAATAACAGTGTTTCACTGCTGAACTTTAAGTACTGTCACTTTATTGAAGGTGTTTGATCATCGTTTTTTTAAATACTGAAAGTTGCCTTATTTTCACATACAGTCAAATGATGAGTATCTTATCTGTTTTTACATACAATTCAATGTAATTTAACATTCAACACAATTAAGCAAATACATGTATTTAAAAAGAATTACCTGTAGAATAACTGAAGGTTTTTACTGTTTTTTAATTATATTATTTTCTTTTTTAACATTATTTAACATTACATTTAAAGCCCAACCTCCAGGTTAAACCCTACTGATCAATTATGGGTAGTTTACATCATTGGTATATAATTTCATTATTTATTTTTTTCCATTTGACACCGGAAATGCCACTCTGAAAGAGTTAAAAAGGTCCATGCACGAATAACATGCACGCGCGAATCAAAAAAGCTTATCAAACGCCGACGTCACAACAGGACAACAGGTGCATATTAATGAGCCGAATCTAAAAGCTTATCAGACGCTAGCACCTAGCACGGCCGTGACGTCACTTCAGGAAACGTATGCCTTATGTCCGTCCGGGTCATAGTACTAGATCAATGGTGGCTCACTCGGTGCATCACAGTTAGCCTATATCTCCGCCGTCCCTGCTACACTCACTGACGTTAGCCTATAGCCCGCCGTCCCTGCAGGTGGTTCTCTCCTCTTTGTGTGCCCCCGTCCCCGCGGAGGAGCTTGTGGACTCGACAACAGCGGCGGCCGCAGGGCGCCGGAGCCCGCAGCGCTAGTTAGCTCATAGCTATCGTGTAACACTAGCCTTTACGGGCTCGAGCACCCTACGGCTGCCGCCGCCGTCGCGTCCATGGGCCCCCCGGCAGGGCACCCGTGGGGACGGGGTGTACAGAGAGGAGAGAACCATTTTGGGTCGGCCGTTCATGCCGGCCAGCGAGCCGGATGTCGGGATATGTTGTTAGCACAATAGCTACCAAGCTAAGCTATGTTATCTACTAACGTTATAAACACAATATGTGTACAACGACACAATGATTTACATTATTACAAATATGGTAACGTGGTTGTGGCTTTTACAAATAGTGGTTAGCTTTAGAGATGGATGGATGGCTATAATCACGGAGCAATAGTGAGGTGAAACAGATACATTTTCATTCGGCTAGTAGTAGCAAGCATATATCTATGGTAGCAAGGCTCTCTGCCTGCCACTAGCTGTGTGACTCTCAGCGCCCCCTAGTGAGCCCCCTGGTGCCCTGCACCTGTTGTGACGATCATTTCGATTACACACGCACGTTATGAACCATTGATTAAAATATGCACGTGCGTGGTGATTGTGTTGGGCAGACAAAATGTTTGATAAAAACGCTAAAACTGGGTCAATTTCAATACTTTTTTCCCCCTTCTTCATGAAAGCCACTGTTGGCCTAGTCCACATTGTTTATTGAACAAAAATATAACGTGGAGGTTGACCTTTAAAGTTTAACAGCAAAAAAACAGAAAGTTGCCTTATTTTCACATACAGTAAAATGATGTATATTCTAGGTGTAATTTAACATTCAAGACAATTAAGCAATGGAATAATCCTGTAAAAAAAAGATAATTTCTTATTAAATCAATTTACAGATTACAACCTTTATTTAATAGTTAATATTTGTATTAAAGGTTATTTACTGTATTTTTATGGCATTTACTGTATTTGTATGGCATTTACACTTAAAAAACAAAAATAATCTGTAAAATAATACATTGAAAGGCCCCTAAAAATAATTTTTTTTTAAGAGTGTAGAATTCGTGCGGTAGATATCTCTAGGTAAATCACATCAAGATAGTGTGGTGGATTTTTGACGTCTCCAGGGACAGAGACAAGAGATTGGCCTTAAATCAGCGTGCAAACCACCAGGTTCTCCACGGACATCCAGCAGCCTAAAACAGTGTCACACTGCGAATCAGGTATTCTGAAATAATGCACATGAGATAAAAGACAGCCGGAATACTCACGTTAAATGAATACAATACAGGTTTATTGGAAAAGAAAAAAATATATATACAGTACGCCCATACGGACGGACTTTCAGTCTGTCAGAGTGCATATTCACAGGTCTGTCAGAGTGAAAGTGAAGACAAAGCAATATTGTAATGGCTTAACACAGTGAGATAGAGACGCCTCCGTCTCTGATTGGGTTGGCTTTATATGGTCATTTGGGGAGTTGGATGGGATGGGCCCTTGCGGAGGGCTCGCTGCGGCCTTGGATGCAAGCGTTATCTGGCCTGCTCTGAATATAATGAATGGATATTGTTGTGAAGGGCCAGATTAAAGCTGAGAATCTACATTTATTGTTTTATATACATTGTATATTATTTATATATACACGGTATATCCCTTTAAGCCTGCGTTCGAATCATAGTAATATTCGCTTTCCTTATTGGATAACGCCATCGGCGCCAGACCGCAAGCCCCCAAAGTCAGGTTCAAAGGCGAGTCCGGGCATGTCATAACATGCCCGGAGACAGCGTATTGATTCGAGACGAGAACGTTAGGTTATGACTATAACCAAGTTCTGTTAGTATAGCGACGCTCGGCATCGCTCTCTGCACTATCTCGCATATGTGCACGCGCACTGAATAAAGACCACAAATGTACCTTTAATCCCAATATTCGTCTGACCACACCCCTATCAGCTTACCCATATAAGCAGGGGTGGGGCCACCCACTCGCCTCCTTCCCAAGCTTTCGCCACAAGGCGAGGTCAAAGGCTGCAGCGGCGTCGGATGCCGAGCGTCGCTATACTAACAGAACTTGGTTATAGTCATAACCTAACGTTCTGTTTCGTATTCGCTCTCGCTCGGCATCGCTCTCTGCACAAGGGAGGCAGAGCGAGAGCCAACGGCCGACAAATACACCCCGCTGACAGCCCCCCACAACCATCAGAACAGGGAGGGCCGAGCCCCCCCGACCCACCCTAATGGAGGGCACCCCCCCTATTAGGGGCTTCACGGGAGGGCGACGGACCCGACCGTGCGAAGAGGCACTCAAGCAACTCAACGCACAGGGTGAGCAGACCGTGGCTTGACCCCACGACTACACACACGCACAACCCGCATGCCACCCGGGAACGAACGGAGGAACAACCTCGTTACTGCCCCCAGAATCACGGGGTCAAGGGCAAACCCAACCCCGTGGCAAGGCCGTAGCAGCGGAGCGCGAAGGAAGACCCAGACCCACCAAAAGGACTGGACTCCCTGGAATGGGGGCCCGGAGAAGTCCATGATGCCAGCATCAAGACCCCACCAGGTGGGCACGTAGTGCCCCGCCCCCCACATCGCCAGTGTATTCGGACAAAGGCCCCTCAGCCGAGCGGGCCCCGTCCCCCCAATAGTACACCGCCTGGCACACTGACCCTGCAACAGGCAGTCAGCATGGCCGTAAGCACACAAAAAAGGTTAACCAACGGAAGCAGGCAGCGCACCGGGGAAAAACCAGGCAACAGGCTATTAACCCTAGCCTGGAGACTGCGGACGAGACAGGCGCCAGAGGGGACAGCTGAACACAGCCGCCCCGGCGGAAGGAGCGTAAGCTGGCGCTGTTGCATGACCAAGCCTCCATTTAAAACCCCCCACCCAGAGGGGTCGAGGCAGAGAAGGCTGACACGATTGGCAGACGTCATGAACGTGCAGGGGCACCCTCAACCGGTGAACCCGGGAGTTGACACTGCTCCAACACACCAGGGAATCAACCACCTTGGTGTTACCCAATGCGGTGGTTGTTCCTATAACCCCCCAAGAAAAAACTCCAAAACACACCTGCGGGTATACACCGGCTATACCGCAGTACAAGTGTTTCAGTTTCCAAAAAAGGGTTAACCCAGGCCTACGGGTCGACGAAACATTACTTCGGACCGGGCCTGGCGGTACGGGAAGCACAGGGTCACCAGAGGAGGCCAAAAACCACCCCCACAGGCCCCTCTTCGCCATGCGTGAGAGAGGAGCGAAAAAGAATGGAGAACCAGCCCCTAAGCACACCGTACTTGGTATTCCCAGGCGGTCTCCCAACCAAGTACTAACCAGGACCAACCTGTGTAGCGGCCGAGATCCGACGAGATCGAGCGTGTACAGAATGGCATGGCCGTAAGCCATTACGACAGTGCTGAGTAAAAACGTACCCAACCAGGGTCTCCATAGCGTTTAACCCTGTGACACCCGGACCGACCTGGCATTTTTCCCCCTGAAAAAAGCCCAAGTCCCTCAGGGTACCAGAACAGCAGATCTGCATCCCCGGCGGACAACGGGTTCAACTGATCCGGACCAGCGTGACCAGAACCAGTCCCGTGCCCTAACCACGCCGACATGCCTACTCCAGGAGAAAGGGCAGATATGCGTGTCGATCTTAACATGAAAAGAAGGCGCCACCCAGACGTTCGGGTGAACTGCGCCTGGTGGCCCACCCCAAGGGCGTGAGACCCCTCTACATATGTTCAGATCCATTCCGTCATCATCCCCCAGACATGAACGAGAATCCGTCGAAAACCAACCCAGGTCATGGGATTTGGTCGTCGGAAGAGGAAAAACCCCCATCTCAGTTGCTTTATAAAAACGCCGTTTTAACCACAAGCAACCAAGGCGTGCCAGTCAGTCGCCTGTTTACAGCGAGCTAGCACTATACATGCATCGGGACACACCCCCATCAATGAACAGGCTATTTAGACCTGTCATTGAATCCCCAAGGCGCCCAGGGGAACGACAAGAGGGGTGTGACACTTCCTAACTCCAACACTTTTTGAATAGAAAAGAAGGAAGCATCAACAGTATGTATCCCAGTCTACACAGCCGGGGGTAAAACATTTTCACATTTTTACATCCCACCACCCTCCCATAGGAAGGAGACGGGGATCCCCAGAGAGACTTCCCACGCGAGCTGTACAGATTGAAAAGAATATATTGCACCTTGAGCCATGTAAAAAATTGGTTTTAGGGCTCTCCGGGGAAGAGGCACTGAACCCATACACACTCAATAATCAAATTGAATCGAATACATATACAATAGAATAGGACACCTTCCAGAGGGTCCACTCACTTTGACAATCTGAGGAGGAAGGCTCTGTACTCTGATGGAGGCTCCCTCACATGGAAGAAGGAGTCCGAACTCACAGAAGGCCCGAATAGGCGCTTGGTGAGGAGGAGCCCTGACCACCCCCCTGAAACAGATCCATCACATGGACCTGAACAGCACACGGAAGTCCTACCAACAGAGACGCGCACGGTGACGTACTCTACGGCGGGGGAATTCCTGCGGTGCACACGCCCAATATACCAGGCCGTGGGACCAGGAAACCGAACCGCCACGTGACGGGAACCTTGAAGGACAGGGGGTGTACCCCTGACCGACAGAAACAAGGAGGAGAGGAAAGGTTACCAGTTCACCCCTTTACGACCCCACACCCATGATACGATGTAATGACAAAAAGAGAATATGACACAGTCATAGTCAGCTCTATGAAGCGTTTGACAGCTCCACACAGCGCATGAGCTAACCTGCTATCTGATTTTTACTAAGGAAAAAACACAGAATAGAGAGGGCTCTAAGAGCCCCGGTCCAACATACACATGTGCTTCTGTGGCCAGTCCAACCCAGTTGTAGGTCACATGACACACACAACCCATCATCACCTACAAAAAATGGCAAAAACACTCTACAGAGGAACGCCGTTTTTCATAATGAGAGAATACAAAATTCTCGATTAGTATCGGCCACAGGCCTTGCTAAGCACACACGACAGCGACCAAACAATCTTTTCTTTCAGGAAAATAAAGTTTCTCCAGCAGTTTTAGCACAACCTCAGCAATCAAGCTAAGGGTTACATCGCATCCCTACCACACAAAAGACACAATGGAGTGCAACATGTCTGATAGGAGGATGAAAAAGTCCCCAGGGAACCGGGGGGAAACACAATCCTCTTATTTTACCCTTAATACGGCCAGTTAAAACAGGAAAACCTGTTAATATGTGAACACTGTTCATTGTCATCACAGGCTGAGAAAAGAACATTCTTTTACTCACTTGTCACTAAGCATAGCTTCATAGGTTAGTTACCTTAGTTGTGAGTACACGGTACATATAAACACACATGATGTTTCTCACACAACAACCAGATCATTTTCTGTAACAACCCGATTTGCACAGAGAAGCTAACTGCCAGTGACAAAGACAGTTCACACATAACTCGCTCGTATCCTAAATGCACTGCAGCAACACACGTTTTGGGAAAACATCGTTATTCACAAAACATTTAGAAAGGTAAAAACCAGAAGACGTGTTATAAGGTCTGGTCAAACCTTGTCCTACCCGGAACGTAGATCAGCGAAGTGCAGTCAAGATACCGTAGGAACACAGCCGCTCCTGTGTTGTTCGAACTGGGCAGTGTCGCCGCTCCAACCCGCACTACAGTCCTCTTTGTTGACGCAACCTTGCCGTCCTGGCTCAGGGCAGGGTCGACGAACATCCCCTGTCAAGGATGACGTCGTAGTCAAGAGTGTAAAACATGTTATAATCAAAGCACGTTCAACAGAGTAGCATTAAGCTAACGGCCGCTCCAACCGTTCGGGCGCTACTGCCCCTGCTCGCGAGACGCCGAGCTAACGGCGCACGCGACCAGAAGCGAGCTCGCGGCGGCGCGCGAGGAGCTAAAGCTAACCCGCGCCAGGCCTTGGCCTATAGCAGCAAGCTAATGTTACCTAGTGATCACGACATGCTAGCGCCGCAGCTAACAGCTGACTGGCTAACAGTAGGCCCAACCTAAGTAGGCCATGCAGCGATCCCAGCAGGCTAACGCAGCAGCTAACAGCTGACTGGCTAACCGTAAGCTAAGCAGCTATCACCTGAACATGTATACAATGACATAACACTCACCCAGACAGGCCGCCGTTCTGAACCTCTCCTCACTTTTTAAGAGAAGCCTTCACGAGGCCTTCCCTGTAAGTAGCAAGAGATGGTGCAAGACCAACTTGTGAAACGAATGTCGCCAACTAAACGTCGAGCTGGCAGGCCAAGGTACGGTGGAGCGTCCTACTCAGGACGGGCGGTCATACCGGCCGTCGAAAACCGCGGCCTACCAGTGCTCCAACTCAATGTCGAGGGCCTCACCAGCGCCAAACTCGAGATCGTACGTCACCTGGCTGATTCCAATGGGGCAGCGGTGGTGCTCCTGCAGGAGACACACTGCACAAACGATAAATACAAACCACCCTCGGAAGCCAGCCTCTTTGATGTGGGACCAGAGTTAAGGGCATGGCTACAAGATACAGAGTTGGACCTCTGACGTTACACGAAAGAAGAAGAACATTGCTTTACAACGGTGATTTTACCAACACCCGACGGAATCAGCACAATACCAAACTGGCCTGTGTAGCTGACTTGAACATGGATCTGCCGCTATCGCACATCCATGCACATATCTCCTCGTGAAGGAATACTCTCAATTGGATATGAAAGAAGGGGCTTAAACACGGGACAGAGAGATATCCACTCGTCCAGAACACACAGGGATCACCAGTGTTAATGGTCGCGGCCCACTAGTTAAAACTACAATGGTCTTCAGACCAAGGCCTTCTGTCGCCTAGGTGGCTGAACAAAGGACCCTAGCCTGGGGCGGGTTTCCATAAACATTGTCAAGTAGCCCCCATAGCACTAACAGACAAGTGAAGCCCGCCAGCAACAGTACTCACCCAACCTGAAACCCACCGCTTCTCACAACATCGGCGCGTCCGACAGTTCAGCTGTGGCCTGACAGGTTTCACCCCAACAAACACAGCAAGGAACTGCAGTTGAGAAGCATGCAGCGGCGTGCTCCCAATACGAAAACCGGTGGAGGGTTTTTAGAATGATCATCATCTTCCAGACACTCCAGTACAAAGACAATATCGCCGTATTTTCTCGAAAATAGTGAGAGAGAAAATAAAGATATGATGTCAACGTATCCTTGTTTCCCAAAGCTGCTCCTAATCCTTTCTTCCATCATGGTGTCAAGTGTGGGGATCTACCGAGGCACTTCTTCCTTGTGGTGAAAGCGAGAAGGAGACGAGTGGGTGGCCCCACCCCTGCTTATATGGGTAAGCTGATAGGGGTGTGGTCAGACGAATATTGGGATTAAAGGTACATTTGTGGTCTTTATTCAGTGCGCGTGCACATATGCGAGATAGTGCAGAGAGCGATGCCGAGCGAGAGCGAATACGAAACAGAACTGAGGTTCGGCACTAGATAGCCAATTAAGTATATATATACTGCGGCAGGTGCGAACAGCAGCAGTTCGGTAACAGTGAAGTGAGCAGCAGTGCGTCTAACAGAGCGTTGAGAACCATGTGCAAATTGAATAGTAAAGTGTCAGATTTAATGCAGTAACGTCCAGTTCGACTTAGCATAATGTGAAGTAAATAGTCGTTAATTTATTGTGTATCGTGCCAACAACAGTTCGTTCGTGTGTAGCATTACCCAGCAGTTCGTTCGTTTAGCTAGTGGACCTTAGCCAGTGCGCGTGGACTAAATACATTGGTACCAGCACACGAGGAGGCCTAGTCGGAGAACCTACTGGACATGTGCACAGGAGAACCGACGGCGGCGATTGCAGAACCAGTATTGGTTGGATTATATTGATTGTGGAACATATTACCCGGAGAAGAGCATCGTTAATTTCCACTGTCGTTTGGATTTAACACCGTGAGGATCTACATTCGGGCTGGCCTCATGGACCGAGGCTAGCTGGCTATCATCGTTGCTATCGTGCAATTGGATTACAGTTATTGCTTTTGATGCTGAGCTTTGGATTACAAGGACTGGCTTCTGTACGTGAATCCCCTTCTTCTTCAATTGATCAGACTGAGTATCCGAACATTCCTCTCTCCTCCAGAACTTACAACTCTGGGAGGAACCCATTGTCTCCAAGCGGTACCAGCGTTGCCCTCTATAATTGCCATTATACGCCAGGCGGCGTTAGCCTAGTACCCCATCGTAGGAATTATTCTATTCCCATTGACTTATGCTACTGACTGACTTTATGCCTATTCTTCGCCATACAAGCGCAAACCTAATTCTCATATCTGTAACCAATTACTGCATAATAATAAATACCCTCAAATGATATTTCTTTGTCAGTGCCGTGTTATTATGAGTGTCTACCATATATTAGATGTACTGTCTGGCCAGTAATTAAAGTACATACCTAGCAGTGGTTTAATCTATCACAATCTTTAATACAGTCAGGGTTTTGTAACCCTTACAATTGGTCCTTCGAGCCGGAGGGTATCAGTAATCTTTAATATCATATTAATATTGATATGGCCAGCGGTGGACACTCTCCAGACGGCTCTCCCAAACTAGAGCGCCCTCGGCGCAAACGTCAGCCACCTCCATACCTGGAGGACTACGCTTTCGTTTTACCTCCTATCTTATCTAAAAAGACGTTAAGTACGGATAAAACTGAGTTTAAGCATGCCCAATCCTATCGACTTGTCGGCACCACCAGTAGAGACCCCAGTGGGTTCAAACGAAACTGACCTAGCTCACGGGGGGAACAAGCGGGACATGATGTGACTATACCCCAAGACAGCGCCACCGGGATAGACCCCGGAGCGCCCCAGGATAAAGAAAGCGCCACCGGGATAGACCCCGGAACGCAAGAGACCCAAAAGCGCGCACCCGAGACAGACCTCGGCGCGCAACCAAGAGAAGAGTACCGCGCTCAAGAGATGGACCTCAGGGCGCGGCAAGAGAACAGGTCTCCACCAAGCCCTGTCAGCGCCCGATCACCTCCATCAGTGTCATCCCCCAGCGAGGCTGACCAGAGACTAGCGCAAGCCTTAATCGCCACGCTGACAGCTTCAACCGAAAGAGACCCTATCCAGGGTGAGCGTGACCGTCTCCAAGCACAGACACTTAGCGAGCGCGAACACTCTGCAGCGGAAAGAGAGCGCCTCCAAGCGCAACAACAGAGTGCGCGCGAACAGTCTGCAGTGCAGCGCGAACGTCTCCAAGCACAGGCACTTAGTGAGCGCGAACACTCTGCAGCGGAACGAGAGCGCCTCCAAGCGCAACAACAGAGTGAGCACGAACGCATCCGACTGGAAGAGAGTCGCCTCCAGGCTGACGCAGCGATGACTATCAGACTGGAAGAGAGGCGCCTCCAGACTGAAGAGAACATTCAGCGAGAACGCGCCAATGCACAGCGCGAAGCGGAGCGCGACCGTCTGCAGGCGCAGATGATAGAACAATTGATCCAGAGGGCGACCCCCCCCTCCTCCACACGGAGCTCCCGGAGATCATCACGACACGGGTCTAGGGCACCTTCCCCTACCCGACAAATCTACACGGGGACCCGGCCAACAGGAAGAACCTGCCTACGTCGCCGAGCCCCCTCCCCGACCGGTCTATACGGGACCCAGCCAACAGGAAGAACCGACCTACATCACCGAGAGACTAACTAGAAGACTCCAACACCTAGCGGAGGAAGAGGAGGGACATCAAGCCCCCCAGCACGAACCTACTTTGGACCAGGAGGCCCAGTACAGCCCCGACCTCAGCCCAGAGTCACTGCGCTACAAACCCCCGACCCAACCCATGGGTGAGTTTGATGCACAGTCAGCACCGAGGAGCAGCACCTGGGGGCCCGGCCTCTGGTACCCACCCAGCACTAACCCACGACCTCCCGTACGGGGAGACTCGCCCAGGAGGCCTCTCCCCCTAGGCTCATCGGTGTCCCAGCCATCCATGGCGTCTTACCTTGGAACACCGACGTTCCCAGACTTTACGCGCGAGGACAGAGCACAGTACACAGAATTACGCATGTGTTTAGAGACTATAATGTCCGATATCCACGACGAGTCTTATAAATATGCCATCCTCCTCAAGCATCTCAAGGTGCCCAGAGCGCATAACATAGCGCTGGCATATTCGAACTCAAGAACCCCCTACTCAGATGCTCTGGTGGCCCTCGACGCGCGCTATGGACGCATATGGGATTACGTGATCCAAGAAATACGAGATATCGACCGCCTCCCCCCAGCCAAAGACAATAGAGCACTAGATGACCTCTCTATCAAGGTACAATCCCTCGTGGGGATGCTGGGGTCCCAAAGGGAGAAAGGGAGATATGAACTGTATGCAAATTCTAACGTGGAGCGGATACTGGAGAAGCTCCCTCCAGCCCGTCAAGAGCGTTTTCGGCAGCAGAAAGACCACCGTGACCCCAACGGCCCAGAACCATCCCTCCTAGACCTAGCTGATTTCCTCGCCAGGGAGGTCAGCAGTCTACGATTGGACACATTCGTGTGGAGTGGCTCTAGCCCTAGAGATGGACCGCGGAGGTTCAATGACAACCGCCGGTCAGTGACAGTTATGCACCAGGCCGAGTCAGTGCCGCAGCACAAGAACCACAACACCCCCCACGTGAAGGGAAAGTGGAAGATTGCCTGCCAGTACTGTGAAAATGAACATTGGCTGTCTCAATGTGACACCTTCAAGAAGTTGACTGCTGACGAAGTGAGTCAGTGGATCAAAGCGAACCGCCGCTGCTTCCGCTGCGCGCGCAGACATATGGCAGCTGAGTGCCGCCTGAAGAAAAGATGCAGCAAGTGCGACGGCGCCCACCTGGAGGTCCTGTACGACAGCAACAAGAGGAGACCCGTACCACAAAGCAGCTCGAGAGTAAATGTCATGTATATAGACCCTGCGAAGAGCGGGAGCTCCCGAGTGCTCTTGAAGGTGGTCCGAGTGCTCCTAAGCTACGAGGACAAGGTCCTGGACACTTACGCCGTCCTCGACGATGGGTCGGAAAAGACTCTCCTCCTCGCTTCCGCCGCAGCCCAGTTGGGCCTGCGGGGTACCGAAGAAACAATGACAATCCGTACTATTCGGCGAGACCTAAAGACCATAAAGGGTGAAAACGTCTCCTTCACAATAGCAGCGGTCGAGCAGCCCGAGAAGCGGTACAGCATCACTAACGCCTTCACAAGCCATGACATAGGTCTGTCACGTTATACCTACCCCATCACACAGCTGACGGAGAAATACGTGCACCTACGTCAACTACCTATACCGCTCATCGACGGCGCCACCCCGACCCTGCTCATAGGATCCGACCACGCAAACCTCATCGTCCCAACGGACCAGGTCCACATCGGGCCCAGAGGCTGCCCAGCAGCGGTCAAGACCCGCCTGGGTTGGACGCTACAAGGCCCCCTCTCCGGGTCTTCCAACCGACCGACAGCCACCCGCTGCCTCTACACGAGGATAAGCGAAGACGACACCACCCTCTTGCAGCACGTCGAGAGACTATGGACATTAGACTCGATGCCCTTTAAGAACGAAAAGAAACTAGTTCGTTCAAAGGAAGACACGTATGCCATAGCTCTCCTCGAGCAGAAGACAAAGAGGGTCGAGGTCGACGGAGTGATGAGATACGCAACTCCACTCTTGAGGCGAGAGGGGATGCCCACCCTCCACGCCTCAAAAGAAGCGACAGAAGGCTATCTACTGACCACCGAGCGGCGTCTAGCAAAGGACCCCACTCAAGCCACTGTATACCGCGCTGAGATCGACAAACTGATCACAGCGGGACATATCAAGAAAATTGACAATCAAGAGGCAGACCAGACGACTGAATCCTGGTATGTGCCCCACCACAAGGTCCACCACAACGGCAAGAACCGCATTGTATTCAACTGCAGCTACCAGATCGGACTACAGAACCTGAATAAATTGCTCTTGCCCGGCCCGACACTCGGCCCCTCCCTCCTCGGCGTACTACTACGTTTCCGCCAAGACAAGGTGGCCATCAGCGGCGACATCAAAGGGATGTTCCTGCAGGTGCGACTGATGGAGGAGGACAAGCCCCTGCTGCGGTTCCTGTGGAGAGAGAGGATCGACGATGAACAACCCTCCATCTATCAATGGGAGGTCCTCCCCTTCGGCACCACATGCAGCCCATGCTGTGCCACGTTCGCACTACAAAAGCATGTGAACGAAGACCCTGGAGCTGACGAGGAGGTCAGACAAAGCGTAGAGAGGAGTTTCTACGTGGACAACTGTCTACAAAGCGTATCAACGCCAGAAGAAGCCGAAGCCATCCTACTTAAGCTCCGAGCCTCCCTGATCAAAGGCGGCTTCGACCTTAGGCAGTGGGCCAGCAGTGACCCTCAAGTACTTCGCAGCCTCTCCCCAGAGACAAAGGCAGCAAGCAGCGAGACCTGGATGGCGACCACCCCAGGTGAAGCACAGGAAATGACATTGGGCCTCGTCTGGCGCTTCAAAACAGACTCGCTCCATTATAAGCACACACCCCTGACCCAGGAGCAGGGAAGGTCGACCCCTCTACCGACCACTCGACGGAGCGTATACAGAACACTCGCAAGCCAATACGACCCGCTGGGGTGTATCCTACCTTACACCACTCGGGCGAAGATGCTCGTGCGAGAACTGTGGGACAAGGAGCAGGGCTGGGACGACCCCATACCCGACCACCTAGCTTCCACCTGGAGAGAGTGGGAGAGAGAACTCAGCTCGCTCCAAAATGAACATTCGCCGGAGCTACTTCCCACCCACAGTGCGGCTGGAGACGTGTCAGATGGACCTGCACGTCTTCAGTGACGCCTCGGAAGTAGCCTACGGTTCGGTGGCTTACTTGCGAGCCCGAGAGGAGGGAGGAGAAGTACACACAGCTTTCGTCCTGGCTCGCTCAAGAATAGCCCCCCGCAAGCAACAATCTATCCCGCATCTAGAGCTCTGCGCAGCTCTGGTAGGCGCGCAACTCGCCACGCTGATACAACGTGAACTCACCATAACGGTGCAAAAGACAATCTTGTGGTCAGACTCCATGACTGTACTCACATGGATCCAGTCCGATTCTTGTAGATACAAAGTCTTCGTGGGAGTCAGAGTCACCGAGATTCAAGACTTGGTAGGATCAGCGTGCTGGAGGTACGTTGACACCAAGCAAAACCCAGCAGATGTCATCACACGGGGGATGTCTCTAGACGACCTCACACGTCCCAACATTTACAGTGACGGTCCTGAGTGGCCTACCCCCACACCACGGGAGGCTAGTCAAGAGGAGGCAGAGATTAAGAAGTCTATGTTCTGCGGGCTGACACACGTCCCAGCCCCCACGGACCCTAACATAGACGACTGCTTAACTTTTGAGAGTGCTCAGATAAAGACATTCTTGTGGCACCACCCTGAGGTCCCCCCCACCACAGACATCGACGCATCGAACTACGCAGAGGCAGAACTCCTTCTGCTACAGCGAGCCCAAAGAGACTCATTTCCAGATGAGTTAGACTGCCTGCAGGGAAAAAAGCCAATCCCTTCAGACAGCCGACTGCTCACCTTGGCCCCCGAGCTCGACACCGATGAGCTCATCAGGGTGGGTGGTCGTCTGCGACGGGCCCCGGACTTAACGGATGACGTCAAGTATCCTATCGTCCTCAACAGCCGACACAAGGTCACCGAGCTTATCATAAAGAAGTACGACGAGGATGTGCACCACGCTGGGGCAGAGAGAGTCTTCGCTGAGATCCGACGCCGTTACTTGATACTGCAAGGGAGAGAATCAGTACGTCGCTTCCAACGGACTTGTCTAGACTGTCGCAAGTGGCGAGCACAGCCCAGTATACCTATGATGGCCGACCTGCCTCCCTGCCGCCTCCGACTCGGCGAGAAGCCTTTTCACTCCACGGGCGTGGACTGCTTCGGCCCGCTCTACGTCAAGAAAGGAAGAGGGACAGAGAAGAGGTGGGGCATTGTATACAAGTGTATGACCACACGAGCTGTGCATATAGAACTTCAGACCATGAGTACGGATTCATTCCTCATGTCCTTCCGGAGATTTATATCAACAAAAGGAAAACCGTCTGCGCTGTTGTCTGATCAAGGGACAAACTTCAAAGGCGGAGAAAGAGAACTGAGAGAGAGTTTCCAGGCCATGGGCCCAGAACTTAAGACCCACCTCGCTCCCTATCAGGTCGAATTCCAGTTCAACCCCCTGAACGCCCCTCATTTCGGGGGAACCTGGGAAAGAGAAGTCCGTTCTATAAAGACAGCTCTGTACGCCGTGCTTGGGGCCCAGACCGTGGCGGAAGAAGTCCTCACGACAGTCCTCACGGAGATCGAGGGCGTATTGAACTCGAAGCCCCTCGGTTACGTCTCAAGTGATGTAGCAGACTTCGACCCAGTCACCCCAAACTCCCTCTTGATGGGGCGGCTGGACCCTGCCCTTCCACAGGCGGTGTACAGACCTGAAGAAGTGAACGGCCGAAGAATGTGGAGATACAGTCAGGTATTGGCTGACCAGTTTTGGAACAGTTTCCTCCTCCACTACCTACCGTCCCTCCAAGCCCGTCAGAAATGGGTAAAGGACAGGGACAACCTGAAAGTGGACACAGTCGTTATGATCATAGACCAGTCACTACCCCGAGCTATGTGGCCGGCCGGCCGCGTAAGCAAAGTGATCACTGGTGCCGATGGGAAGGTCAGAGCGGCAGAAGTCATAGTCCAAGGGCGGACCTACACCCGACCCGTGGCGAGGCTGATAGAGTTGCCGGAGATCCCTGACTCCCCTGATGACGACCATGACCCACTGACTTTGTAGATTGCCCTACTCCTCACAACAAATATTGAGCAGTTGACAGGACTATTAATCTGTCTCCCTTAACTAATTAGGTGCGGACTAATTAGGAGGCGGCTGTTGTGAAGGGCCAGATTAAAGCTGAGAATCTACATTTATTGTTTTATATACATTGTATATTATTTATATATACACAGTATATCCCTTTAAGCCTGCGTTCGAATCATAGTAATATTCGCTTTCCTTATTGGATAACGCCATCGGCGCCAGACCGCAAGCCCCCAAAGTCAGGTTCAAAGGCGAGTCCGGGCATGTCGTAACATGCCCGGAGACAGCGTATTGATTCGAGACGAGAACTGAGGTTCGGCACTAGATAGCCAATTAAGTATATATATACTGCGGCAGGTGCGAACAGCAGCAGTTCGGTAACAGTGAAGTGAGCAGCAGTGCGTCTAACAGAGCGTTGAGAACCATGTGCGAATTGAATAGTAAAGTGTCAGATTTAATGCAGTAATGTCAAGTTCGACTTAGCTTAATGTGAAGTAAATAGTCGTTAATTTATTGTGTATCGTGCCAACAACAGTTCGTTCGTGTGTAGCATTACCCAGCAGTTCGTTCGTTTAGCTAGTGTACCTTAGCCAGTGCGCGTGGACTAAATACATTGGTACCAGCACACGAGGAGGCCTAGTCGGAGAACCTACTGGACATGTGCACAGGAGAACCGACGGCGGCGATTGCAGAACCAGTATTGGTTGGATTATATTGATTGTGGAACGTATTACCCGGAGAAGAGCATCGTTAATTTCCACTGTCGTTTGGATTTAACACCGTGAGGATCTACATTCGGGCTGGCCTCATGGACCGAGGCTAGCTGGCTATCATCGTTGCTATCGTGCAATTGGATTACAGTTATTGCTTTTGATGCTGAGCTTTGGATTACAAGGACTGGCTTCTGTACGTGAATCCCGTTCTTCTTCAATTGATCAGACTGAGTATCCGAACATTCCTCTCTCCTCCAGAACTTACAACTCTGGGAGGAACCCATTGTCTCCAAGCGGTACCAGCGTTGCCCTCTATAATTGCCATTATACGCCAGGCGGCGTTAGCCTAGTACCCCATCGTAGGAATTATTCTATTCCCATTGACTTATGCTACTGACTGACTTTATGCCTATTCTTCGCCATACAAGCCTAATTCTCATATCTGTAACCAATTACTGCATAATAATAAATACCCTCAAATGATATTTCTTTGTCAGTGCCGTGTTATTATGAGTGTCTACCATATATTAGATGTACTGTCTGGCCAGTAATTAAAGTACATACCTAGCAGTGGTTTAATCTATCACAATCTTTAATACAGTCAGGGTTTTGTAACCCCTCAGTTACAGATATAGTATTTTAACAGTTTTTGAGAGAAGGATAACATGACTTCATGGATCAACCCTGTTGTGGGGCCCCAGAGGATTACGAATGTGAAATTACCCTTCACAATAGGTAAGAATCCATACCCTCTGACACATTTGATCAGGTTGAATCCAGCGTGATGCTATTAGTTTTTTGGCAGCCGTAAGACCGGACAAGATTATCCTATTTATAAGTATAGAGTGTGATAATTGAGAGACATCATTCAGCAACAATACAGAAGGCATTACAGGTATTGTCACATATATATCATCTAACTCTGACAAATGTTTTTGAAGGATGGCATTCCTGGTCTCTCAACAGTCCGGCATTGTTTCACTGGCTTCCATCTATCAGGGTGTTTGGTGTCTTTGGGTTCGCAAAGGATATATACATACGGTGGGGAGGAGACTGTACATTAGGAGGGGGTGGGCGGGTGGGAGAGAAATATACATACAGTGGGGAGAGAATATATACATACAGTGGGGAGGAGACTGTCTATTAGGTGGGGGTGGGGGGGTTTGGACATTTACGGTGGCCAGTTTCGAATTGCAGCCTCCCGTAGGTGCTCTTTTAGAGCGGTTTTGAATGTGGGTAGGGATTCACATTCCTTTACAGCTTTGGGTAGGGCGTTCCACATTGCGAAACATGTTTAGTCCCTTGTTTGAGCCGAATCTGGGTTTAACATGATTTGTTGAGCTTCCTCTGGTGTTGTAGTCGTGGTATTCACCGACCTTTGGGAAGTATTTTGACATGTACATGGGTACCTTAGTCGTATAGTGTATCTTGTAGACCAGGCCCATTGCAAGTTGCTGTACTCTGTAGTCTACTCTAAGCCATCCTAGGTAGTCAAAGTGGGCAGGGGTGAGGTGGGTTCTAGGAGTAAGGTCAAGCAGTAGTCTGACCAGTTTGTTTTGTGATGTTTGTAATCTTGTTTTTAGCGCCTTTGAGGTGCTTTGGTACCATGAGGTGCAAGCATAGTCGTAGTACCCTTGAATGAGTGCTCTGCCAGAGTCTTCAGGGTATTCTTGTTTACCAGAGAGGAGATCCGGTACAAGAATCTAGTTCGTTGGTTGATTTCTTTTTATTACCTTGGATGCCATTTTGTCACAGGAAATATTTGCCTCTAGGATGGACCCTAGGTATGTAATTTCTTCTTTCCTTGTGACAATATTGTCACCCACTGTAACTGAGAAGCCTTCGGTCTTGCTGAGTTTGTTATTTGATCCAAAGAGAATGGACTCCGTTTTGCCCATGTGTAATGATAGTTTGTTATCAGCGAGCCAGGTGCAGATTCTGCAGAGTTCTGAGCTGAGGGTTTTTTCAACCTGTAACTTGTTCTTGTCAGAGACCAGCAGGGCTGAGTCGTCCGCGAACAAGAACAAGTTGCAGTCACAAGCTGACGACATGGCATTTGCATAAATTAGGAACAGTAGCAGTCCTAATAATAGTATGCTTCCTTGTGGAACACGCACAGCTCACTGGCGTCTATACAAATAGTAGCTCTAGTTCTGCAGACCCCTCTCTGATTGGTTGAGCTCCATTTCTGCAGCCCCTCTGCTGGGAGCTGTCGCGCGGAAATAGGCTGTCTATTGCCATTCTCTTTGACAAACTCTAACCTTAACCAGCTCCTTAACAGCGCCTAAACTTAACCGTTCTAACCTTAACCAACTCCGAAACAATGCCTAACCTTAACCTTAACCTTAACCATGCCTAACCTTAACCATAGAAAGAATATTGCCATTCTCTTTGACAAACTCTAACCTTAACCAGCTCCTTAACAGCGCCTAAACTTAACCGTTCTAACCTTAACCAACTCCGAAACAATGCCTAACCTTAACCTTAACCTTAACCATGCCTAACCTTAACCGGCGAAAGAATACACGTTAAAAAAAAAAATCATGTTAAAAAAAAAATATTTGATGGGATTCGAACTCGTCCACAACGGACCGCAAGGACTGCAGGACCGCTGCTCTGCCAGGTGAGCTGAAGCGCTGAATGAAAATCATGGCGGATTCCGCGATAAGCACCTCAAAGCACCGCGATAACCTTACGCGCGAGGGGCTTCGCTCAACCAATCAGAGGCGGGGCTGCAGAAATGGAGCTCAACCAATCAGAGAGGGGGCTGCAGAAATGGAGCTCAACCAATCAGAGAGGGGTCTACAGAACTAGAGCTACTATTTGTATAGACGCAGCTCACTGTGAGGGGGGGGGGGATAGAGTACAGTTTACCTCCACCATCTGTTCTCTCCCCTCATGGTAGGATTGCATCCAACTCACTGATAGAACCAATAGCTTTTAGCTTGTCAATCAGAATGGAGTGATTGACAGTGTCGAAGGCCTTTTGTAGGTCCAGCATGACCATGCCGCAGTATTTGCCCGCATCCACCTCTTGTTTGATGTGTAATGGCTGGTACCGCGAGGCGCAGTCACAATGGACTACAGATGTTGTGAAGTGACTGGGGCGAGTAGCGGTACTATGGGTTAAACTCACTCACCCTTAAAACTCCCTCGGGGCATCGAAGTTTAAGGTGACTGTAACTGAGGGGTACAATTCCCTGACTGTATTGTTAAGTATGGTATTATTAAACCACTACCTCTTGTACTTTAACTTCTGGCCATCCAGTACATGATATAGATATGATGAACACTTTCCCACCTGATGAAACGAAGTCCACACAAATGTACAAATCGAATATTTAATATAGCAAAAGGTATATACAACGTTCACTTGTTTACACTTATGATTTGGAATGCACTTGTATGGCAAATGAGTATTCGTAGGTAAATCAACATTGAATGTCCAATCTCTGGTTACGCAGGGAGTAAGTATACAACCCGGTTCTTTAGGAAACTATAGCGATGGTACTTAAATGATTATAGCTGGATACACTAAGGGGGGGGGGGGGTCCCGCTGGTTGTAAGACAGTAGGAGGGGGGGGTTAGAGAAGCCGCTGGCGGTATCCCATCTGGCCGACGATTTCTTGGGAGAATTCAAAGTCTTGAACACGGTGCCCACAGAACCTCGGTCCGCAGACGAATACAGCTGGACCCTCTGGTGGACGGTAGCTGCCGGTCCACAACGGAGGGACGTGAGGCGACCTCACTGGTGTAGAGCGCCGTCTCACCTTGCTCCTCTCCGGGGGGTAGTTCCAACACTCCGCAGTGTTGGCCGTTATCCATGGAATAATCAAAGCACCCAAAGCATAATCCAAGCCGTGGAAGGCTCGCCGTCGTCCGGGTAGAGTAATCCAATGTACAGGTCCAGTCGCCCTGGCCCGGAGCTCCTCGGATGCAAGCACCACTAGTGGTCTGCCCAGCCTGGTTAAGACTCCAGATAACGTCAGGAACGATGGGGGTACTGATAACTTTATAACTCTAACCGAACGATGCACCATACATAAATAGACTATTATTAGCTTAATAGAATACGTCCAACTCGACGGTATAGTGCCAAACTATGACAATTCAACTATTAATCCACACGATATCTCAATGCCTATTCTGAGGCCAAGTAGGCCTTACTGCACCACACGTGCGTCGTGGGTGAGGCTTCGCGTCTGTTACTCGGTTGGAGGGTAAAGAACTAATGGACTAAAAAAAGTTCTACTTTACTTGCGCCATATATATATGCGCTATGAACAAATAGTACCATTCGTATTTCGCCAGACGTATTCCTACGCGGAACCGGGCTTGCCACGACATGTTGGGCGGCACGATTGAACTTGAACCTAGGGGTATGGCTGCTGGCGCCAGGTTCTCGTCCAATGGTAGAATGAAACTATTATGGGCTGTTTAGTAGACTAAAGGGATATTCAGTGCATATTGTACAAGGAATATACAGGGGATATCAGACGATATACAAATACTATTTAAATATATATATATAAATAAATATATATATTCGGTTTAATCTGATCCTTCACAACAGCCGCCCCCTAATTAGTCCCACCTAATTAGCTAAGCAGAGACAGATTAACCGCACTGTCTACCACTCAAGGTCCGCTGTAAGGGTCAGTCAACTCACAAAGTCATGGGGTCATGGTCATCATCGATAGTGTCTGGGAGTCGGGGCAGTTCTATTAGCCTCGCCACGGGTCGTGTGTAAGTTCGCCCTTGGACGAGTACTTCAGCTGCTCGGACCTTGCCATCGGCACCGGTGATCACTTTGCTTACGCGGCCAGCCGGCCACATAGCTCTGGGTAGTGACTGGTCGATAATCATGACGACTGTTCCTTCTGTCAAATTGTCTCTCTCTTTTACCCACTTCTGGCGGGTCTGTAGAGACGGTAGGTAGTGGAGTAGGAAGCTGCTCCAAAACTTGTCAGCTAGTACTTGACTGTACCTCCACATTCTTCGGCCGTTCGCTTCTTCAGGCCTGTACATCGTCTGGGGTAGCGCGGGGTCCAGCCGCCCCATTAAGAGTGTGTTGGGGGTGACTGGGTCGACATCTGCTACATCACTGGAGACGTAACCGAGGGGCTTTGAGTTCAATACTCCCTCGATCTCCGTGAGGACTGTCATTAGGACTTCTTCCGCCACAGTCTGGGCCCCAAGCACGGCGTACAGGGCTGTCTTTATGGAACGTACTTCTCGTTCCCAGGTTCCACCGAAGTGGGGTGCGTTCGGGGGATTAAACTGGAAGTCAATCTGGGATGGAGCGAGGTGGGTCTTAAGTTCTGGGCCCATAGCTTGGAAGCTCTCTCTCAGCTCTCTTTCTCCGCCTTTGAAGTTTGTCCCGTGATCAGACAACAATGTAGACGGTTTTCCCTTCCGTGATGTGAATCTTCGGAAGGCCATAAGGAATGAGTCTGTGCTCATGGTCGGAAGGAGCTCGATATGTATCGCTCTGGTGGTCATGCATTTGAATACAATACCCCACCGCTTCTCGGTTCCTCTTCCTCTCTTTATATACAACGGGCCAAAGCAGTCCATGCCTGTGGAGTGGAATGGCTTGTCGCCGAGTCGGAGGCGACAGGGAGGTATGTCAGCCATCCGTGGTATGCTGGGCTGCGCGCGCCACTTTCGGCAGTCTAGACAGGTTCGCTGGAGGCGTCGCACCGCTTCTCTTCCTTGAAGTATCCAATAGCGACGTCTGATCTCCGCGAAGACTCTCTCTGCTCCTGCGTGGTGTACATCCTCGTCGTATTTCTTTATGATCAGCTCTGTGACCTTGTGTCGGCTGTTCAAGACGATCGGGTACTTAATGTCATCCGGTAGATCGGGGGCTCTCCGCAGGCGACCACCCACTCTGATGAGATTATGGGCGTCACTCTCGGGTGCCAGGTGGAGCAGTCTGCTGTCTGATGGGACGGGCTTTCCTCCCTGTAGACAGTCTAGCTCATCGGGGAACGAGTCTCTCTGGGCTCGTTGTAGTAGAAGAAGTTCTGCTTCTTCGTAGTCAGCTGCTGACATGTCAGTGGTGGACTGAATCTCTGGGTGGTGCCACAGGAATGTCTTTTGCTGCGCACTCTCTAGGGTAATGCAGTCATCTATGTTGGGGTCTGTGGAGGCGACTGTGCTCAGTCCACAGAACATAGGTTTCTTGTTCTCAGCCTCCTCGTTACTTGCTTCCCGTGGGGTGGGCGTAGGCCACTCTTCTTCGGGGAGCTTGAGGAATTCTGGTCCGTCACTGTAGATGTTGCGACGGGTGAGGTCATCCAGAGACATTCCCCGGGTGATGACGTCAGCTGGGTTGTGTTTGGTGTCCACATACTGCCAGCTCGCTGCTTCTGTTAACTCTTGAATCTCGGTGACTCTGACTCCCACGAAGACTTTGTATCTGCATGAATCAGACTTGATCCATGTGAGTACTGTCGTGGAATCTGACCACAAGATTGTTCTGTGCACCGGAATGGTGAGTTCACGTTGGATTAACGTGGCTAGATGCGCTCCTGCTAGGGCTGCGCAGAGCTCTAGACGCGGGATAGATTGTTGCTTTCGTGGGGCTATTCTTGAGCGAGCCAGGATGAAAGCAGTGTGTATCTTTCCTCCCTTCTCTTGGGCACGCAAGTAGGCCACCGATCTATAGGCTACTTCGGAGGCGTCGCTGAAGACGTGTAGATCAATCTTGCATGTCTCTGGCCTCACTGTGGATGGGAAGTAGCTGCGGCGTATATTGACGCCTGGGAGTGAGCGGAGTTCCGTCTCCCACTCTCTCCATGTTGAGGCAAGGTGTGCGGGTATTGGGTCGTCCCAGCCCTGGTCCTTGTCCCATAGTGCTCGTACAATCATCTTTGCCCTGGTGGTGTAAGGTAGAATACATCCCAACGGGTCATATTGTCTGGCGAGTGTTCTGTACACACTCCGTCTGGTGGTCGGTATCGCCGTCGACCTTCCCTGCTCTGGAGTCAAGGGTTTGTGTCTATAGTGGAGCGAGTCTGTTTTGAAGCGCCAGACTAGTCCTAGTGTCATTTCTTGGGCTTCTCCTGGGATGGTCGCCATCCAGGTCTCGCTGCTGGCAGCCTTGTCCGCGGGGGAGAGGCTGCGCAATACGTGCGGGTCACTGCTGGCCCACTGCCTGAGATCAAAGCCGCCTTTGATCAGGGAGGCGCGTAGCTTGATTAGGAGAGCCTCGGCTTCTTCTTGAGTCGAAACGCTTTGTAAACAGTTGTCCACGTAGAAACTGTTCTTCACACTGTGTCGGACCTCTTCATCTGCTGCTGGGTCCTCTGCGACGTGTTTCTGTAGTGCAAATGTAGCACAGCACGGGCTGCATGTGGTTCCGAAGGGGAGTACTTCCCACTGGTAGATGGCTGGGTTCTCATCTCCGATCCTCTCTCTCCATAGGAACCGCAGCAGGGGCTTGTCCTCCTCCACTAGTCTCACCTGCAGGAACATCCCTTTGATATCCCCGCTGATAGCAACCTTGTCCTGGCGGAAGCGCAGTAGCACGCCTAGTAGGGAGGGGCCGAGTGTGGGGCCGGGCAAGAGCTCTTTATTCAGATTTTGGGATCCGATCTGGTAGCTGCAGTTAAACACAATGCGATCCTTGCCGTTGTGGTGGACCTTGTGATGCGGCACGTACCATGATTCTGTCGTCTGATCGGCCTCTTTAATGTCAATCTTTGTCACGTGTCCCGCTGTGATTAGCTTCTCAATCTCAGCGCGGTACACACTCTCTTGAGCGGGGTCTTTGGCTAGGCGCCGCTCTGTGTTCAATAGATAGCGCTCCGTGGCGTCTTTCTTTGCGTGAAAGGTGGGCATTCCCTCTCGCCTCAGGAGTGGAGTTGCGTATCTCATCACTCCGCCGACTGTGACTCTCTTTGTCCCTTGCTCGAGTAGGTTGATGGCGTAAATGTCTTCTTTAGAACGAATATCTTTCTTTTCGTTCTTAAAGGGCATTGTCTCTAGTGTCCATAGCCTCTCGACATGCTGCAGGAGAGTGGTGTCTTCTTCTGTCGTTCTGGAGTGGAGGCAGCTAGTGGCTGCTGTTCGGTTGAGAGATTTAGCGAGGGGGCCTTGTAGGGTCCACCCTAGGCGGGTCTCGACTGCTGCAGGACAGCCTCGGGGTCCTGTATGGACCCGGTCAATCGGGACTATGAGTTCTGCATGGTCGGAGCCTATCAGCAGGGTCGGGGTAGCGCCGTCTATGAGCGGGATAGGTAGTTGTCGCAGGTGCACATATTTATCCATCAACTTGGCGATAGGGTAGGTGTACTGCGATAGTCCTATTTCTTGGCTGGTGAAAGCATTTGTAATCTTATACCGTCGCTCTGGCTGCCCGTTTGCTGCGATAGTGAAGGAGACATTCTCGCCCTTTATCGTCTTTAAATCTCTTCTTATTGTCCGAATCGTCATTTCGTTCTCGCTCCCCCGCAGTCCCAGCTGGGCCGCAGCGGACGCGAGCAGAAGGGTCTTCTCTGACCCGTCATCAAGGACGGCGTAAGTGTCCATGACTTTATCTTGGTAGCTCAATGTCACACGGACTACCTTTAAGAGCACTTGGGCGCCGCTGCTGCTGGCGGGGTCAATGTACATGACACTTGCCTTGGTGCCGCTCGATGGTGCAGGTGAAGGCCGTCTTCTGTTACTGTCGTGTAGTATATCTAGATGGGCTCCGTCGCACCGACTGCACCTTTTCTTTAGGCGGCATTCGGCTGCCATGTGTGGTCGCGCACATCGGTAACAGCGCCTGTTGGACTTTATCCATTGACTCACTTCTTCTGCATTCATCTTTGTGAACAGGTCACATTGTGACAGCCAGTGTTCTTTCTCACAGTAGGGACAAACCATCTTCCACTTCTCTTTTCTCGAGGGGGTACTGTGGCTCCTACTGCTCGGTACTGACTCTGATTGGTGCATGACAGTCACCGATCTTCTTCCATCATTTATTCTCCTGGGTCCCTCTCTGGAGCTTGGCGTGCTCCGCCCGAACGTATCCAGTCGTAAGCTGCTGACTTCTCTCGCCAGGAAGTCGGCTAGATCAAGGAGGGATGGTTCGGGGCCGTTGGGATCCCGGTAGTCTCTCTGCCGCCTAAAACGCTCTTGTCTTGCGGGTGGCAGCTTCTCCAAAATCCTCTCGACGTTAGAGTTGGCGTATAGCTCATGCATGCCCTTTTCCCGTTGCGCTCCCAGCATCCCTACCAGGGACTGCACTTTGATTGACAGGTCATCTAATGAGCGATTGTCTGTTGCTGGGGGTAGGCGATCAATATGCCTTATCTCCTGGATTACGTAATCCCATATACGTCCATATCTCTGATCCAGCGCCGCCAGGGCCGCTGTGTATGGGGTCGTAGAGGTGGCATAGGCCAGCGCTATATTGTGCGCTCGCGGTACTTTCAGGTGCTTCAGTAATATTGCATACTTGTGGCGTTCATCAGCGACATCCACCATCATTGTCTCTAAGCACATCCGGAGCTCCGTGTACTGTGCTCGATTCTCATAGGTGAAGTCTGGAAATGACGGCGTGGCAATGTATGACGCCGTGGATGGCTGATACATCGGCGAGCGTTGGGGGAGAGACCTCCTAGGCGAGTCCCCTCTTGCGCCCCTCTGTGGGCTGGTACCGACAGGGTACCATGGCCCGCTGGTCCAGGTGCTATTCCTCGGGGCTGGTCGTGCGTCGTGCTCACCCGTGAATAGAGTCGGGGGTCTGTAGCGCAGCGCCGCGGGGGTATAGCCTTTGCTGTACTGGACCTCCTGGTCCGGTGGAGTACTGTGCTGTCGTCGGGCTTGGTTCTCCTCCTCTCCCTCTTCTTCCTCTATCAGGTCTTCCAGATCCTGTAGCCGTTGATTTAGCTTCTCCGCAGTGTATGCCGCTCCTTCCTTGTAGCTGGGTCTCGCTTGGACCGGTCTGGGAAGGGGGTCTGCGGGGGGTATAGGCTTGGTCTGTTGGTCAAGTTCAGGGTCGCTTGCTCGGTTAGGGGACGCTGCCCTTGACTGTTGTCTCGACGAGTTCCTTGAACCCATGGCGGAGGGAGAGGGTGTTGCCTTGCGGATCAGCTGCTCCATTAGCTGCGCTTGTAACTTGTCGCGCTCGACTTCACGCTTGGTGAGATCTGCTTCTCTTTGGGCACCGGCAGCGGCGCGCTGGGCGTCGGCCCGGTCTCTTGCCATATTCTCTTCCGTCTGAAGGCGTCTCATCTCCAGGCGTGTGCGCTCTTCTTCGCTCCGTTGCTGCGCTTGGAGGCGTTCTCTTTCAATGGTAAAATGTTCGCGCTCGCTAAGCGTCTGTGCTTGGAGTCGATCGCGTTCGGTAGAGGCTGTCAGGCTGACGAGGAACGCCTGTTGTAGCATCCTCTCCGCTTCGCTGGGGGAAGGCGGTTGTGGAGGTGAGCCGCTCCTGCGTGAGCCGCTCCTGGGTGTACTCGTTGGGGAGTCCTGGAGCTCTATTTCCTCGGCGCTCTCCTCCTCTTCTTCCGTGCAGAGTTCTCTCTCTGTAGGGTTGTCTCCCTCCCGGGGCTGGTCGGGGACTACTTCTTCGGTAGTGGCGGGGGGTAAAGGCATGTCAGCTCCCTCCTGGTCCCCACCGTGAGCTTGGTCAGTTACATTAGGACCTACTAGGGCCTCTGTGGTCGGGGAAACCTGGTCGTTAATGTCAGACATAATTTTACTTTCTACTTTTACCGCGTTTACCGTTTGTCGAAGGCTAGGTAGTTGACTGACAGCGTAATCCTCTAAGTACTGAGGTGTCTGTCGTCTGCGCCGCGGGCGTTCTACGTTAGGAGGACCGTTTCGTGGAGTGTTCATCATAGGCCATTTTAATATTAATAACACTATATTAATATTACACTAGTTACCCTCCGGCTCGAAGGACCAATTGTAACTGAGGGGTACAATTCCCTGACTGTATTGTTAAGTATGGTATTATTAAACCACTACCTCTTGTACTTTAACTTCTGGCCATCCAGTACATGATATAGATATGATGAACACTTTCCCACCTGATGAAACGAAGTCCACACAAATGTACAAATCGAATATTTAATATAGCAAAAGGTATATACAACGTTCACTTGTTTACACTTATGATTTGGAATGCACTTGTATGGCAAATGAGTATTCGTAGGTAAATCAACATTGAATGTCCAATCTCTGGTTACGCAGGGAGTAAGTATACAACCCGGTTCTTTAGGAAACTATAGCGATGGTACTTAAATGATTATAGCTGGATACACTAAGGGGGGGGGGGGTCCCGCTGGTTGTAAGACAGTAGGAGGGGGGGGTTAGAGAAGCCGCTGGCGGTATCCCATCTGGCCGACGATTTCTTGGGAGAATTCAAAGTCTTGAACACGGTGCCCACAGAACCTCGGTCCGCAGACGAATACAGCTGGACCCTCTGGTGGACGGTAGCTGCCGGTCCACAACGGAGGGACGTGAGGCGACCTCACTGGTGTAGAGCGCCGTCTCACCTTGCTCCTCTCCGGGGGGTAGTTCCAACACTCCGCAGTGTTGGCCGTTATCCATGGAATAATCAAAGCACCCAAAGCATAATCCAAGCCGTGGAAGGCTCGCCGTCGTCCGGGTAGAGTAATCCAATGTACAGGTCCAGTCGCCCTGGCCCGGAGCTCCTCGGATGCAAGCACCACTAGTGGTCTGCCCAGCCTGGTTAAGACTCCAGATAACGTCAGGAACGATGGGGGTACTGATAACTTTATAACTCTAACCGAACGATGCACCATACATAAATAGACTATTATTAGCTTAATAGAATACGTCCAACTCGACGGTATAGTGCCAAACTATGACAATTCAACTATTAATCCACACGATATCTCAATGCCTATTCTGAGGCCAAGTAGGCCTTACTGCACCACACGTGCGTCGTGGATGAGGCTTCGCGTCTGTTACTCGGTTGGAGGGTAAAGAACTAATGGACTAAAAAAAGTTCTACTTTACTTGCGCCATATATATATATGCGCTATGAACAAATAGTACCATTCGTATTTCGCCAGACGTATTCCTACGCGGAACCGGGCTTGCCACGACATGTTGGGCGGCACGATTGAACTTGAACCTAGGGGTATGGCTGCTGGCGCCAGGTTCTCGTCCAATGGTAGAATGAAACTATTATGGGCTGTTTAGTAGACTAAAGGGATATTCAGTGCATATTGTACAAGGAATATACAGGGGATATCAGACGATATACAAATACTATTTAAATATATATATATAAATAAATATATATATTCGGTTTAATCTGATCCTTCACAACAGTGACAATGTCACAACCGTTGCATATGCATTATATATTACAAATCGAGTACTAAAATAGGTGCATCTCATCATCGGGCTTGCCTAACACGTGTAACAAAGACATGGTAAGAAACATGCAACTCACCACACTACCAAAGGGTTAACCCTTCACTGCTACAATACAGAAGGTTAACCCTTTCACTACCACCGTCTGTAGTGTGGTAGTGAAAGTGTAGTGTGGTGTGGTAGTGAAATGGTTAACCTTCCGTAGTGTGGCAGTGAAAGGCTTAAGCACGGGCCTCAAAATGCTCCATTAGAAGCAAACAGAAACATGCAGTTTAGAAAATAAATACTTTAATGTAAATTAGCATATTTTGTGCAGTAATATTTCTCTCATCAACAGAATAGATACACACTCAACATCTTGAACTCCCAAGAGCCATTCATTATCACTTATTTTATTCAATTATCCCCTTTCCCGTGACTCTTCAAGAGGACCATTTGTCCTCTCGCCAGGCCGTCATTGTAAATAAGAACTTGTTCTTAATTGACCTGCCTGGTTAGATAAAGGTTAAATAAATCAAATAAAATCACACAGCATATATAAGATCATAACAAGGCAACAAGGTGAGGCAAAAAGCAAGAATAACAAATCAATTAAAACACATATAACTTGATTGACAAAGGTTGGAGATCAAAGATTTAAACACTGCAACAGAGGGGAGAATCTCAAGCTTTAAGGACGGTTGGAGTTCATTCCATGAGCTAGAGGGGCATCATAGCAAAATGCTGATTTACCCTGTTCAGAGCAAACTCTGGGGACTTAAGGACCAGCCAGTCACTGGAACAGGTTCCATAGGTTCCAAAATTCCATTCCATTAATGGTGTAGTATAAAGAGGTAGCTTACCAATAAGGGCCTTACAAATGAACAAATACCAGTGTTTGTTGCGCCTCTCCGTCAGAGAGGACCAACCAACCTTCTCATAAAGGACAGTGTCGTATCTATCATTAGTGATGAAGGGCAGAGTGATAGACAGAGTCCAGGGATTTCAGGGTTGAGGCCGCAACATGCCTATAAACATCACCATAGTGATGCATAATTGAAGCCACGGCGGGTGGGGCGCCTGGGGACGGGGGCAGCTCCAGGTAGGCCAGGTTGAAGTAGGCGCTGGGGCCCTCATAGATCACCCAGGGCCCGGACCAGCTGTCGGGATCGCGGGGGAACAGGCTGAGGAAGACCCCGAGGTCCTTCCGCACGTTGGGCCACGTTGGGTGAGAGTACACCACCCAGGTGGGAGTGAGGAAATTAGGAGGGGGGAGACGGGGGTCATGTTTAGGGTGGGCACGGGTTCCGGGGTGGTCGTGGTGACGGTGGTGGTGACGGTCGTAGGGGTAGCGGAGGCTTGGATGGAGTTACTGGAGCTGGAGTTCACCATCGTCGTCGTCGTGGCGGATACAGTACTTGGCGGCGAGGTAGCGGTACCGTTTGCGGTGGAGTTGTAAAGGGAAGCTACCTTGGAGGGACTCGGGTGAGCCAGGCTGGACGTATAGTGCCTGGAGTGAGCGTGGGGGAGGTGGAAGTGCACCTGGGGTGGCGGAGGTGTATCGGGGCGAGGAATCCCACAACGCTACCATGACAACCGTTCCGAGGCTCCACCAGTTGATGTACCAGCTGTCCGCCCTGAAACACGGCCCCGTTGTCCAGGGGACTGCGCGCGTTGCGTTACAGTACAGCACGTTGGTGGCGTCCTCCTGGTCCACCGACACCATCTGGCACTCCACGCTCTCGGGGCCCGGCACCGCCTCCCCGAACCGCCAGGTGTGCCCGTGGGTGTCGCTGTAGAAACAGAAGGCGCACGGCGTCATCTGGCAGACCTGGCCGAAGCATTCTTTGCATTTGATGTGGTAGGCGTAGGCCGGCACCACCAGGCGGCCGGACCTCAGCTGGATGCCGTGGCCGGGGCCCAGGGCGAAGGTGGCCCAGTCTGAGGAGGCAGAGCAGAGGTTGGTTTTTTTGTTTGTTTATTTATTTAAACGGATCCCCATTAGCTGACAACTTAGTGGCAGCTCAGTCTTCCTGGGGTCCAACAACATACATATACACAAGATAACATACACCTATAGAACATAAGAAAAGCATACATCACAAATAAGATGAATCATAGAATAGAGTAAAAACATGTATCATAGAAAAAAAAATTAAAACAGGAGATGAAAAAACAAGATAAAATCCAGTTATACCAAAATAAAACAATTTATCAGGGTGTGCATGTATTCCAGCTGTGCTGAAGACAAAATTGTATTGTGTGTGTGAGTGTAAATAGTGTTTAAGATTTTTTAAAACTAGCCTTTTCTTTGATGTTCTTAACATCGCTGGGAAGACCGTTCCAGGACACTATCCATCGCCCTATAAAATACCGCTCTTTTCATAAAATTAGACTTAGGTAGAGGTAAATTAAGCAATCCACCTCTTGCCCCTCTGGTGGAATGTGGGTGAACGGCGTGGTGGGATTAGAGAAATGTTCACATTTATATTTAGTCATTTAGCTGAACGCTTCTATCCAAAGAAACTTACAGGTTCTGTACGACAGGTCAGCAGGAAGGGTACAACTCTATCAGCTGAGTAACAATGTTCATCAAACAGTGTTGAAACTTGGGTGCTGCAGTGTTGAGTGCATAGTATATTATATAGAGACACATAATATCACGGTACAGATGCAGAGACATAAAGACTGCACTCAGGTAATAGGTTAACATGGTACACTAGTAGAAAGACATAAATATAGGCAATAAAATGATAGTAAAGATAAGAATAAACAGTGTAAACAATATAATTAACTCTGAATATAAGCATACGAGCAAGTAATCAAAGGTGCAGATGAGTTATATTATACGTTACAATAAATATGGTCTATAGGCGGCTGGGTGGCACAGCGGACATTGCGCTCGTCACCAACGCAAGAGACACCGGGTTCGACTCCGGCTGTCGGCGTTGCCTCTGGCTTGGGCCAGCCGTCATACTAACTCAATTGGCAGAGTTAGCGGGTGGAAGTCGATGGGTGGTAATCTGGACGTTGTGGACAGCGACTCCTACAGGTCGGTTGGGGGGACGCCTGCACAGCAGAGACAGGAAATGGCAGGGGTAGTGTGAGCCTCCCACACGTTACACCTGGCTAATGGGGGTCCGCGCTGGCAGGTGAAAAGATGCGACAGGCTGCGTCCACATGTATCGGAGGGGACATGTGATGCAAGGCTTCTATCCTCCCTACAATCGGCCAGTGGGGGGCATATGCGAGCAATGTTCAAGACAGGGGAGGGGAGAATTGGCACAGCGGAATTGGGATGGGAGAAAAATTTAAAAAGTGGATAAAAAAAATATATATATGGTCAATAATGCTAATCTGAATATATACTACTGTATGAGTAAGTAAAGTATACAGGATACACAGGTGCAGTATACATAAGGTGCCCTAACTGGCATGATATACATTATACGTTGTAGTCTGTGCAGTTTAGGTGGTAAGAGTCAGACACACTTATAGTGATCAGACATTCCAAGTAGTTCTCGGGTTCTACTGCCGTTAGTTCTCCAGCTGCTGGTACCGGTCCATACATGTATGTAGGGTGCATCAAATTGCAATGCAAAAATGTAATCTCAACATATCAATCTATCTGGGATTGCATTTTGTTCAGACACACATAAACATTATTTGCGCAAAGTTTGGAAAAGATTTGTTGAGATTTAGAGGTAGCACACAGCATGTGAAATATATGAAAAGGGGGCTGCTGAATTAGGACCGCCGCTGCTATGAACTAGAGACTATTAAAAAAATATATATATTATAATACTTTTTTTTTTATCATCATTTCATTTGGGCTGTGGGGGGTGCTTAATGTAAAAGACTGACCGGAGGAAAAGGCTGCAGGGAGACCATCTGGCCGCTTGTATGAGTCTCTCCTCCTCCTCTCGGTTGCACCTGGGAGCGTCCTCGTTAGTATAGTGGCGAGTACCCCCGCCTGTCACGCGGAAGACCGGGGTTTAAATTCATAAATTCATTCATATAATTTATATTTTAAAATGTACGAGTAACAAGTCTCAAGGTCAATCTCCAAGCACAAAGATTCAGTAAAACTCGTCACTAACCGGGACTTCCTATCGGTCCAAACAAAAAGCCCTTGCACTGTTTGTTTTGTTGATGTTTGTAATGAAAGAATGGTTTTATTTCTCAATTAATATAAAAAAAAAAATTATAAAAAAGTGTAGGGTGAAGAAAATGTTCTCAGTTCTAAAAGACTATTCATACCTTCTTGTAGGCCATCCCAAACATCAGTTCTAAAAGACTTATTGTACTCGTACCTTCTTGTAGAGCAGTGGTTCCCAAACCTCTCCTCGAGGCACCCCAGCTGTTCCATGTATTTGTTAAATTCCACCACCAGCACACCTTGATTCAACTAATAAAGGGCTAGTTAAGTTGAATCAGGTGTGCTGGTGGTGGAATTTAACAAATACATGGAACGGCTGGGGTGCTTCGAGGAGAGGATTGGGAACAGGCCCGGACTGGCCATCGGGAGCACCGGGAGTTTTCCCGGTGGCCTGGCCTGCACAGATTTAAAAAAAAAAAAAAATTATATAAAAAAAAAAAAATCTTTTTTTTATTATTATTATTTTTGGATTTTTTTTTGCCAGGCGATTGTTTCTAGTTGTGGCGGCGGCGCGGCGCGATAGTTAGATAACCTAGATGGGTGGGGAACAACCAGGATTTCACTGTCTGCCACAGAGTTGGAGAACTATCTGACTCTCTCTCTCACGGGCCGGCGGATCACACACACACAATGGAGCCGTGCTGCTGCTTGTGATTGATGGAGGCGGGACCAGGCGATACAACTGATTGACAGCGGAGGCGGCGAATGGAATGGCAGACGGCACTCAGATGCAGAATAACAGCCAAGCAATGAGCCAGGTAGTGAGGGACTCGGGAGAGATACAGTAGAGCGAAAGTCAATTAACGTTGATGTCAAGATGGACAGTGGAAGAAAGAGAAAGGGTGGAGGAGAGAGGGATAAAACAAAGAAAAAGAAAGGCCCTTAGGAGAGAGTGGTTAACTGTATTATAATAGTAAATAGAAAAATATGTTGTGCTCTTGCTTTTTTCTTTTTGAAGGTGGAGAGAGAGAGTAGCATTGCTAGTGCCACAACAGTTTTATTTGAGGTCCATAACAGTACATTGTACTAAGCAATTGTTGGCTCATTAGTTTGTGATTCACATGCACTAAAATTCACCAGAATGCAGGAAATTAAGTCTTTGTAACAAAAAAATTCCTGGTGGGGGACCCCCAGACCCCCCACTTAAAAAGTGGCCTGACTGGGGCTATATTTCGCGCTATATCTCCCGGTATGAATTATTTCCCCAGTCCGGCCCTGATTGGGAACCACTGTTGTAGAGGGTCCCAAACATCTTATCTTATTTCATGTTCGCTGCTGTAATGGTTTAGTGTTGTGATGTGATGGTACCAGAACCAGACCAGTTATGTTATAGTGATGAGAGAAATAACACTATACCAGGTGGCCAAAGCGGAGCTCCAATATTTCAACACACTGCGCTGGTTAGAGGCCTTAGATGTGGCCATAGCATGGTCCAGACACAGACTAGCAGCCATGGCTCCAGGGGTACTTCAAAACTTTACACAACTAGTGCAGGGTGACCGGGCAGCCGAACCAAATAGTGCTATGGTTGACGCAAGGGAACATCACAAAGTTTGCCACTTGCTCGAAGGCCCACTTCCTTTCCCGGCCAAAGCAGCAGCCGCATCGGACGGGCTGGCAGTCGGAGCATACCTGAAAGAAGGGGTTAACAGTAGATGTCACTTTGGGTTGTTATCTTCATTCATGTTCGCTGCTGTAATGGTTTAGTGTTGTGATGTGCTGGTAGCAGAACCAGACCAGTTATGTTATAGTGATGAGAGAAATAACACCATACCGGCGGGTAGCAACACCGCCGTATGGGGGGTACGACATATTCCCTGCTGCCGTTAGATCCCCTTCTGCAGTTAGGGTTGAAACACTTGAAGAGTTCCAGTAAGGATTCCGTAGGGGGTACGGAGAGGACTACGGCGTTGAGGTGGTTGCGTATGTCAACCCAATTTGGGTGGGGTATGGGGCGTATGTGATGCCGTTGGCGTCTGGTTCCGATAAGTGGATCTGTGGCGAGAGAGAGAGAGAGAGAGAGAGAGAAACGAAGTGAGAGAGAAACAGAAGTGTTAAATTGTCCATTTTGCTCTTTATTTGAATTGAAAGATTTGAGTTATATGCACATAGTTTCTTGCACATAGACTGACTGACAAGGATGAATATGATATCAGGATATATACAGGAATTAACTGCTGGGAGACACTCTCAGATAGACAAATATAGACAGATAGACACACAGACAGGCAGGTAGACACACAGGCAGGCAGGTAGACACACAGACAGGCAGGTAGACACACAGGCAGGCAGGTAGACACACAGACAGGCAGGTAGACACACAGGCAGGCAGGTAGACACACAGACAGGCAGGTAGACACACACCATTCCGGGCGGGATTATAACAACACGACTCCTCGTGAGCCGCCTTCTCCCGGTAGGTCAGCCTGGCCCGGCACTCATTCACAAATAATGTGCACTCGAATAGGAGTAAGTGGGCCACCCTCTCCATCTGCTTGTTATGCCACGGGGCAAATGCTTGTCTTGCGCAGTCGGAGCATAACTGAAAGAAGGGTTTAACAGTAGCATTGTGTGTGCATGTGTGTGCATATATTAATTCAATAATCATTCATAACACTCTCTCTTGTGGCTAGCCAATTCGCTGTAGTGCATGGTGACCTGGCAGCCGACCCAATGAGTGCGATGGTTAGGGGGGACATGGTTGACGCAAGGGAACATCACAAAGTTTGCCACTTGCTCGAAGGCCCAGTTCCTTTCCCGGCCAAAGCAGCAGCCGCATTGGACGGGCTGGCAGTCGGAGCATACCTGAAAGAAGGGGTTAACAGTAGATGTCACTTTGGGTTGTTCTCTTCATTCATGTTCGCTGCTGTAATGGTTTAGTGATGTGATGGTACCAGAACCAGACCAGTTATGTTATAGTGATGAGAGAAATAACACCATACCGCCACCGGGTAGCAACACCGCCGTATGGGGGGTACGACATATCCCCTGCTGCAGCCCAAGTTGGGGGTACGGAGAGGACTACGGCGGCGAGGTGGTTGCGTATGTCAACCCAATTTGGGTGGGGTATGGGGCGCATGTGATGCAGTTGGCGTCTGGTTCCGATAAGTGGGTCTGTGGCGAGAGAGAGAGAGAGAGAGAGAGAGAGAGAGAGAGAGAGAGAGAGAGAGAGAGAGAGAGAGAGAGAGAGAGAGAGAGAGAAACAAAGTGAGAGAGAAACGAAGTGAGAGAGAAACAGAAGTGTTAAATTGTCCATTTTTCTCTTTATTTGAATTGAAAGATTTGAGTTATATGCACATAGACTGACTGACTGACTGACAAGGATGAATAGGATATATACAGGAATTAACTGCTGGGAGACACTCACAGATAGACACACAGACAGGCAGGTAGACACACAGACAGGCAGGTAGACACACAGACAGGCAGGTAGATACACACCATTCCGGGCGGGAGCATAAAGACAAAAGTCCTCGTGAACCGCCTTGTTCTGGTTAGTAGCTTCTCTGGTTGTGTAGGTACTGAGGGTTAGGGTGCATCAAATTGCAATGCAAAAATGAAATCTCAACATATCAATCTGTCTGGGATTGCATTTTGTTCAGACACACATTATTTGTGCAAAGTTTGGGAAAGATTTGTTGAGATTTAGAGGTAGCACACAGCATGTGAAATATATGAAAGGGGGCTGCTGAATTAGGACCACCGCTGCTATGAACTAGAGACTATTAAAAAAAAATATATATATATTATAATACTTTTTTTTTCTTTTTTTTATCATTTCATTTGGGCTGTGGGGGGTGCTTAACACTTTGATTGCCAACCCGAGTTCTCGGGTTTACCCCCCGCGGGTTGAATGCCCAACCCGAGGTAAGTGATCCGTTATATCATTTGTCAGCAGTCCGCACACAATTCTATTATTTATAACATTAGTGAAAATGTTATCGATCAAAGTAGCAGAATGAGGTTATTCTCACAGAGGTCTTCAATAGCAGCACTCATGTGGTCAATAACCTTGTACTTTAGTTTTTTATCAATGAATAAAGCAGTCCCTCCTCCCCCTTTGTGGATTCTGTTTATACATCTAAAATCATACCCATCCAACTCAAAAGTCTCTTGGGCAATCCAGGTCTCAGAAATTGCCACTAAACTAAACTGTGTAGAAAATTGGCTCAGACAGTCTTTGATGTGTGAACACATTTTTTACATACTCCTGCTGTTAAAGTGTATGATTGAAAATCGATTTGCATGATCTACTTCACCATTTACTTGCTCTTCTGTATAGTAGTCACACACTATATCAATATTATTAAAGAGATTGACCTCAGTGTCAATGTCTACATTGAAATCATGTATAAAGAGAGGTTAAATCACCAACAAAACAAATCCTAGCACAATAATAGCCTATAATAATCATAATAATAACCATTAAATCCTAATAATAAATCCTCATCATCATCAGACAATTTGCTTAACGCAGTCCAATTTCTCATGGAGTGACTGTTTACAGACCCAAAAAAGTATGGCAAATAATTTAACAAAAATGGGAACAAAGCAGAGCCTATGACACACGTGAGTTTGATATCAGCATGTGGAAAGAATAATATTTCATAATCAGCCCTTTGTCTAAGCATTAGTCTTGCAAGACACAAAAAAGCCAACATAGGACTAGAGTTCACGCAGCAGTGAGCTATGCAGAAATATTTGACCCAGAAGGCAGTCCAAAACACAGTCAAAACAGAGAACACAGTAATTTATAAGGGTCAAGGTCTTTTAGCTCTCTTATCATGATTACCTTCTCTGTGTCAGGTGTATCACACTTCAACTTAATGAGCACTTTGCGGTCTCTGGTCCACGTTGCTTTAATCATGTTGTTTTCTCATCAGACGTGCCTCTCTGGCAATCTCGGCATTCTTTGCTGTTAGGTGTTCATAAATTCATTCATATCATTTATATTTTGACACTGTGAATGATGTGAATATTCCTCAGCTAGTCAGATAGTAAATTATATTGACCATATTGATCAAATTGTTTACACTGCCTGTGTTGTCTTTTACTACCTGTATACTGTGTTGTTTTACTACCTGTACCCCTCCCCCCCCTCCCCCCCATGCTGCTATGATGCCTGAATTTCCCCAAGGGGATCAATAAAGGAATATCTTATCTTATCTTATTTTAAAATGTACGAGTAACAAGTCTCAAGGTCAATCTCCAAGCACAAAGATTCAGTAAAACTCGTCACTAACCGGGACTTCCTATGGGTCCAAACAAAAAGCCCTTGCACTGTTTTTGTTTGTTGTTGTTTGTAATGAAAGAATGGTTTAGTTTTATTTCTCAATTAATATAAAATAAAATAAAAAAAAGTGTAGGGTGAAGAAAAAGTTCTGTGTATCTCATCAGTTCTAAAAGACTATAGACTATTGTAGGCCATCCCAAACATCAGTTCTAAAAGACTTATTGTACTTGTACCTTCTTGTAGAGCAGCGGTTCCCAGCCGTTCCATGTATTTGTTAAATTCCACCACCAGCACACCTGATTCAACTAATAAAGGGCTTGTTAAGTTGAATCAGGTGTGCTGGTGGTGGAATTTAACAAATACATGGAACGGGTGCTTCGAGGAGAGGATTGGGAAGCACTGTTGTAGAGGGTCAAGACCATACCAGGTGGCCCCAATAGCACCACTTCGGATGGGGGGGGTGGACATACTGCAGGCAGCCACGACACACAAACAGGCTCGCCAGGGTGGGGCAAAGGGCATCACCGGGGCCCGGGGGGCACCGATAATTGTAATGATTCATTTCTGGAAGGGGGTGGTGAGAGAGAGAGAGAGAGAGAGAGAGAGAGAGAGAGAGAGAGAGAGAGAGAGAGATGAAGTGAGAGAGAAACAGAAGTGTTAAATTGTCCATTTTGCTCTTTATTTGAATTGAAAGATTTGAGTTATATGCACACAATCTTGCACAAATTTAGATAAAATGTATCACTCTTTCCAAAAGAAAAGAGGCCTAGAAGCGTGGCTAACGCTAATGGCACGCATACCAGAGGCTAACTGCCTACGAAAACAGGCACTGAAAGAGGATTTCACCCATCTAATGAACACACTATACTAGACACATATCAAGATGTATCCATCAGTGGAACAATTGCATGCTTTTGCAGAGGACAAGAAGCCTTCAGTCGACTCCTGACATTAAGCACCCCCCACAGCCCAAATGGAATGAAAAAAAATTAAATAAAAATATACTTTTTATTTTTTAATAGTCGACTAAGGGCCCGCGTCCACCTGCCTCATATTTCCAGCTGAAACATGCTGGCAGTGTGCCGGTAGTAATGGGGCGGGGCGCATGTGGTGAGAAAAAAACGCAGCGAGAGCGGGGGCGGGGCGCATGCGGTGAGAAAAAAACGCAGCGAGAGCGTGATGACGCACCAAGCTACCTGATGACGAGACGAGACAAGAGAGAAAGATCTCTAGCGACACCTACATGACAGCCATCTTGTAATAATAACTTTTATCGTATTTTACTGGCGCGGTTTTGTACATAAATAGTATCGCGATGAGTCTGACCACCAACCAGCAGAGGCAAATTGCCCTCATACTTCTGCTGGATACATTTAACGATGTTCCTGCTGCTGTCACCGTGCCAGACGGTCGTAGAGCAAGGAGGAGAATGTGGATACACGACACCATTCGCCGGAGACAGCAATACGGGGAGTACCATCGTCTCATCCAAGAGCTCCAGTTCGATGGAGACCGGTTCCAGGCGTATTTCAGGCTAACAAAATGCCAATTTGAGCTGCTCCTCCAGAAGGTAAATGTCCACCCCCCACCAATGTACATTTTCTTCCCCTTCGGATGTATATATTTTTTTATGATCTCTTGTATGTCAGTAACTACTACCTGTTATCAGTCTATATCCCTACAGTAACTAGTACCTGTTATCAGTCTATATCCCTACAGTAACTACTACCTGTTATCAGTCTATATCCCTACAGTAACTACTACCTGTTATCAGTCTATATCCCTACAGTAACTACTACCTGTTATCAGTCTATATCCCTACAGTAACTACCTGTTATCAGTCTATATCCCTACAGTAACTACCTGTTATCAGTCTATATCCCTACAGTAACTACCTGTTATCAGTCTATATCCCTACACACCACCCTGCTAGTGTATACAGTACCACACCACCCTGCTAGTGTATACAGTACCATACCATACCACCCTGCTAGTGTATACAGTACCACACCACCCTGCTAGTGTATACAGTACCACACCACACCACCCTGCTAGTGTATACAGTACCATACCATACCACCCTGCTAGTGTATACAGTACCACACCACCCTGCTAGTGTATACAGTACCACACCACACCACCCTGCTAGTGTATACAGTACCACACCACACCACCCTGCTAGTGTATACAGTACCACACCACACCACCCTGCTAGTGTATACAGTACCACACCACCCTGCTAGTGTATACAGTACCATACCACCCTGCTAGTGTATACAGTATACCACCCTGCTAGTGTATACAGTACCATACCACACCACCCTGCTAGTGTATACAGTACCATACCATACCACCCTGCTAGTGTATACAGTACCACACCACACCACCCTGCTAGTGTATACAGTACCACACCACCCTGCTAGTGTATACAGTACCACACCACACCACCCTGCTAGTGTATACAGTACCATACCACACCATCCTGCTAGTGTATACAGTACCATACCATACCACCCTGCTAGTGTATACAGTACCACACCACACCACCCTGCTAGTGTATACAGTACCATACCACACCACCCTGCTAGTGTATACAGTACCACACCATACCACCCTGCTAGTGTATACAGTACCACACCACACCACCCTGCTAGTGTATACAGTACCACACCACACCACCCTGCTAGTGTATACAGTACCACACCACACCACCCTGCTAGTGTATACAGTACCACACCACCCTGCTAGTGTATACAGTACCACACCACCCTGCTAGTGTATACAGTACCATACCACACCACCCTGCTAGTGTATACAGTACCACACCACACCACCCTGCTAGTGTATACAGTACCATACCACCCTGCTAGTGTATACAGTACCATACCACCCTGCTAGTGTATACAGTACCATACCACCCTGCTAGTGTATACAGTACCACACCACACCACCCTGCTAGTGTATACAGTACCACACCACACCACCCTGCTAGTGTATACAGTACCATACCACCCTGCTAGTGTATACAGTACCACACCACACTGCTAGTGTATACAGTACCACACCACCCTGCTAGTGTATACAGTACCATACCACCCTGCTAGTGTATACAGTACCACACCACACCACCCTGCTAGTGTATACAGTACCACACCACACCACCCTGCTAGTGTATACAGTACCACACCACACCACCCTGCTAGTGTATACAGTACCATACCATACCACCCTGCTAGTGTATACAGTACCACACCACCCTGCTAGTGTATACAGTACCATACCACCCTGCTAGTGTATACAGTACCATACCACCCTGCTAGTGTATACAGTACCATACCACACCACCCTGCTAGTGTATACAGTACCACACCACCCTGCTAGTGTATACAGTACCACACCACCCTGCTAGTGTATACAGTACCATACCACACCACCCTGCTAGTGTATACAGTACCACACCACCCTGCTAGTGTATACAGTACCACACCACCCTGCTAGTGTATACAGTACCACACCACCCTGCTAGTGTATACAGTACCATACCACCCTGCTAGTGTATACAGTACCACACCACCCTGCTAGTGTATACAGTACCACACCACACCACCCTGCTAGTGTATACAGTACCACACCACACCACCCTGCTAGTGTATACAGTACCATACCACCCTGCTAGTGTATACAGTACCATACCATACCACCCTGCTAGTGTATACAGTACCACACCACCCTGCTAGTGTATACAGTACCACACCATACCACCCTGCTAGTGTATACAGTACCACACCATACCACCCTGCTAGTGTATACAGTACCACACCACCCTGCTAGTGTATACAGTACCATACCACCCTGCTAGTGTATACAGTACCACACCACACCACCCTGCTAGTGTATACAGTACCATACCACCCTGCTAGTGTATACAGTACCATACCACACCACCCTGCTAGTGTATACAGTACCACACCACACCACCCTGCTAGTGTATACAGTACCACACCACCCTGCTAGTGTATACAGTACCATACCACCCTGCTAGTGTATACAGTACCACACCACCCTGCTAGTGTATACAGTACCATACCACCCTGCTAGTGTATACAGTACCACACCACCCTGCTAGTGTATACAGTACCACACCACACCACCCTGCTAGTGTATACAGTACCACACCACACCACCCTGCTAGTGTATACAGTACCATACCACCCTGCTAGTGTATACAGTACCATACCATACCACCCTGCTAGTGTATACAGTACCACACCACCCTGCTAGTGTATACAGTACCACACCATACCACCCTGCTAGTGTATACAGTACCACACCATACCACCCTGCTAGTGTATACAGTACCACACCACCCTGCTAGTGTATACAGTACCACACCACCCTGCTAGTGTATACAGTACCATACCACCCTGCTAGTGTATACAGTACCATACCACACCACCCTGCTAGTGTATACAGTACCACACCACACCACCCTGCTAGTGTATACAGTACCACACCACCATGCTAGTGTATACAGTACCATACCACCCTGCTAGTGTATACAGTACCACACCACCCTGCTAGTGTATACAGTACCATACCACACCACCCTGCTAGTGTATACAGTACCACACCACACCACCCTGCTAGTGTATACAGTACCACACCACCATGCTAGTGTATACAGTACCATACCACCCTGCTAGTGTATACAGTACCATACCACCCTGCTAGTGTATACAGTACCACACCACACCACCCTGCTAGTGTATACAGTACCACACCACACCACCCTGCTAGTGTATACAGTACCATACCACCCTGCTAGTGTATACAGTACCACACCACACTGCTAGTGTATACAGTACCACACCACCCTGCTAGTGTATACAGTACCATACCACCCTGCTAGTGTATACAGTACCACACCACACCACCCTGCTAGTGTATACAGTACCACACCACACCACCCTGCTAGTGTATACAGTACCACACCACACCACCCTGCTAGTGTATACAGTACCATACCATACCACCCTGCTAGTGTATACAGTACCACACCACCCTGCTAGTGTATACAGTACCATACCACCCTGCTAGTGTATACAGTACCATACCACCCTGCTAGTGTATACAGTACCATACCACACCACCCTGCTAGTGTATACAGTACCACACCACCCTGCTAGTGTATACAGTACCACACCACCCTGCTAGTGTATACAGTACCATACCACACCACCCTGCTAGTGTATACAGTACCACACCACCCTGCTAGTGTATACAGTACCACACCACCCTGCTAGTGTATACAGTACCACACCACCCTGCTAGTGTATACAGTACCATACCACCCTGCTAGTGTATACAGTACCACACCACCCTGCTAGTGTATACAGTACCACACCACACCACCCTGCTAGTGTATACAGTACCACACCACACCACCCTGCTAGTGTATACAGTACCATACCACCCTGCTAGTGTATACAGTACCATACCATACCACCCTGCTAGTGTATACAGTACCACACCACCCTGCTAGTGTATACAGTACCACACCATACCACCCTGCTAGTGTATACAGTACCACACCATACCACCATGCTAGTGTATACAGTACCACACCACCCTGCTAGTGTATACAGTACCATACCACCCTGCTAGTGTATACAGTACCACACCACACCACCCTGCTAGTGTATACAGTACCATACCACCCTGCTAGTGTATACAGTACCATACCACACCACCCTGCTAGTGTATACAGTACCACACCACACCACCCTGCTAGTGTATACAGTACCACACCACCCTGCTAGTGTATACAGTACCATACCACCCTGCTAGTGTATACAGTACCACACCACCCTGCTAGTGTATACAGTACCATACCACCCTGCTAGTGTATACAGTACCACACCACCCTGCTAGTGTATACAGTACCACACCACACCACCCTGCTAGTGTATACAGTACCACACCACACCACCCTGCTAGTGTATACAGTACCATACCACCCTGCTAGTGTATACAGTACCATACCATACCACCCTGCTAGTGTATACAGTACCACACCACCCTGCTAGTGTATACAGTACCACACCATACCACCCTGCTAGTGTATACAGTACCACACCATACCACCCTGCTAGTGTATACAGTACCACACCACCCTGCTAGTGTATACAGTACCATACCACCCTGCTAGTGTATACAGTACCACACCACACCACCCTGCTAGTGTATACAGTACCATACCACCCTGCTAGTGTATACAGTACCATACCACACCACCCTGCTAGTGTATACAGTACCACACCACACCACCCTGCTAGTGTATACAGTACCACACCACCATGCTAGTGTATACAGTACCATACCACCCTGCTAGTGTATACAGTACCACACCACCCTGCTAGTGTATACAGTACCATACCATACCACCCTGCTAGTGTATACAGTACCACACCACCCTGCTAGTGTATACAGTACCACACCACCCTGCTAGTGTATACAGTACCACACCACACCACCCTGCTAGTGTATACAGTACCACACCACACCACCCTGCTAGTGTATACAGTACCACACCACCCTGCTAGTGTATACAGTACCACACCACACCACCCTGCTAGTGTATACAGTACCACACCACACCACCCTGCTAGTGTATACAGTACCACACCACACCACCCTGCTAGTGTATACAGTACCACACCACCCTGCTAGTGTATACAGTACCACACCATACCACCCTGCTAGTGTATACAGTTCCATACCACACCACCCTGCTAGTGTATACAGTACCACACCACACTCTGGACCGAGTCCTTTGTTGTACCAGCACGGCGCGGGTCCCGACCCCCCCCTCCCCCCTTCCCACCCACGTCAACAAAGCCCCCCCAACCGGCAACCCCACGGACAAATCGCCTGATAAACTAGCCAACCTAGCCAGGCTGGCTATGTTTACCAGCCCAGGAGAACAAAAGGTTGCCGCCAGAAAAGACAGGACAAAGGACTCCCCCTCCCCACACACCAACACACAGACCTCACGGAGACAACAACAAAGCCCCCCCCCCCTCCCTCCCCCACAGCAGCACCAGAAGACCATTACCTGGAACTCGAAGACATCAATAACACAGCTAATAAAAACGGACTACACATCTTTCACCTTAATGTAAACAGCATTAAGCATAAGCTGGACGAATTAAGAAACCTGTTTATGAGCGGTAAGGTAGACATAATATGCTTTACTGAAACTAAACTTGATCCATCTGTAACAGACCCTGAAATAGAAATAGAGAACTATACTATAGTCCGTAATGACAGAAACCAGTATGGAGGTGGTGTTTGTATGTACATACATAAGGACACCAAATTCATTACCCGTACTGACCTTCATCATGAGACAATTGAAACCGTATGGGTGGAAATTTTATTTGAAAGGGCAAAATCTGTTCTAGTCGGCACAATATACAGACCGCCAGATCAAACTGGCTTTTATGATACTCTGGATGTGTGCTTAGCTGGAGCTGAGGATGCGGAAAAAATTCTTATTGGGGATTGGAACACGGATATGCAACAAAAAAATGCACCCGTCTTCAAATCCTTCAATAGGTTTTGTGATCTGCACGGCCTCAGCCAACTAATCACCCAACCCACAAGGATATGTGAATCAACTCAGACTACCATTGACCTCATACTGACCTCTGACAAGTCCAAGATCTCCAGTAAAGGGGTTATAGCATGCGGGTTAAGTGATCATTACATGATATTCTGTACCCGCAAAAAGCTAAAACTAAAGGCTGGCTGTCACAAAACAGTCACATCTAGAGACCTCAAAACCTACTCTAGCGAGGCCTTTAACCTTGAACTGGAGAGTCTGGACTGGTCAGATGAACTCAATGGTACACTGGTTGAAGAAACTTGGCTTGGCTTCAAAACCAAATTTTCATCAATACTAAACAAAATGGCCCCCCTAAGAACCACCAGGGTAAAAAATCGCGCTGAGCCATGGATGCACACTGAAATACTGACCGCTATGAAAGCCAGAGACAAAAAATGCTCTGAGTTTCGTAAAAGTCAGTCAAAGCTTACCAAAAGCACGAGCAGTGAACTCCAAGACCACGTGACTGAACTCAAACTAGAAAGAAACAGACTAAGAAATGACGTAAACTCCATGATCAAAACTGCAAAAAAAAATGTCATCAATGACAAAACCGAGGAAAACAAAAATAAACCACGTGAACTTTGGAAATTACTCAACAATCAACTAGGCTGCAGTAAAAAACTCAAAACCAGGTTCTCAAACATAAACATAAAGACGGACAACACGCTCATCACAGACAAGCTGGATGTAGCCAATTACTTAAACACTTTCTTCACAAACATAGCCACAACACTGGTAAACAAACTACCCTCCCACTCAGGGCAGTATGGGGTAGAACACATAGTAGCATACTACATGAACCTAGGCGTCCACAAAGACGACTTCAAACTGGAAATAGTAACTACAGATGAGGTACTCAAAAAACTGAGCGCCCTCCAACCAAACAAGGCCACTGGCCATGACAACATCCCCTCCAAATTCCTCAGAGACTCAGCAGCAGCCATCACCCCAGTCATCACACACATAATAAACCTCTCCATAAAACAGGGACACGTCCCCAAGGACTTCAAAATTGCGAGAGTAACACCCCTGCACAAAAAGGGCAGCAAATTAGACCCGGGTAACTACCGCCCTGTTTCTATCCTTACATCCATCTCGAAGAGCTATGTGGCAGGGGCTCAAAACGATGACAGACTACAAAGGCGCCTCCCTCAAACTGAACAGTGACATCTCCTTAGCAAACGACCTCAATACCTTCTATGCGAGGTTTGATGCTGGTAATAACAACACCAGCTCACAAGCCTCGGCAATGGGGGGGGGGGGGTCGGCTGCTGATGGAGGCGCAGTGTTCAGGGTAACAGAGCATGAGGTGAGGCGGACCTTTAAAAAAGTGAATATCAGGAAGGCAGCAGGTCCGGACGGCATCCCCGGCCGCGTCCTAAAAGTCTGTGCCGACCAACTGGCCCCAGTATTCACTGACATATTTAACCTGTCCTTAGAACAGGCTGTCATCCCCACCTGCCTGAAGAAGTCCACTATTATCCCTGTACCCAAAAAATCCAAGCCTGCTTGCCTCAACGACTACCGCCCTGTAGCTCTCACCTCCATAGCCATGAAGTGCTTTGAGAAGCTAGTAAAGGGCTACATCTGCTCCTCCCTCCCCATCAACATGGACCCCCTGCAATTTGCATACCGCCCCAACAGGTCCACGGAGGACGCCATATCCCATGTGCTGCACACAGCAGCATCACACCTGGACAAGAGGCAGGGGAACTATGTGAGAATGCTATTCATCGACTACAGCTCGGCATTCAATACCATAGTCCCCTCCATACTCATAGCCAAGCTCAGGGACCTGGGCTTGGGCTACGACCTCTGCCAGTGGGTCTTGGACTTCCTGACTGGCAGACCCCAGGTGGTGAGAGCAGGCAACTGCACCTCCTCATCCATCACCCTCAACATAGGGGCCCCCCAGGGCTGTGTTCTGAGTCCCCTCCTCTACTCCCTGTACACACACGACTGTGTGGCTCAGCGGAGTAGCAATACAATCGTCAAATTTGCTGACGACACAGTGGTGGTGGGCCTGATCTCTGCCAACGACGAGAGGGCCTACCTGGAAGAGGTCAAGGTCCTGGCGGGATGGTGCCAGGAAAACAGCCTCTCCCTGAACGTCAGCAAAACAAAGGAGATGATTGTGGACTTCAGGAGGTCGGGGGTCAAGGACTACAGCCCCCTCAGCATCGACGGGGCACCGGTTGAGAGAGTCAACAGCTTCAAGTACCTCGGAGCCCACATATCCGAGGACTTGAAATGGACCATACACATTAACAGTGTGGTGAAGAAGGCACGACAACGCCTCTACTTCCTCAGACGCCTAAGGAAGTTCCAAGTCAGCCAGAAGATCCTTAAGAACTTCTACTCATGTACAATAGAGAGCATCTTGACCGGCAACATCACCTCCTGGTTTGGGAATAGCACTGCAAAAGACCAAAGCAGACTACAAAGAGTGACACGTTCAGCCGAACGCACAATTGGAGGGGGGCTCCCCACCCTCCAGAACATTTACTACAAGCGTTGCAAGGGGAAGGCTAAGAGAATTATTAAGGACTCGAGCCACCCGAACAACTGCCTCTTTGAACTGCTGCCGTCAGGCAAGCGATACAGGAGTCTCAAGGCGAGCACAGAAAGACTCAGAAGTAGCTTCTATCCCCAGGCCATCAGGCTGCTAAACGAACAATGAATGAACACTACACAACAACAACCACCAAACACACATAGCACACACATCCACACGCACACACTCACTTTAAACAAACACACTGTAGCACCCACTACACACACTTTATAGCACACACCCACTTTAAACAAACACACTGTAGCACCCACTCCCCACACTTTATATTTATGGATGAAGGATTGCACTACAACTCGTACACCTTACTGTAAATTGTACCTAAAATTGTACCTCATCCCATTTCTGCTTTGCACTAGATAGTACTGTACATTAGTACACTGCATAGTTGTGTATTGTATATTATATGGTAACTCAGAACATTGTACATATGTCTATACCGAACAACTGTGACCTCATTTTCTTCTTCTAAATTCATGCTATATTATGTTATTATGTTATTTGATACTATCTTGTCTAGCACAGTCTCTGGAGCGTAACAGTAAGAAGCATTTTGTATGAAAGTATTCTGTACTTCTGTATGACAACTATTAAAGAACTTGAACTTGAACTTGAAAGTCATGGAAAAAATAGTATACGAACAGATCGAAAAGTACCTCGCGGAAAAAAATCTAATCTACGAATTCCAATCTGGCTTCAGAACATCCCACTCCACTGACACATGCCTTCTCTACTTGAACGACCACATCAAACAAGAGGTGGACGCGGGCAAATACTGCGGCATGGTCATGCTGGACCTACAAAAGGCCTTCGACACTGTCAATCACACCATTCTGATTGACAAGCTAAAAGCAATTGGTTTTGATAGTTTATCAGTGAGCTGGATACAATCCTACCTGGAGGGGAGGGAACAGATGGTGGAAGTAAACGGTACCCTATCCCCCCCCCTCACAGTGAGCTGTGGTGTTCCACAAGGAAGCATACTAGGACCGCTACTATTCCTAATTTATGCAAATGACATGTCGTCAGCTTGTGACTGCAACTTGTTCCTGTTTGCGGACGACTCAGCCCTGCTGGTCTCTGACAAGAACAAGTTACAGGTTGAAAAAGCCCTCAGCTCGGAACTAGGCAAAATCTGCATATGGCTCGCCGACAACAAACTATCATTACACATGGGCAAAACAGAGTCCATTCTCTTCGGTTCAAATAACAAACTCAGCAAGACCGACGGCTTCTCGGTTACAGTGGGTGACAATATTATCACAAGGAAAGATGAAATTACCTACCTGGGTTCCATCCTAGAGGCTAATCTTTCCTGTGACAAAATGGCATCCAATGTAATAAAAAAAGTCAACCAACGAACGCGATTCTTGTACCGGATCTCCTCTCTGGTAAACAAGAATACCCTGAAGACTCTAGCAGGAGCACTCATTCAAGGGTACTACGACTATGCTTGCACCTCATGGTACCAAAGCACCTCAAAGGCACTAAAAAACAAATTACAAACATCTCAAAACAAGCTAGTCAGACTACTACTTGACCTGACTCCTAGAACCCACCTCACCCCTGCCCACTTTGACAACCTAGGATGGCTTAGAGTAGACGACAGAGTACAGCAACTTGCAATGGGCCTGGTCTACAAGATACACTACGCGACCAAGGTACCCATGTACATGTCAAAATACTTCCCAAAGGTCAGTGAATACCACGATCACAACACCAGAGGGAGCTCCACAAATCATGTAAAACCCAGATTCGGCTCAAACAAGGGACTAAACACGTTTCGCAATTATGCCACATCAATGTGGAACGCCCTGCCTAAAGCTGTAAAGGAATGTGAATCACTACCCACCTTCAAAAACACTCTAAAAAAACACCTACGTGAGACTGCAATTCGAAACTGGCCCCTACAAATGTCCTAACCTAGTTGTACAGTAAATGACCAAGTAAGGCTTTGTCAACATTCCAATGTACAGTGTAAAATGTGTGTGTGTCCCCTACCCAACCCCCCCCCCCCCCCCCCACCTCCAATGTACAGCCCTCACCCAACCCACCCAACCCCACCCCACCAACCTCCTCTAATGTACAGTTTCTACGCCAAATGTATATACACTCCTTTTCTGGACACTTTTGTATCACAAACAGTACTGTATTTGCAAATCTGATATGTCATAAATGTATAGATGTAGCAGTACTGTCTATCTGTATGTCATGTATGTCATATATGTTATGATGAATTGAAAATGGGGGACCCTGGTGTAAACAAGACGAAAGTCTTTCTCTGGTCTGCATCCCCTTAACAATTGTATGTATTGAGATGTACTGTACTGTACCCATTCTGCAATCTGTTAATAAACTTTTCAATCAATCAATCAAACCCTGCTAGTGTATACAGTACCACACCACCCTGCTAGTGTATACAGTACCACACCACACCACCCTGCTAGTGTATACAGTACCACACCACACCACCCTGCTAGTGTATACAGTACCACACCATTCCACCCTGCTAGTGTATAAAGTACCACACCACCCTGCTAGTGTATACAGTACCACACCACACCACCCTGCTAGTGTATACAGTACCACACCACACCACCCTGCTAGTGTATACAGTACCACACCACCCTGCTAGTGTATACAGTACCACACCACACCACCCTGCTAGTGTATACAGTACCATACCACACCACCCTGCTAGTGTATACAGTACCACACCACACCACCCTGCTAGTGTATACAGTACCACACCACACCACCCTGCTAGTGTATACAGTACCACACCACACCACCCTGCTAGTGTATACAGTACCACACCACCCTGCTAGTGTATACAGTACCACACCACCCTGCTAGTGTATACAGTACCACACCATACCACCCTGCTAGTGTATACAGTACCATACCACACCACCCTGCTAGTGTATACAGTACCACACCACACCACCCTGCTAGTGTATACAGTACCACACCACCCTGCTAGTGTATACAGTACCACACCACACCACCCTGCTAGTGTATACAGTACCACACCACACCACCCTGCTAGTGTATACAGTACCACACCACACCACCCTGCTAGTGTATACAGTACCACACCACACCACCCTGCTAATGTATACAGTACCACACCACACCACCCTGCTAGTGTATACAGTACCACACCACACCACCCTGCTAGTGTATACAGTACCACACCACACCACCCTGCTAGTGTATACAGTACCACACCACACCACCCTGCTAGTGTATACAGTACCACACCACACCACCCTGCTAGTGTATACAGTACCACACCATTCCACCCTGCTAGTGTATACAGTACCACACCACACCACCCTGCTAGTGTATACAGTACCATACCACACCACCCTGCTAGTGTATACAGTACCACACCACACCACCCTGCTAGTGTATACAGTACCACACCACACCACCCTGCTAGTGTATACAGTACCATACCACACCACCCTGCTAGTGTATACAGTACCACACCACACCACCCTGCTAGTGTATACAGTACCATACCACACCATCCTGCTAGTGTATACAGTACCACACCACACCACCCTGCTAGTGTATACAGTACCACACCATACCACCCTGCTAGTGTATACAGTACCACACCACACCACCCTGCTAGTGTATACAGTACCACACCACCCTGCTAGTGTATACAGTACCATACCACCCTGCTAGTGTATACAGTACCACACCACCCTGCTAGTGTATACAGTACCATACCACCCTGCTAGTGTATACAGTACCATACCACCCTGCTAGTGTATACAGTACCACACCACACCACCCTGCTAGTGTATACAGTACCACACCACCCTGCTAGTGTATACAGTACCACACCACACCACCCTGCTAGTGTATACAGTACCACACCACACCACCCTGCTAGTGTATACAGTACCACACCACACCACCCTGCTAGTGTATACAGTACCACACCACACCACCCTGCTAGTGTATACAGTACTATACCATACCACCCTGCTAGTGTATACAGTACCATACCACCCTGCTAGTGTATACAGTACCATACCACCCTGCTAGTGTATACAGTACCATACCACACCACCCTGCTAGTGTATACAGTACCATACCATACCACCCTGCTAGTGTATACAGTACCACACCACACCACCCTGCTAGTGTATACAGTACCACACCACACCACCCTGCTAGTGTATACAGTACCACACCACCCTGCTAGTGTATACAGTACCACACCACACCACCCTGCTAGTGTATACAGTACCACACCACACCACCCTGCTAGTGTATACAGTACCACACCACACCACCCTGCTAGTGTATACAGTACCACACCACACCACCCTGCTAGTGTATACAGTACCACACCACCCTGCTAGTGTATACAGTACCACACCACACCACCCTGCTAGTGTATACAGTACCATACCACACCACCCTGCTAGTGTATACAGTACCACACCACCCTGCTAGTGTATACAGTACCACACCACACCACCCTGCTAGTGTATACAGTACCACACCACACCACCCTGCTAGTGTATACAGTACCACACCACACCACCCTGCTAGTGTATACAGTACCACACCACACCACCCTGCTAGTGTATACAGTACCACACCACACCACCCTGCTAGTGTATACAGTACCACACCACACCACCCTGCTAGTGTATACAGTACCACACCACACCACCCTGCTAGTGTATACAGTACCACACCACACCACCCTGCTAGTGTATACAGTACCATACCACCCTGCTAGTGTATACAGTACCATACCACCCTGCTAGTGTATACAGTACCACACCACCCTGCTAGTGTATACAGTACCACACCACACCACCCTGCTAGTGTATACAGTACCACACCACACCACCCTGCTAGTGTATACAGTACCACACCACACCACCCTGCTAGTGTATACAGTACCACACCACACCACCCTGCTAGTGTATACAGTACCATACCACCCTGCTAGTGTATACAGTACCATACCACCCTGCTAGTGTATACAGTACCACACCACACCACCCTGCTAGTGTATACAGTACCATACCACACCACCCTGCTAGTGTATACAGTACCACACCACACCACCCTGCTAGTGTATACAGTACCACACCACACCACCCTGCTAGTGTATACAGTACCACACCACACCACCCTGCTAGTGTATACAGTACCACACCACACCACCCTGCTAGTGTATACAGTACCACGCCATACCACCCTGCTAGTGTATACAGTACCATACCACACCACCCTGCTAGTGTATACAGTACCACACCACACCACCCTGCTAGTGTATACAGTACCACACCACCCTGCTAGTGTATACAGTACCACACCACACCACCCTGCTAGTGTATACAGTACCACACCACACCACCCTGCTAGTGTATACAGTACCACACCACACCACCCTGCTAGTGTATACAGTACCACACCACACCACCCTGCTAGTGTATACAGTACCACACCACACCACCCTGCTAGTGTATACAGTACCACACCACCCTGCTAGTGTATACAGTACCACACCACACCACCCTGCTAGTGTATACAGTACCATACCACACCACCCTGCTAGTGTATACAGTACCACACCACACCACCCTGCTAGTGTATACAGTACCACACCACACCACCCTGCTAGTGTATACAGTACCACACCATACCACCCTGCTAGTGTATACAGTACCACACCACACCACCCTGCTAGTGTATACAGTACCACACCACACCACCCTGCTAGTGTATACAGTACCACACCACCCTGCTAGTGTATACAATACCACACCATACCACCCTGCTAGTGTATACAGTACCATACCACACCACCCTGCTAGTGTATACAGTACCACACCACACCACCCTGCTAGTGTATACAGTACCACACCACCCTGCTAGTGTATACAGTACCACACCACACCACCCTGCTAGTGTATACAGTACCACACCACACCACCCTTCTAGTGTATACAGTACCACACCACACCACCCTGCTAGTGTATACAGTACCACACCACACCACCCTGCTAGTGTATACAGTACCACACCACACCACCCTGCTAGTGTATACAGTACCACACCACACCACCCTGCTAGTGTATACAGTACCACACCACACCACCCTGCTAGTGTATACAGTACCACACCATTCCACCCTGCTAGTGTATACAGTACCACACCACACCACCCTGCTAGTGTATACAGTACCATACCACACCACCCTGCTAGTGTATACAGTACCACACCACACCACCCTGCTAGTGTATACAGTACCACACCACACCACCCTGCTAGTGTATACAGTACCATACCACACCACCCTGCTAGTGTATACAGTACCACACCACACCACCCTGCTAGTGTATACAGTACCATACCACACCATCCTGCTAGTGTATACAGTACCACACCACACCACCCTGCTAGTGTATACAGTACCACACCATACCACCCTGCTAGTGTATACAGTACCACACCACACCACCCTGCTAGTGTATACAGTACCACACCACCCTGCTAGTGTATACAGTACCATACCACCCTGCTAGTGTATACAGTACCACACCACCCTGCTAGTGTATACAGTACCATACCACCCTGCTAGTGTATACAGTACCATACCACCCTGCTAGTGTATACAGTACCACACCACACCACCCTGCTAGTGTATACAGTACCACACCACCCTGCTAGTGTATATAGTACCACACCACCCTGCTAGTGTATACAGTACCACACCACACCACCCTGCTAGTGTATACAGTACCACACCACACCACCCTGCTAGTGTATACAGTACCACACCACCCTGCTAGTGTATACAGTACCACACCACCCTGCTAGTGTATACAGTACCACACCACACCACCCTGCTAGTGTATACAGTACCACACCACACCACCCTGCTAGTGTATACAGTACCACACCACACCACCCTGCTAGTGTATACAGTACCATACCATACCACCCTGCTAGTGTATACAGTACCATACCACCCTGCTAGTGTATACAGTACCATACCACCCTGCTAGTGTATACAGTACCATACCACACCACCCTGCTAGTGTATACAGTACCATACCATACCACCCTGCTAGTGTATACAGTACCACACCACACCACCCTGCTAGTGTATACAGTACCACACCACACCACCCTGCTAGTGTATACAGTACCACACCACCCTGCTAGTGTATACAGTACCACACCACACCACCCTGCTAGTGTATACAGTACCATACCACACCACCCTGCTAGTGTATACAGTACCACACCACACCACCCTGCTAGTGTATACAGTACCACACCACCCTGCTAGTGTATACAGTACCATACCACACCACCCTGCTAGTGTATACAGTACCACACCACACCACCCTGCTAGTGTATACAGTACCATACCACACCATCCTGCTAGTGTATACAGTACCACACCACACCACCCTGCTAGTGTATACAGTACCACACCATACCACCCTGCTAGTGTATACAGTACCACACCACACCACCCTGCTAGTGTATACAGTACCACACCACCCTGCTAGTGTATACAGTACCATACCACCCTGCTAGTGTATACAGTACCACACCACCCTGCTAGTGTATACAGTACCATACCACCCTGCTAGTGTATACAGTACCATACCACCCTGCTAGTGTATACAGTACCACACCACACCACCCTGCTAGTGTATACAGTACCACACCACCCTGCTAGTGTATACAGTACCACACCACACCACCCTGCTAGTGTATACAGTACCACACCACACCACCCTGCTAGTGTATACAGTACCACACCACACCACCCTGCTAGTGTATACAGTACCACACCACACCACCCTGCTAGTGTATACAGTACCATACCATACCACCCTGCTAGTGTATACAGTACCATACCACCCTGCTAGTGTATACAGTACCATACCACCCTGCTAGTGTATACAGTACCATACCACACCACCCTGCTAGTGTATACAGTACCATACCATACCACCCTGCTAGTGTATACAGTACCACACCACACCACCCTGCTAGTGTATACAGTACCACACCACACCACCCTGCTAGTGTATACAGTACCACACCACCCTGCTAGTGTATACAGTACCACACCACACCACCCTGCTAGTGTATACAGTACCACACCACACCACCCTGCTAGTGTATACAGTACCACACCACACCACCCTGCTAGTGTATACAGTACCACACCACACCACCCTGCTAGTGTATACAGTACCACACCACACCACCCTGCTAGTGTATACAGTACCATACCACCCTGCTAGTGTATACAGTACCATACCACCCTGCTAGTGTATACAGTACCACACCACCCTGCTAGTGTATACAGTACCACACCACACCACCCTGCTAGTGTATACAGTACCACACCACACCACCCTGCTAGTGTATACAGTACCACACCACACCACCCTGCTAGTGTATACAGTACCACACCACACCACCCTGCTAGTGTATACAGTACCACACCACCCTGCTAGTGTATACAGTACCATACCACCCTGCTAGTGTATACAGTACCATACCACCCTGCTAGTGTATACAGTACCACACCACCCTGCTAGTGTATACAGTACCATACCACCCTGCTAGTGTATACAGTACCACACCACCCTGCTAGTGTATACAGTACCACACCACCCTGCTAGTGTATACAGTACCATACCACCCTGCTAGTGTATACAGTACCACACCACCCTGCTAGTGTATACAGTAACACACCACACCACCCTGCTAGTGTATACAGTACCACACCACACCACCCTGCTAGTGTATACAGTACCACACCACACCACCCTGCTAGTGTATACAGTACCACACCACACCACCCTGCTAGTGTATACAGTACCACACCACACCATCCTGCTAGTGTATACAGTACCACACCACACCACCCTGCTAGTGTATACAGTACCACACCACACCACCCTGCTAGTGTATACAGTACCACACCACACCACCCTGCTAGTGTATACAGTACCACATCACCCTGCTAGTGTATACAGTACCACACCACACCACCCTGCTAGTGTATACAGTACCACACCACCCTGCTAGTGTATACAGTACCACACCACACCACCCTGCTAGTGTATACAGTACCACACCACCCTGCTAGTGTATACAGTACCACACCACACCACCCTGCTAGTGTATACAGTACCACACCACCCTGCTAGTGTATACAGTACCATACCACCCTGCTAGTGTATACAGTACCACACCACCCTGCTAGTGTATACAGTACCACACCACCCTGCTAGTGTATACAGTACCATACCACCCTGCTAGTGTATACAGTACCACACCACCCTGCTAGTGTATACAGTACCACACCACACCACCCTGCTAGTGTATACAGTACCACACCACACCACCCTGCTAGTGTATACAGTACCATACCACACCACCCTGCTAGTGTATACAGTACCACACCACACCACCCTGCTAGTGTATACAGTACCACACCACACCACCCTGCTAGTGTATACAGTACCATACCACACCACCCTGCTAGTGTATACAGTACCACACCACACCACCCTGCTAGTGTATACAGTACCATACCACACCATCCTGCTAGTGTATACAGTACCACACCACACCACCCTGCTAGTGTATACAGTACCACACCATACCACCCTGCTAGTGTATACAGTACCACACCACACCACCCTGCTAGTGTATACAGTACCACACCACCCTGCTAGTGTATACAGTACCATACCACCCTGCTAGTGTATACAGTACCACACCACCCTGCTAGTGTATACAGTACCATACCACCCTGCTAGTGTATACAGTACCATACCACCCTGCTAGTGTATACAGTACCACACCACACCACCCTGCTAGTGTATACAGTACCACACCACCCTGCTAGTGTATACAGTACCACACCACACCACCCTGCTAGTGTATACAGTACCACACCACACCACCCTGCTAGTGTATACAGTACCACACCACACCACCCTGCTAGTGTATACAGTACCACACCACACCACCCTGCTAGTGTATACAGTACTATACCATACCACCCTGCTAGTGTATACAGTACCATACCACCCTGCTAGTGTATACAGTACCATACCACCCTGCTAGTGTATACAGTACCATACCACACCACCCTGCTAGTGTATACAGTACCATACCATACCACCCTGCTAGTGTATACAGTACCACACCACACCACCCTGCTAGTGTATACAGTACCACACCACACCACCCTGCTAGTGTATACAGTACCACACCACCCTGCTAGTGTATACAGTACCACACCACACCACCCTGCTAGTGTATACAGTACCACACCACACCACCCTGCTAGTGTATACAGTACCACACCACACCACCCTGCTAGTGTATACAGTACCACACCACACCACCCTGCTAGTGTATACAGTACCACACCACCCTGCTAGTGTATACAGTACCACACCACACCACCCTGCTAGTGTATACAGTACCATACCACACCACCCTGCTAGTGTATACAGTACCACACCACCCTGCTAGTGTATACAGTACCACACCACACCACCCTGCTAGTGTATACAGTACCACACCACACCACCCTGCTAGTGTATACAGTACCACACCACACCACCCTGCTAGTGTATACAGTACCACACCACACCACCCTGCTAGTGTATACAGTACCACACCACACCACCCTGCTAGTGTATACAGTACCATACCACCCTGCTAGTGTATACAGTACCATACCACCCTGCTAGTGTATACAGTACCACATCACCCTGCTAGTGTATACAGTACCACACCACACCACCCTGCTAGTGTATACAGTACCACACCACACCACCCTGCTAGTGTATACAGTACCACACCACACCACCCTGCTAGTGTATACAGTACCACACCACACCACCCTGCTAGTGTATACAGTACCATACCACCCTGCTAGTGTATACAGTACCATACCACCCTGCTAGTGTATACAGTACCACACCACACCACCCTGCTAGTGTATACAGTACCATACCACACCACCCTGCTAGTGTATACAGTACCACACCACACCACCCTGCTAGTGTATACAGTACCACACCACACCACCCTGCTAGTGTATACAGTACCACACCACACCACCCTGCTAGTGTATACAGTACCACACCACACCACCCTGCTAGTGTATACAGTACCACACCACCCTGCTAGTGTATACAGTACCACACCATACCACCCTGCTAGTGTATACAGTACCATACCACACCACCCTGCTAGTTTATACAGTACCACACCACACCACCCTGCTAGTGTATACAGTACCACACCACCCTGCTAGTGTATACAGTACCACACCACACCACCCTGCTAGTGTATACAGTACCACACCACACCACCCTGCTAGTGTATACAGTACCACACCACACCACCCTGCTAGTGTATACAGTACCACACCACACCACCCTGCTAGTGTATACAGTACCACACCACACCACCCTGCTAGTGTATACAGTACAACACCACCCTGCTAGTGTATACAGTACCACACCACACCACCCTGCTAGTGTATACAGTACCATACCACACCACCCTGCTAGTGTATACAGTACCACACCACACCACCCTGCTAGTGTATACAGTACCACACCACACCACCCTGCTAGTGTATACAGTACCACACCACACCACCCTGCTAGTGTATACAGTACCACACCACACCACCCTGCTAGTGTATACAGTACCACACCACACCACCCTGCTAGTGTATACAGTACCACACCATTCCACCCTGCTAGTGTATACAGTACCACACCACACCACCCTGCTAGTGTATACAGTACCATACCACACCACCCTGCTAGTGTATACAGTACCACACCACACCACCCTGCTAGTGTATACAGTACCACACCACACCACCCTGCTAGTGTATACAGTACCATACCACACCACCCTGCTAGTGTATACAGTACCACACCACACCACCCTGCTAGTGTATACAGTACCATACCACACCATCCTGCTAGTGTATACAGTACCACACCACACCACCCTGCTAGTGTATACAGTACCACACCATACCACCCTGCTAGTGTATACAGTACCACACCACACCACCCTGCTAGTGTATACAGTACCACACCACCCTGCTAGTGTATACAGTACCATACCACCCTGCTAGTGTATACAGTACCACACCACCCTGCTAGTGTATACAGTACCATACCACCCTGCTAGTGTATACAGTACCATACCACCCTGCTAGTGTATACAGTACCACACCACACCACCCTGCTAGTGTATACAGTACCACACCACCCTGCTAGTGTATATAGTACCACACCACACCACCCTGCTAGTGTATACAGTACCACACCACACCACCCTGCTAGTGTATACAGTACCACACCACACCACCCTGCTAGTGTATACAGTACCACACCACACCACCCTGCTAGTGTATACAGTACCATACCATACCACCCTGCTAGTGTATACAGTACCATACCACCCTGCTAGTGTATACAGTACCATACCACCCTGCTAGTGTATACAGTACCATACCACACCACCCTGCTAGTGTATACAGTACCATACCATACCACCCTGCTAGTGTATACAGTACCACACCACACCACCCTGCTAGTGTATACAGTACCACACCACACCACCCTGCTAGTGTATACAGTACCACACCACCCTGCTAGTGTATACAGTACCACACCACACCACCCTGCTAGTGTATACAGTACCACACCACACCACCCTGCTAGTGTATACAGTACCATACCACACCACCCTGCTAGTGTATACAGTACCACACCACACCACCCTGCTAGTGTATACAGTACCATACCACACCATCCTGCTAGTGTATACAGTACCACACCACACCACCCTGCTAGTGTATACAGTACCACACCATACCACCCTGCTAGTGTATACAGTACCACACCACACCACCCTGCTAGTGTATACAGTACCACACCACCCTGCTAGTGTATACAGTACCACACCACCCTGCTAGTGTATACAGTACCATACCACCCTGCTAGTGTATACAGTACCATACCACCCTGCTAGTGTATACAGTACCACACCACACCACCCTGCTAGTGTATACAGTACCACACCACCCTGCTAGTGTATACAGTACCACACCACACCACCCTGCTAGTGTATACAGTACCACACCACACCACCCTGCACCCTGCTAGTGATACAGTAGCCCACCACACCACCCTGCTATTATACAGTACCACCACCACACCACCCTGCTAGTGTATACAGTACCACACCACACCACCCTGCTAGTGTATACAGTACCATACCATACCACCCTGCTAGTGTATACAGTACCATACCACCCTGCTAGTGTATACAGTACCATACCACCCTGCTAGTGTATACAGTACCATACCACACCACCCTGCTAGTGTATACAGTACCATACCATACCACCCTGCTAGTGTATACAGTACCACACCACACCACCCTGCTAGTGTATACAGTACCACACCACACCACCCTGCTAGTGTATACAGTACCACACCACCCTGCTAGTGTATACAGTACCACACCACACACCCTGCTAGTGTATACAGTACCACACCACACCACCCTGCTAGTGTATACAGTACCACACCACAACCCTGCTAGTGTATACAGTACCACACCACCCTGCTAGTGTATACAGTACCACCTACACCACCCTGCTAGTGTATACAGTACCATACCACACCACCCTGCTAGTGTATACAGTACCACACCACCCTGCTAGTGTATACAGTACCACACCACACCACCCTGCTAGTGTATACAGTACCACACCACACCACCCTGCTAGTGTATACAGTACCACACCACACCACCCTGCTAGTGTATACAGTACCACACCACACCACCCTGCTAGTGTATACAGTACCACACCACACCACCCTGCTAGTGTATACAGTACCATACCACCCTGCTAGTGTATACAGTACCAAAACCACCCTGCTAGTGTATACAGTACCAACACCACCCTGCTAGTGTATACAGTACCACACCACACCACCCTGCTAGTGTATACAGTACCACACCACACCACCCTGCTAGTGTATACAGTACCACACCACACCACCCTGCTAGTGTATACAGTACCATACCACCCTGCTAGTGTATACAGTACCATACCACACCACCCTGCTAGTGTATACAGTACCATACCACCCTGCTAGTGTATACAGTACCATACCACCCTGCTAGTGTATACAGTACCATACCCACCCTGCTAGTGTATACAGTACCATACCACCCTGCTAGTGTATACAGTACCATACCACCCTGCTAGTGTATACAGTACCATACCACACCACCCTGCTAGTGTATACAGTACCACACCACCCTGCTAGTGTATACAGTACCACACCACACCACCCTGCTAGTGTATACAGTACCACACCACACCACCCTGCTAGTGTATACAGTACCACACCACACCACCCTGCTAGTGTATACAGTACCACACCACACCACCCTGCTAGTGTATACAGTACCACACCACCCTGCTAGTGTATACAGTACCATACCACCCTGCTAGTGTATACAGTACCATACCACCACTGCTAGTGTATACAGTACCACACCACCCTGCTAGTGTATACAGTACCATACCACCCTGCTAGTGTATACAGTACCACACCACCCTGCTAGTGTATACAGTACCACACCACCCTGCTAGTGTATACAGTACCATACCACCCTGCTAGTGTATACAGTACCACACCACCCTGCTAGTGTATACAGTAACACACCACACCACCCTGCTAGTGTATACAGTACCACCCGGACCACACCACCCTGCTAGTGTATACAGTACCACACCACACCACCCTGCTAGTGTATACAGTAACACACCACACCACCCTGCTAGTGTATACAGTACCACACCACACCATCCTGCTAGTGTATACAGTACCACACCACACCACCCTGCTAGTGTATACAGTACCACACCACACCACCCTGCTAGTGTATACAGTACCACACCACACCACCCTGCTAGTGTATACAGTACCACACCACACCACCCTGCTAGTGTATACAGTACCACCACACCACCCTGCTAGTGTATACAGTACCACACCACACCACCCTGCTAGTGTATACAGTACCACATCACCCTGCTAGTGTATACAGTACCACACCACACCACCCTGCTAGTGTATACAGTACCACACCACCCTGCTAGTGTATACAGTACCACACCACACCACCCTGCTAGTGTATACAGTACCACACCACCCTGCTAGTGTATACAGTACCACACCACACCACCCTGCTAGTGTATACAGTACCACACCACCCTGCTAGTGTATACAGTACCATACCACCCTGCTAGTGTATACAGTACCACACCACCCTGCTAGTGTATACAGTACCACACCACCCTGCTAGTGTATACAGTACCATACCACCCTGCTAGTGTATACAGTACCACACCACACCTGCTAGTGTATACAGTACCACACCACACCACCCTGCTAGTGTATACAGTACCACACCACACCACCCTGCTAGTGTATACAGTACCACACCACACCACCCTGCTAGTGTATACAGTACCACACCACACCACCCTGCTAGTGTATACAGTACCACACCACACCACCCTGCTAGTGTATACAGTACCACACCACACCACCCTGCTAGTGTATACAGTACCACACCATACCACCCTGCTAGTGTATACAGTACCACACCACACCACCCTGCTAGTGTATACAGTACCACACCACCCTGCTAGTGTATACAGTACCATACCACCCTGCTAGTGTATACAGTACCACACCACCCTGCTAGTGTATACAGTACCATACCACCCTGCTAGTGTATACAGTACCACACCACACCACCCTGCTAGTGTATACAGTACCACACCACCCTGCTAGTGTATACAGTACCACACCACACCACCCTGCTAGTGTATACAGTACCACACCACACCACCCTGCTAGTGTATACAGTACCACACCACACCACCCTGCTAGTGTATACAGTACCACACCACACCACCCTGCTAGTGTATACAGTACCATACCATACCACCCTGCTAGTGTATACAGTACCATACCACCCTGCTAGTGTATACAGTACCATACCACCCTGCTAGTGTATACAGTACCATACCACACCACCCTGCTAGTGTATACAGTACCATACCATACCACCCTGCTAGTGTATACAGTACCACACCACACCACCCTGCTAGTGTATACAGTACCACACCACACCACCCTGCTAGTGTATACAGTACCACACCACCCTGCTAGTGTATACAGTACCACACCACACCACCCTGCTAGTGTATACAGTACCACACCACACCACCCTGCTAGTGTATACAGTACCACACCACACCACCCTGCTAGTGTATACAGTACCACACCACACCACCCTGCTAGTGTATACAGTACCACACCACACACCCTGCTAGTGTATACAGTACCACACCACCCTGCTAGTGTATACAGTACCACACCACACCACCTGCTAGTGTATACAGTACCATACCACACCACCATGCTAGTGTATACAGTACCACACCACCCTGCTAGTGTATACAGTACCACACCACACCACCCTGCTAGTGTATACAGTACCACACCACACCACCCTGCTAGTGTATACAGTACCACACCACACCACCCTGCTAGTGTATACAGTACCACACCACACCACCCTGCTAGTGTATACAGTACCACACCACCCTGCTAGTGTATACAGTACCATACCACCCTGCTAGTGTATACAGTACCATACCACCCTGCTAGTGTATACAGTACCACACCACCCTGCTAGTGTATACAGTACCACACACACCACCCTGCTAGTGTATACAGTACCACACCACACCACCCTGCTAGTGTATACAGTACCACACCACACCACCCTGCTAGTGTATACAGTACCACACCACACCACCCTGCTAGTGTATACAGTACCATACCACCCTGCTAGTGTATACAGTACCATACCACCCTGCTAGTGTATACAGTACCACACCACACCACCCTGCTAGTGTATACAGTACCACACCACACCACCCTGCTAGTGTATACAGTACCATACCACCCTGCTAGTGTATACAGTACCATACCACCCTGCTAGTGTATACAGTACCACACCACACCACCCTGCTAGTGTATACAGTACCACACCACACCACCCTGCTAGTGTATACAGTACCACACCACACCACCCTGCCAGTGTATACAGTACCACACCACACCACCCTGCTAGTGTATACAGTACCACACCACCCTGCTAGTGTATACAGTACCATACCACACCACCCTGCTAGTGTATACAGTACCACACCACACCACCCTGCTAGTGTATACAGTACCACACCACCCTGCTAGTGTATACAGTACCACACCACACCACCCTGCTAGTGTATACAGTACCACACCACACCACCCTGCTAGTGTATACAGTACCACACCACACCACCCTGCTAGTGTATACAGTACCACACCACACCACCCTGCTAGTGTATACAGTACCACACCACCCTGCTAGTGTATACAGTACCATACCACCCTGCTAGTGTATACAGTACCATACCACCCTGCTAGTGTATACAGTACCATACCACCCTGCTAGTGTATACAGTACCACACCACCCTGCTAGTGTATACAGTACCACACCACACCACCCTGCTAGTGTATACAGTACCACACCACACCACCCTGCTAGTGTATACAGTACCACACCACACCACCCTGCTAGTGTATACAGTACCACACCACACCACCCTGCTAGTGTATACAGTACCATACCACCCTGCTAGTGTATACAGTACCATACCACCCTGCTAGTGTATACAGTACCACACCACACCACCCTGCTAGTGTATACAGTACCATACCACACCACCCTGCTAGTGTATACAGTACCACACCACACCACCCTGCTAGTGTATACAGTACCACACCACACCACCCTGCTAGTGTATACAGTACCACACCACACCACCCTGCCAGTGTATACAGTACCACACCACACCACCCTGCTAGTGTATACAGTACCACACCACCCTGCTAGTGTATACAGTACCATACCACACCACCCTGCTAGTGTATACAGTACCACACCACACCACCCTGCTAGTGTATACAGTACCACACCACCCTGCTAGTGTATACAGTACCATACCACACCACCCTGCTAGTGTATACAGTACCACACCACACCACCCTGCTAGTGTATACAGTACCATACCACACCACCCTGCTAGTGTATACAGTACCACACCACACCACCCTGCTAGTGTATACAGTACCACACCACCCTGCTAGTGTATACAGTACCACACCACACCACCCTGCTAGTGTATACAGTACCACACCACACCACCCTGCTAGTGTATACAGTACCACACCACACCACCCTGCTAGTGTATACAGTACCACACCACACCACCCTGCTAGTGTATACAGTACCACACCACACCACCCTGCTAATGTATACAGTACCACACCACCCTGCTAGTGTATACAGTACCACACCACACCACCCTGCTAGTGTATACAGTACCATACCACACCACCCTGCTAGTGTATACAGTACCACACCACACCACCCTGCTAGTGTATACAGTACCACACCACACCACCCTGCTAGTGTATACAGTACCACACCACACCACCCTGCTAGTGTATACAGTACCACACCACACCACCCTGCTAGTGTATACAGTACCACACCACCCTGCTAGTGTATACAGTACCACACCATACCACCCTGCTAGTGTATACAGTAACATACCACACCACCCTGCTAGTGTATACAGTACCACACCACACCACCCTGCTAGTGTATACAGTACCACACCACCCTGCTAGTGTATACAGTACCACACCACACCACCCTGCTAGTGTATACAGTACCACACCACACCACCCTGCTAGTGTATACAGTACCACACCACACCACCCTGCTAGTGTATACAGTACCACACCACACCACCCTGCTAGTGTATACAGTACCACACCACACCACCCTGCTAGTGTATACAGTACCACACCACACCACCCTGCTAGTGTATACAGTACCACACCACACCACCCTGATAGTGTATACAGTACCACACCATTCCACCCTGCTAGTGTATACAGTACCACACCACACCACCCTGCTAGTGTATACAGTACCATACCACACCACCCTGCTAGTGTATACAGTACCACACCACACCACCCTGCTAGTGTATACAGTACCACACCACACCACCCTGCTAGTGTATACAGTACCATACCACACCACCCTGCTAGTGTATACAGTACCACACCACACCACCCTGCTAGTGTATACAGTACGATACCACACCATCCTGCTAGTGTATACAGTACCACACCACACCACCTTGCTAGTGTATACAGTACCACACCATACCACCCTGCTAGTGTATACAGTACCACACCACACCACCCTGCTAGTGTATACAGTACCACACCACCCTGCTAGTGTATACAGTACCATACCACCCTGCTAGTGTATACAGTACCACACCACCCTGCTAGTGTATACAGTACCATACCACCCTGCTAGTGTATACAGTACCATACCACCCTGCTAGTGTATACAGTACCACACCACACCACCCTGCTAGTGTATACAGTACCACACCACCCTGCTAGTGTATACAGTACCACACCACACCACCCTGCTAGTGTATACAGTACCACACCACACCACCCTGCTAGTGTATACAGTACCACACCACACCACCCTGCTAGTGTATACAGTACCACACCACACCACCCTGCTAGTGTATACAGTACCATACCATACCACCCTGCTAGTGTATACAGTACCATACCACCCTGCTAGTGTATACAGTACCATACCACCCTGCTAGTGTATACAGTACCATACCACACCACCCTGCTAGTGTATACAGTACCATACCATACCACCCTGCTAGTGTATACAGTACCACACCACACCACCCTGCTAGTGTATACAGTACCACACCACACCACCCTGCTAGTGTATACAGTACCACACCACCCTGCTAGTGTATACAGTACCACACCACACCACCCTGCTAGTGTATACAGTACCACACCACACCACCCTGCTAGTGTATACAGTACCACACCACACCACCCTGCTAGTGTATACAGTACCACACCACACCACCCTGCTAGTGTATACAGTACCACACCACACCACCCTGCTAGTGTATACAGTACCATACCACACCACCCTGTTAGTGTATACAGTACCACACCACCCTGCTAGTGTATACAGTACCACACCACACCACCCTGCTAGTGTATACAGTACCACACCACACCACCCTGCTAGTGTATACAGTACCACACCACACCACCCTGCTAGTGTATACAGTACCACACCACCCTGCTAGTGTATACAGTACCACACCACACCACCCTGCTAGTGTATACAGTACCATACCACCCTGCTAGTGTATACAGTACCATACCACCCTGCTAGTGTATACAGTACCACACCACCCTGCTAGTGTATACAGTACCACACCACACCACCCTGCTAGTGTATACAGTACCACACCACACCACCCTGCTAGTGTATACAGTACCACACCACACCACCCTGCTAGTGTATACAGTACCACACCACACCACCCTGCTAGTGTATACAGTACCATACCACCCTGCTAGTGTATACAGTACCATACCACCCTGCTAGTGTATACAGTACCATACCACACCACCCTGCTAGTGTATACAGTACCACACCACACCACCCTGCTAGTGTATACAGTACCACACCACACCACCCTGCTAGTGTATACAGTACCACACCACACCACCCTGCTAGTGTATACAGTACCACACCACCCTGCTAGTGTATACAGTACCATACCACCCTGCTAGTGTATACAGTACCATACCACCCTGCAAGTGTATACAGTACCACACCACCCTGCTAGTGTATACAGTACCATACCACCCTGCTAGTGTATACAGTACCACACCACCCTGATAGTGTATACAGTACCACACCACCCTGCTAGTGTATACAGTACCATACCACCCTGCTAGTGTATACAGTACCACACCACCCTGCTAGTGTATACAGTACCACACCACACCACCCTGCTAGTGTATACAGTACCACACCACACCACCCTGCTAGTGTATACAGTACCACACCACACCACCCTGCTAGTGTATACAGTACCACACCACACCACCCTGCTAGTGTATACAGTACCACACCACACCACCCTGCTAGTGTATACAGTACCACACCACACCACCCTGCTAGTGTATACAGTACCACACCACACCACCCTGCTAGTGTATACAGTACCACATCACCCTGCTAGTGTATACAGTACCACACCACACCACCCTGCTAGTGTATACAGTACCACACCACCCTGCTAGTGTATACAGTACCACACCACACCACCCTGCTAGTGTATACAGTACCACACCACCCTGCTAGTGTATACAGTACCACACCACACCACCCTGCTAGTGTATACAGTACCACACCACCCTGCTAGTGTATACAGTACCATACCACCCTGCTAGTGTATACAGTACCACACCACCCTGCTAGTGTATACAGTACCACACCACCCTGCTAGTGTATACAGTACCACACCACCCTGCTAGTGTATACAGTACCATACCACCCTGCTAGTGTATACAGTACCACACCACCCTGCTAGTGTATACAGTACCACACCACACCACCCTGCTAGTGTATACAGTACATTTACATTTACATTTACATTTAGTCATTTAGCTGACGCTTTTATCCAAAGCGACTTACAAGTTCTGTACGACAAGCTATCAGGAAGGGCACAACTCTATCAGCTGAGCAACAATGTTCATCAAAGTGTTGAGTGCTACAGTGTAGGTTAGTTTATTAGGACAAGTGCATGACAGTACGGTTAGTTAGGGTTAGATTTTTTTTTTTTTTTTTTTTTTTTTTTTTTTTTATTCAGATAATGGTTGAAGAAGTGCGTCTTTAGTCGACGGCGAAAGATTGGACGTGATTCGGCTGTCCTAACTGGGGTGGGTAGTTCATTCCACCATTGTGGGGCAAGGACTGAGAATAGGCGACTTCTCTTTGATGACCCTCCCGGAGCTTGGATAGGAGTAGGTCTGAGGCGGCCAGAAGATGCAGAGCGTAGGGGTCTTGAGGGTGTGTAGTTAGAGACCATTGACCGGAGGTAGGCGGGAGCGGTTCCCTTTGCCGCACGGTATGCTAGGTCGAGGGCCTTGAAGCGGATTCGTGCAGCAATGGGGAGCCAGTGCAGGTCCCTAAGAAGTGGGGTGACATGGGCCGACTTCGGTAGGTTTGAGATCAGGCGGGCCGCTGCGTTCTGAATGAGTTGAAGAGGCTTAGTGGCAGTGGCCGGGAGGCCAGCGAGCAATGCATTGCAGTAGTCGAGGCGGGAGATGACTGTTGATTGGACGAGGAGTTGGGTGGCTTCTTTTGTCAGGAAGGGGCGTATCCTTCTGACGTTGCTCAGGAGGAATCGGCAGGTTCTGGTCGTCGCTGCGATGTGAGCAGAGAAGTTCAACTGGTCGTCGAGGACAACACCAAGGTTCTTGGCGGTCGGGGACGCAGTCACAGCTGCATTCTCGACTGTGATTGAAAGGTCGGTTAGGGGGGAGGATTTGGCCGGCAGGTGGAGCAATTCTGTTTTGCTTAGGTTCAGTTTGAGGTGGTTGGACGTCATCCAGGCTGAGATGTCGGACAGACAGGCCGAGATCCGCACAGAGACGTGGATATCTGAGGGAGGGAAGGAGAGGAAGAGTTGAGTATCGTCGGCATAACAATGGTAGGAGAAGCCATGAGACGTGATAATGTTACCCAGTGATTTAGTGTAGAGGGAGAAGAGAAGGGGTCCTAAAACCGAGCCCTGGGGGACACCCGTCCGCAGGGGGCGGGTGGCCGACAGGGTCCCTCTCCATGACACTTGGTAGGAGCGGTCATTGAGGTATGATGACAGCCATGTCAGCGCAGAGCCAGCCACTCCCATTCCTGCGAGGGCCGCAAGGAGGATCTGGTGGTTGACTGTGTCGAAGGCTGCAGATAGATCTAGGAGAATCAGGACAGAGGAGAGGTACCACACCACACCACCCTGTACCACACCACAGTACCACACCACACCACCCTGCTAGTGTATACAGTACCACACCACACCACCCTGCTAGTGTATACAGTACCACACCACACCACCCTGCTAGTGTATACAGTACCACACCACACCACCCTGCTAGTGTATACAGTACCACACCACACCACCCTGCTAGTGTATACAGTACCACATCACCCTGCTAGTGTATACAGTACCACACCACACCACCCTGCTAGTGTATACAGTACCACACCACCCTGCTAGTGTATACAGTACCACACCACACCACCCTGCTAGTGTATACAGTACCACACCACCCTGCTAGTGTATACAGTACCACACCACCCTGCTAGTGTATACAGTACCACACCACACCACCCTGCTAGTGTATACAGTACCACACCACCCTGCTAGTGTATACAGTACCACACCACACCACCCTGCTAGTGTATACAGTACCACACCACACCACCCTGCTAGTGTATACAGTACCACACCACACCACCCTGCTAGTGTATACAGTACCACACCACACCACCCTGCTAGTGTATACAATACCACACCACCCTGCTAGTGTATACAGTACCACACCACACCACCCTGCTAGTGTATTCAGTACCACACCACACCACCCTGCTAGTGTATACAGTACCACACCACACCACCCTGCTAGTGTATACAGTACCACACCACACCACCCTGCTAGTGTATACAGTACCACACCACACCACCCTGCTAGTGTATACAGTACCACACCACCCTGCTAGTGTATACAGTACCACACCACACCACCCTGCTAGTGTATACAGTACCACACCACACCACCCTGCTAGTGTATACAGTACCACACCATACCACCCTGCTAGTGTATACAGTACCATACCACCCTGCTAGTGTATACAGTACCACACCACACCACCCTGCTAGTGTATACAGTACCACACCACACCACCCTGCTAGTGTATACAGTACCACACCACACCACCCTGCTAGTGTATACAGTACCACACCACACCACCCTGCTAGTGTATACAGTACCATACCACCCTGCTAGTGTATACAGTACCATACCACCCTGCTAGTGTATACAGTACCACACCATTCCACCCTGCTAGTGTATACAGTACCACACCACACCACCCTGCTAGTGTATACAGTACCACACCACACCACCCTGCTAGTGTATACAGTACCACACCACCCTGCTAGTGTATACAGTACCACACCACCCTGCTAGTGTATACAGTACCATACCACCCTGCTAGTGTATACAGTACCATACCACCCTGCTAGTGTATACAGTACCATACCACCCTGCTAGTGTATACAGTACCACACCACACCACCCTGCTAGTGTATACAGTACCACACCACACCACCCTGCTAGTGTATACAGTACCACACCACACCACCCTGCTAGTGTATACAGTACCACACCACACCACCCTGCTAGTGTATACAGTACCATACCACCCTGCTAGTGTATACAGTACCATACCACCCTGCTAGTGTATACAGTACCATACCACACCACCCTGCTAATGTAACCTCTTAGCAGTTGTTTTGAATTGAGCAGTACTGCATTGTACCCATTCTGCAATCTGTTAATAACGTTTTCATTCATTCATTCAAGGTTGGCGATACCATCGCTAGATCCCAGACGAGGTTCAGGGAGACGATCGGCCCTGCAGAGCGTCTGTGCATCTGTCTGCGGTGAGTTTGATTGATTGATTGAAAACTTTACAGCTCAATACACACAATTGTTAAGGGGATGCAGACCAGAGAAAGACTTTTTGAGCTGCAGTGTACACACCCTATTCAACTACGGGGTTAATAATAATAATAAGTTGTATACTGAAAATATTTGTCTCACATTCTAGGTTTCTTGCCACTGGTGACTCCTACAGGACCATAGCATTCAGCTATAGAGTGGGGAACTGTACAGTGGGACGTATCGTCAGGGACGTGTGTACCGCCATCTGGAGCTGTCTTCTACAGGACTACATGCCTGTGCCCAAGAAAGAAGACTGGCAGAAAATAGCTCAAGATTATAGTTCCCTCTGGGCTTTCCCAAACTGCCTAGGTGAATGAATGAATGAAAACTTTATTTAACAGATTGCAGAATGGGTACAATACAGTACGGCACACAATTGTTAAGGGGCTGCAGACCAGAGAAAGACGTTTGTCTTGTTTACATCAGGGTCCCCATATTTGTAATTCATAGTGACATTTATGACATACATGGGTAGGGATTCACATCTTTTTACGGCTGTGGGTAGGGCCGGCGTTCCACATTGTTGTGGCATAATTGTGAATTTTTTATTGTGTGTTGTTTTATAGGTGCAGTTTATGGGAAGCACGTCATAGTCCAAGCCCCACCTTGCAGCGGTTCCCTTTATTTCAACTATAAGGGAACCTTCTCCATCGTTCTCCTCGCCATAGTGGATGCCCACTACCGCTTCCGCATGGTCGATGTGGTAGCATATAGGAGAAGCAGCGATCCGTAGCAGCCTCCGTATTCGGCAGGGCCCTACGCGAAGGGACATTGGACCTGCCAGAGGACACCCCTCTCCCAGGCGCAGAGGACCTGGGCCCGGTACCCCATGTCTTTGTGGCAGATGAGGCCTTCCCTCTGCGAAGGCACATGATGAGGCCCTACGCAGGGCGAACAGAGGGAGAGAAGAGGGTCTTTAACTACAGGTACTATATACCTGTATGTCATGCATGTCCCTATGCCATAAATGTCACAATGAATTAAAAATGGGGGACCCTGATGTAAACAAGACAAACGTCTTTCTCTGGTCTGCATCCCCTTAACCCTTTCACTGCCACACTACAGAAGGTTAACCCTTTACTATCACACAACCGAGGGTTAACCTTCTGTAGTGTGGCAGTGAAAGGGTTAACCTGCTGTCGTGTGGCAGTGAAAAGGGTTAACAATTGTGTATATTGAGCCGTACTGTATTGTACCCATTCTGCAATCTGTTAAATAAAGTTGTCATTAATTCCTTCAGGCTTTCCCACGCCAGAGGAATGGTGGAGTGCTCTTTTGGCATCATGGCGGCTCAGTGGAGACTGTATAGGAGGGTGCTGGGTGTGTCTCCAGAGGTTGCGGAGAAAGTTGTGAAAGCAACATGTATGCTCCACAACTTCATGAGGTAGGCTATATATAAATATCTGTATGTCATAAATGTCCTGATGAATTGAAAATGGGGGACCCTGATGTAAACAAGTTGAAAGTCTTTCATCCCCTTAACAGTTGTTTGTATTGAGCTGTACTGTATTGTACCCATTCTGCAATTAATAATGTTTTCAATCAATCAATCAGGTGGGACGATGGATCTGTGCCAGTGCCTGCGCTGCCTGCGGTGCCTGTGGCGCCCGCGGTGCCAGCAGAGCCACTCCTTGGTGCCCAGGCCCTCAGAAGGATGGGAAGCAACAACGCCACCAGAGAGGCCATTACTGTCAGGGAAACCTTCACTGGGTACTTCTCAGCAGCAGGACAGGTGCCAAGGCAGAATGAGATCATCTGAGGACCTCCTACTCCTACCTCCCGTATTCACCCAAAGGCTCTTTTCAGAGCCACCCAAAGGCTCTTTTCAGAGCCACCCACTTTGTGTTGAGAGAGCTGTTCCCATGCTCAACCAAGATTGTCCTTGTATCCAAAATGGTTGGAGGGTGACTACAATAACTATTTATTACCAACAATTTTGTATAAATGTTATTCATAACTAGCATAATGTTTTGGCTATTACGATGCAAATCAAGATTAAACTTTGACCAATGCATATATACATATTACAATATGGGCACAGATACATTTAGACATTGAATTGATTATTAGAACAGTGCATATTTATTTTATTTACAGATCATCATCAAAGGCACAGGTAAATTAAACTGATTACAATTAAATTAAATCATTAAAAACAATTAAACATAAAAACAATTGAACTGATTACAATTAAATTAAATCATTAGAAACAAGTAAACCTAAAAACAATTGAACTGATTACAATAAAACAAAGAAAACCTACAACTCAACTGGAAACTGAGCCTCATGCAAAACCTGCTGGATTTTCATTCTGACGAGTGAATTCTTTTCACCATCAAGTGAGTCCAAAGCTGGCAGCAGGCTCAATAAAAAATTTTCATTGCTGTTGACCGGGACTGGGACATTCCTGATTACCCCCATCAGTTCCTGCTGGTAGGTAGTCAGGGGGGCCGCGGGTGGTGGTGGTGGAGGAGGAGCCCTGCGGTTATGTCCCCGACGAATGATGGAGGTGCCAGGGACATCCCTCTGTGCAGCAGGTGGTGGAGCAGCTATCTCCGCTGGTGGTGCAGAGCTGTTATGTCCCCGACGGACGATGGAGGTGCCAGGGACCTTCCTCTGTGCAGCAGGTGGTGGAGCAGCTATCTCCGCTGGTGGTGCAGAGCTGTTATGTCCCCGACGGACGATGGAGGTGCCAGGGACCTCCCTCTGTGCAGCAGGTGGTGGAGCAGCTATCTCTGCTGGTGGTGCAGAGCGGGGCAGTGTTGTGGATGGACCAGGGCCCTCCTCCTCCTCCTCCTCCTCACCCTCACTTGGGTCATCTGGGTGACAGACAGAATATTTCAGTTTTGGAGATAAATGACTAGAATAATTAAATTAAGTTTCCACTTTTTCCAGTTTTCCACAAAATGCCAAAGCTATATATATATATATATAGTTTGCCATTTATGTAAACAAACCTGATTACATCAGTGGTATCTCACACACATTCTGAGAATGTTTAACAATAAAAACCTTGTGACTGGAAATGTTATCTATGTCCATCTGTGTTAAATCTCTGTACAGCAGTGGAGGCTGCTGACCAATTTTTTAGGTGAAGCACAAATTATTATATTATATTATATATAAAATTATATTTTTAAAACATCCCCCACTGTGTGTCAGTGGTCAGTGGACACAGATGAAAACATATTAACATTAGGTGACAGCGCACCTGACCAGATGAAATCATATTAGGTGACAGCGCACCTGACCAGATGAAATCATATTAGGTGACAGCCCACCTGACCAGATCAAAACATATTAGGTGACAGCGCACCTGATCAGATCAAAACATTTTAGGTGACAGCGCACCTGATCAGATCAAAACATTTTAGGTGACAGCGCACCTGACCAGATCAAAACATATTAGGTGAAGGTGACAAGGAAGCCACAGACTCATACCCCCCCGACACTCAACTAACCGCCTCGGACAGTCCTTCATACCAGTGGCCATCAGGCTCCACAACAGTGGGCAGCAACTGCTGCCAGACATCGACCTGGGACTTATAGGAACCCAAGGAGGACAACTTACACTACCTTAGGCATACTGCACCTTATGTGGATACTGTGATACTGTGAATAATGTATATTTCAGTTAGTTAGATAGTAAATTATAACACTACCTTATGCATACTGCACCTTATGTGACACTGTGAAAATATATTTCAGTTAGTTAGATAGTAAATTATATTGACCTATTTGTTTACACTGCTTGTGTTGTTTTAACTACCTGTACCCCCCCCTCCCCCCTTCCCCCATGCTGCTATGATGCCTGAATTTCCCCAAGGGGATCAATAAAGGAATATCTTATCTTATCTTAAAAGGAAAGATGAAATTCCCTACCTGGGTTCCATCCTATAGAGGCAAATCATTCCTGTGACAAAATGGGATCCAATGTAATAAAACTAAGTCAACCAACGAACTAGATTCTTGTACCGGATCTCCTCTCTGGTAAACAAGAATACCTTGAAGACTCTAACAGGAGCACTCATTCAAGGGTACTACGACTATGCTTGCACCTCATGGTACCAAAGCACCTCAAAGGCACTAAAAACAAGATTACAAACATCACAAAACAAACTGGTCAGACTACTGCTTGACCTTACTCCTAAAACCCACCTCACCCCTGCCCACTTTGACAACCTAGGATGGCTTAGAGTAGACGACAGAGTACAGCAACTTGCCTGGTCTACAAGATACACTACACCACTAAGATACCCATGTGCATGTCGAAATACTTCCCAAAGGTCAGTGAATACCACGACCACAACACCAGAGGGAGTTCCACAAATCATGTTCAACCCAGATAAAATAATTTAAAAAGTAAAAAAAAATTAATAAAAAAAAAATAGTCATAACTTAGAAATGAGATTGCATAGGTCTATGAATCGATATCGCGATTCTGTTTTGATTCATTGCCCAGCCCTACAGTGTGTACAGTAAGTTAGCTTGGTGATTATCATTGTGATGTAGGCTAAGCTGGCTAGCTACTGTTAGCATACAAGCTTTTACAAACACTAGCCTACTTACTTTTTCATCCACAACGTTTTTTCTGATCCAGATGCATAAGTCCACTTCTTCATGTTGCTCAGTTGCTGGTTTATACTTCGGTCCTAATGTTGGCGCAAAGTTTAATTTAGCCTGACTTTACTTGTTATAGCTGTACAGCTTACTTCTACTAAACAACAACTAAACTATTTCCTTGCTCTTTCAAACAGTCAAAATGGGTCCATCTGCAGGGTCGGAGGTTAGGTTTAGCTCTGGCCAATCTCAAGTTTCTCAAGTTTCTTTATTAGTTGTCATACAGAAGTACAGAATACTTTTATACAAAATGCTTATTTCTGTTACATTTTGTATAAAAGTATTCTGTACTTCTGTATGACAACTAATAAAGAAACTTGAGAAACTTGAGATTGGCCAGAGCTAAACCTAACCTGCAGATGGACCCGTTTTGACTTTGCAATGCAGCAATCTCTGATTGGATTTGCAAGGCTGCCAATCATATTCAACCTCCATGTATTGGATGGCAAGGGCTGTCAATCATTCAATCCTCCATTCAATGGCAAGAGTTTAACTGCACAGACCGTGCTTAGACGAAGTTAATAGCCTATTTCGATTGGCTGTTATTTATTATTTATATAACATTGGGTCACACCTGTGAAGTTTTCTTCACGAATAATTACTGCAGTCATTACTGCAGTGCAGGCCTGCTCAGAGCTGTCAATTTTGGCCATTTTTTAAAAAGAAAAAATTCACTGGCATTTTTTTTACAGAGGAACACTTTTCTAATAAAAAAATATAAAATAATAATAATTAATATTTTTTTTATATATATATAAATAAAATAAATGTATATATATATGTAAATGAATAATAATTATGAATTATGAGTGAATTTGTGTTTCACGTGTTGTCATAGAGAAACCTCCACTGCTGTACAGCTTTTGACTAGTTAATATATGATCAACTAGTATACTAGGCAAAGACACTAGGTTACAGTCTGACGGCGTTCTTATAAACAACAGCCAAGGTTGAGGAGATATGACATTCTGGTCAGACGCTGGTGTGTCTCTGATGATGAACTGAGCACTTTTCTGTGGGCATGGAAACAGAAATAAACTATGTTCTATATTTTTATACAAATTGACTCGATCTGAATTCCTACAGCTTCACTGTTTGGCTCATTGGAATATTCCACAACAACCTTCATCTCCTACTCCCTGCTTGCACTGAAGTGATCAAGCCCTAAAGTCAATTATTACCTCTGACATATATGATGGAGACATGGAGGCGAGCAAGGAGTCCACAGTCTGCTGGCTCTCCATCTCCCTGAAATTACTGCTGGTCTCCCTGTCTTGCAAGTGTGGCTCTAAAAAACTGAGGATGCTCAAATATTTCCATCTTTTTCTTTCTCCAGCTTCTGCTCCACTCTTCTTCTCTTTGTCAGCCTTTCTATCTTTTCTATATTTGTCCCTCAAGTACTTCCATTTTGATTGGCAACGATCACCTATAATCAGATAGCAGACAATTATTAAATAATGATATTATGTAAAAGGTATCAGATTGACATCGCTAGCTAATGATATGCTAACAATATAACGACGTCAGATATAGTTTTGTACAGTGGATGATATAAAAAAAATAACTCACCAGCAACATTCATGGTCCTGCCAATCTGGTCCAACAAACGGGCTTTCCTGTCTTTGTTATGATAATGTTTATCGGACATATCATATAGCTCTGGGTAGGTGGAGACAGCCAAAATCAACATCTCCTCCATATTGATGTCGGGTTGAAGTGAGATCCCCCGCCGGTGTCAGGTTACAAGATTACATAAATTGTACACGCGAGCCATACAGTTGGCGCCACTGCTGTGATTGGTTGTCTGAATATGCGCTCGGCGCACCGCTCTGGAAAGTTCAGAACGTTTCAACTCTCTAGGCTGTGTGCGGCCGCATAGAAAAGCTGAAAGGCGGTGAAAAAAAAGCCGACTGCAGCGCACTTCCTATACGCTCCCTCCCCATTGGAATACATTGAAAAAAGACACGTGCGGTCATAAATATGAGGCAGGTGGACGCGGGCCCTAATAGTCCCAAACATCTTGAGGGACGCCGGCTGCAGGTTGGCGACAGCCCGTTTCAATTTGTCACACTGTGACTTAGAGAGAGAAGAGAGGAGACAAGGAGAGGAGAAGAGAGAGGATGAGAAGAGGAAAGGAGAAAGAGGGAGAGGAGAAGAGAGAAAGGACGAGACAGGACAGGAGGAAAGAGAAGAGTATATCTAATAACAGCAAGGAGTAACAACGGTGTCACGTGTCATGGAACCATTTTCTCGGCTGCACGATGCAATAGTTAGCTAGCTAGCTAGCATGCAGTGCAGTGAGTTGACATTTTTCTGCTATGGATAATAAGTTAGCTTAGCTAACCGTTGAACTTTAGGTTTAAGACTGGATTCGTAGTTGAAAGAAAGACGACTGGTCAGCTGGAGACTGAGTAAGATGGATGAGCAATTCTGCCAAAACCAATTGAAAAAGATAAACAGAGTTCTTTGAGAAAACGGCGATTGATCGAATTGAGACTGAGGCAGGATGAACAAGCAATTCTGCTAACCAGGTTTACTGAAGTCTGAATTCACACACGAGAAGTTCAATTGCAGATCTGAACCCACTTGACGTAAACCTCACGCAGGAGAGCTCAATCGTCAGAGTGAGGTCCAGAGATATGGTTACAGACAGTTTTTATACATAATTCTTGAATCACATCCTTTGTTGGTTGATGACTGATGGTAGCTAGGGAGGATCATGTCATGAGTCTTCTATGTCTCCTTTGTGCCCTACTGGCTAGTGATACCTTGTTTGGTTCCCTTATGGGTATGACTGGGGTCGAACTAGGCCCCAGGGACATGGAGGTTGTTTAGGTCAAGCGATAGAGAAGGGGAGAGATGGGGTATGGAGAGAGAAACAGAGAGAGCGAAAGAAAGTGGATGCGCGCATGACACCATGTGAGCACCATGTGAGCTGACATCATACATGATAGCATGCAAGTATGATCAGGACATGATACAGAGAGCGCATTTGTCCCTCAACTGTAAACCGTATTACAAATAGACTCTATTATTATTAGACAGAGACAGAGGTAAACATAGTGCAGAGATGCTCATGACACCATGTGAGATGACATCATGCAAGCATGATATGGAGGATTAGGAGCCGAGAGAGAGAGAGAGACTTCAGTGACCGGGCACAGGGAGGTCATTAGGTCAAAAGAGAGACAGAGAAAGAGGGGGGTGGGAGAAGAGGGACAGAGATACTTTGGGGGTTACCTGTGAGATCAAACTGGATTCTGTAGACCTGTGTATGTGTGTATGTGTAAGTGTGGCTAGCAGTGTGTGTATGTGTTTGTGTGTGTATGTGTGTGTGTGTGTAAGTGTGGCTAGCTGTGTGTATGTGTGTGTGTGTAAGTGTGGTCACTGAGGCTATGTTCGGGAGGGAGAGGGGGTCAATAAAACATGCAGGAGGGTGTGTCACTGAAGATGTGCATTGAAGATCTGAGGGTGCTGTCACTGGATGAGATAATGCTATAAGGATTTACCTGTAGTTACCTGTGAACTTGGGTTAAATTCCAATAACAGATACAACAAGTTTGGTCTGCTACCGGAGGAACGAACAGACTTTGCAAACAGGCCTCACGGTTTCTCCCATTAAAACATGACTTTATCAAGCTAACTAGTTGTACTTTACATGTTAGCCGGCAGACAGGACCCCAAATCCCACAAATACCACTTGTATGTATAAAACAATTCATTAACATTGTGCCAGCCACCAAAAATGTATATTACTTACGGGTATTTGTAACAGTTCCTGTTACTCAGAAGAGGCAGTTGTGCCCGAACTGGCTTGGCTTCTTTATTCACATAATTATAAGCAGTAACTGTTAGTTGTACAGAGCTCTGCTCTCGTTGAGAGCCGGTGGAGAAGAGAAAGATAGGGGCGGGTACCACCTATTTTATAGTCCCTGTAGAGGTAGGATACCTGAGTGGCTACACCCAGAGCGCCCTCCAGTGGGGACAGATATACATGCACCAAAGCAGCCACTAATTCGTCTATACAGATAAACAGTCACTGGTGTAAACAGTCATATGTACAGTTAGTGGAAACAGTTAAATACAGTTAGACAGTTACTTGCAATCCTACATAGAACCTTTAACTTTAACAGTTCCTGTCATTCTAGCTTTCCAGTAACGTACTGTATTGTGTAGGTGTACTCAATAAATACTATTCGCTCTGCCGCGAGCCACCGTCTCCGACTCCCATCTCTCGGCACTACAATGATAACGATACGACCGATAGATGCACCTGCATAGCACACGACGACGTCGTCCGCCATCTGGGGCCTGCTGGCGGGGAGACTGACGGAGCTGGCAGGTGCGGGTCACGTGGAGAGGCGAGGAGGCGTCTATTCCATAGATATATATCTATGGTCTATTCAGCGTTATTTTTTTTCGTAGCCGCATTTTGCGGAGACGCTCTCTGATTGGCCACTTCATGTGACATGTGCGCCCAATCATGTGACGCCTGTTTCTAGGTCCGTGTACGTTTTGATAGTTCGTTTTTCGTTTCAAACGGAAATACGAAAAAACGGAGAAAAAAAAACGGAAATACGGAGCTGAATCAAATGAAAAAAAGGAGTAAATAATGGGCCGATTTTGGTCCGTGTACGTTTTGATAGTTCGTTTTTCGTTTTTGATGTGAAGAATGGAGAACGGAACCACGTGACAAGTAAATTTTTCGGGAGCATGTCTCCCCGGGTCCTATGTTCCCCGGGTCCCATGTTCCCCGCTTGATTGATTGATTGATTGATTGAAAATGTTAGACCACCAGCCCTGATTCCAAACTCTAACCTTAACCAACTTCGAAAGAGGGCCTAAGCTTAACCAGTTCGAAACAAGGCGGACATTAATAATTAATAAAATAATAAAAATTCATAAAATGTTCAATCAATTAATAAATCAAGCGGGGAACATAGGACCCGGGGAACATAGGACCCGGGGAACATAGGGATGATCCCCATTTTTCAATGTAAAATCCAATCCAATCCAATCCAATCCACTTTATTTATATAGCACATTTAAAACAACAAAGTTGACCAAAGTGCTGTACAAGTCCACAAACATAGGATAAAACATAAAACATAAAAATGTAATAAAAACACATAATAAAACAGTACAATGTGTCACATAAAAAGGCCAACCTCTCGAAAACGGTTTAAAAAACAAAAGCCAGAGCAAATAAGTGTGTTTTGAGGCGTGATTTAAACACCTGCAGAGTGGGGGCCTGCCTAACATGCAGTGGCAGCTCATTCCAGAGCTTTGGGGCTGCCACTGCAAAAGCACGGTCCCCCCTAAGCTTCAGCCTGGAGTTTGGAACGGCCAAGAGGAGCTGGTCAGAGGACCTGAGGGACCTTAGTGGAACATAGGGTTCCAGCAGGTCTGAGAGGTAACCCGGTGCCAAGCCGTTCAAACATTTAAAAACAAACAGTAAAACCTTAAAATCAATCCTAAAACGCACAGGAAGCCAGTGGAGGGCAGCCAGCACAGGGGAAATGTGCTCCCTCTTTCGCGTTCCCGTCAGCAGACAGGCAGCGGCGTTTGGCACCAACTGCAAACGAGAGAGGGAGGCCTGACTGACGCCCACGTACAGGGCATTACAGTAATCAAGGCGAGAGGTCATAAAAGCATGGATAACCGTTTCAAAAACGGAACAGGATAAAAAAGGTTTGACCTTAGACAGCCTCCTAAGCTGGAAAAAGCTCCTTCCCACCACAGTATTGATCTGCTTGTCCAGCTTTAGGTCACAATCGAATTTCACCCCTAGGTTGGTGACTGTTGGCTTCACAAAAAGCCCAAGAGGGCCCAAATCACCAGGAGGAGGCACATGACCATTGCTGGGACCAAACACCATGACCTCTGTTTTACTGTCATTGAGACAAAGACAGTTTGATGCCAGCCATGCCTTAACATCATCAAGGCATGCTAATAGTGGTTTTACCGGGTTGGTAGTGTTTCTTTTTAATGGCATGTAAATCTGGCTGTCATCTGCGTAGCAGTGAAAGGAGACGCCATGCTTTCGGAGTATAGGCCCTAAGGGGAGCAGGTACAACACAAATAAAATTGGCCCGAGAATTGAGCCTTGGGGAACCCCGCAGGGGAGAGGCTAACACAAAAACTTCTCTCAGACAAATATGATCTAAAAAAACTCCAGGGCTTGGCCTTTAATGCCATGCACGATCTAACGTTAACGAATATGTATAACGTTATGAATAAATACATAAATACATGCATACAGATCTATACCAGGGTAACGTTATAATACATACATCTTTTGTTTTGTGCATTTCATTTAGACATTATATTTTATGTGAAGTAATAGCCTAATATGGAAATATAGCCTGTGTGGTCCGTGTATAACCTCGATTCTTGAATGGATCAATAAGCCGTGACATAGTCGACAAATCATATTGATTTGCAGTAGGCAGGCTTTTTATTTGATCAACAGAAAAATAATCGTAACTACATATAATCTAGGTATTTTGGCGCATTAGTATAGCCTCCGGTATTTCATCAGTGCAATACAGCCTGTATGCCTAATTTCTTTTTTTTATCCACTTTTTCTCCAATTTTTCTATATTTTCTCCCATCCCAATTTTGTATCATCCAATTCAACCCTCCCCTGTCACGAACGCTGTTTCTTGCCTCCCACAAGCCGGCTGCAATGTGGACTAAGTCATACATAGCACAAGTCCCCTCCGGTACTTGAGGTAACAGCAGTCGCATCTTTTCACCTGCGCAGCTCGATCACTCAGTGGCGAGGAGTAACGCGTGGGAGGCTCACGCTGCCCCCAACACTTCCTGATTCTACTGCGCAGGCGCACCAACCGACCTGTAGGAGTCGCTGTCCACAACGCCCGATCCCCACCCCCACCCATCAGTTTCCCACCCCCTAATACGGCCAATGTGTATTAGTATGAACGACCAGCTAAACTGAAAGCAATGTGGAGCGCTGGGCTCGAACAGGCGAGCCCAGCGTCTCCGCATTCGTAACGAGCGCCTTGCCCACTACGCCACGTAGCCGCCCTGTATGCCTAATTTCTATGCGCAATTTGTACATGTCCATCGTTAATTCTGTGTATTCTAACGTGCAGTAAAATATTACATGGACTTTGTTAACTGTGTAAATATACATGTAAAGTGTGGAAAAACATACCATCTAATCTATATACTTACAAAAACTGACCAGCAGGTGTCGCACTGTCAATTATTATTATTATATGCCACATAATTATGGCACCACTCACCCAAATGTGCTTTCTTTTTCCTCAGAAATTTCATAATGCTATTTGGTCTAAAGACTGAGTTTCCACTGTGCTGTATGCCTTTGGAAGATACTCTCCCAATTCTAGGGAGATGTCTCATATCTTTATTCTCCCTACTCCAGTGTATAGTAATGGACAAAAAACACTCCCATTATGTCATCCAAGTGAAGAGAATACATTCAAATTTGAACAATTTATTCAACATTGCACATACTTTCAATGGCAAAAACGCCATAACAATAACATGAATTTACATAAATTAACCAGATATGGCTGCAGAACATAATTGACTTTGAACTTTATGAGGTCCTCAATAGAAAGTAAAAGTAAAAGTAAAAAAAATGCAAATGCAAAGTAATGCAAAATAGTTGCCAGTAATTTCCTGTGAATTTACAATGATAGACGTGCATAACTGTAGTCCCCAGCTCCAGTACTTCCTGGCAGAAGCTCATACAATGATTTCCTGTCAAATACTTTTGGATGACATGATTAATCACGTCATCCAATAGTGTTCGACAGGAAACCAAAGTGTGAGCTTCTGCCAGGATTCCAGGAAGTACTGGAGCTGGACTACTAAAATGCACGTACATTAAAAACACCCCAAACGCACAAATGAGGTCAAATCAATGAAAGCCCACTGGCATATTTATTGACAAAAGTCAAAAGAACCATATTCTGAAGTACATGAAACTACACATGCTTGTAGTGTGTTCTACAACAGCGTGGTGAAAAAAGGAACTAATAAATTAACAGTTTTCATGCACGCACTCAAAAGAAAAAAAAGAGGGTGGGAAAGCTGGTGGGTGGGTGATTTAATGCCTTATCGTATCCCTGAAACCATTGACCACGTCCTCCATCCGCGTCAACTCAAACATCCTCTCCGGGAAGGTTCCATCCCTACATTTAGGGCAACACGGCGTGTTCGCCGTCCATTGGGCCATGCAGACCCGGCACCCAACGAGGCTTCGGCAGCATGGTGCCACGACGGGGTTCACCATCACATCTGCAAGATAAAAAAAAAATTATTAGAACAATTTTAGATCTTATGATTATTATATTAGTAGGCTATGTAATAATAATGGTAATAATAACTGTTACAAAGGGTCAGATTAAACCGAATATATATATTTATTGCTTGAGATCCCTTGTATTATATTTGTATATCGTTTGATATCCCTTGTATATTATTTGTATATATACACGGAATATCCCTTTACCTGTGTACAAACCAGAGTAATATTCGCTCTCCTATTGGACAGCGACCCCTAGGCGCCAACGACCAAGCCCCCAACGGCAAGTTCAAAGGCAACTCCGGGCATGTCTCAACATGTCCAGAGTCTGCGCAGTAATACGAGACAGAACTGAGGTTGGCACTAGATAATTCACCTTACGTATAAATACGGCGCAGGTGTAAACAGCAGTAGTCTTACCAAAACCTTGATGCCTTCACCACGAGACAACGTGCAGTGAAGTGAGCCACTTTGCCTCTAAATAGAGCATTGAGAACCGCGTGCGAATAGATTGCTAAAGTGTCAGAGTTTAACGCAGTAACGTTGAGTTCGACTTAATCTAATGTGAAGTAATAGTCTATCATTTATAGTGTATCGTGCGGCTACAGTTCTTCAGTGACCAGCATTACCACCGGTTCGTCGTGTATATAGCTAGTGCACTTATCCAGACTGGGCGGCCTAAATTCGTGCCCCCACCCGAGGAGTCCTAGGCGAGAACCGTTGGATATGTACACCGGAGAACCTACACCGGCGACTGCAGAACCATTTCTGGTTGGATTATATTGCTTTGGGACCGTGACCGCTGGAGCAGAGAACCGTCGATCCCACTGTCGTTTGGGATTTACCCCTGTGAGGATCATCACTCGGGCCCGCCTCTAGGAAGAGGCTGGCTAGCTGTCGTCCATGCTGGCGAGCATACTTGGATTACAACTGCTGCTTTGTCTGCTGATCAAGGGAGTACATGCACTGGCTCCTGTATCTGGAGCCTCGTTATTCCTCGTTGACCCAGACTTTGTACCCGAACATTCCTCTACCCCTACCGGCCTTACACCCGGAGGGAACCCCCCAGTGTCTCCAGCTGGTACTAGTGTGCACTATGTAATTGCTATACCACAGGTGGCGTCAGTTTAGACCCATCCTAGTATTCATACTATTCTCATTGACTTACACTCTTGACTGACTTTACGTGTGTTCTTCGCCATACAAGCGTGAGCCTAATTCTCAATCTGTAACCTAACGTTGCTTAATAATAATAAATACCCTCCAAATAGAACTTTATGTGTCAATGCCGTATTCTTGTGTGGGTGTTCACCATATATATTCATGTACTGTATGGCCAGTAGTTAAAGTACATAACTAGTAGTGGTTTAATATATCACAATCTTTAATACAGTCAGGGAATTGTACCCCTCAGTTACAATTGGTCCTTCGAGCCGGAGGGTATCAGTGTAATATCTAATATAATATTGATATTAACCATGGCCAGCGGTGAACACTCCCCAAGCGGCTCTCCCAAGCTAGAACGCCCGCAGCGCAAACGTCAGCCACCTCCCTATCTGGAGGAATACGCTGTCGTTCTAATACCTAGCTTTAACCAGACGTTAAATACGGATAAAGCGGATAGTCAAAGCATGTCAAATCCTACCGACCAGGCGACCCTGCCAGTAGAGACCCCAGTGGGTTCTAACGAAACTGACCAAGCTCACGGGGGGGACCAGGGGGGACATGACATGACTATACCCCCAGACAACGTCAACGGGATAGTCCCCGGAGAGCTCCAGGATAAAGAAAGCGCTCCAGGGACAGAACCCGACACACCACCAGAAGAGAAGCGCGCCCAGGAGATGGACCTCGGGGCGCGCCAGGAGAACAGATCTCCAACGAGCACTGTCAGAAGCCGATCACCTCCGTCAGTGTCATCCCCCAGCGAGGCGGACCAGATACTGGCGCAAGCCTTCATCGCCACCCTGACAGCCTCCACCGAACGCGATCGACTTCAGGGTGAACGCGATCGACTTCAAGCACAGACGCTTAGTGAGCGCGAACATTCTTCCATGGAACAAGAGCGCCTCCGGGCGCAACAATTAAGTGAGCGCGAACACTCTACCATGGAAAGAGAGCGCCTTCAGGCTCAACAGACGAGCGAGCGCGAACAATCTGCAGACCAACGAGAGCGCCTTCACGCGCAACTCCAAGCGCAAGCCCTTAGTGAACGCGAACACTCTGCAACCGAGCGAGAGCGCTTCCAGGCGCAACAAAGGAGTGAAGACGACCGCATAAGACTGGAGACCAGACGCCTTCAGACGGAAGAGAACATTGAAAGAGGCCCATGCCCAGCGCGAAGCAGAGCGCGACGCCGCCCATGCCCAGCGCGAAGCAGAGCGTGACCGGCTGCAGGCGCAGATGATAGAACAATTGATTGCCAGGGCGACACCCCCTCTCTCCGCACGGAGCTCCCGGACATCATCACGACAAGGGTCTAGGGCACCTTCCCCTACCCGACCAAGCGACCCGGAACCCGGCCAACAGAAGGATCCTATCTACGTCTCCGAACCCCCTCCCCGACCGGTCCATACGAGACCCAGCAACCGGGAAGAACCGGCCTACGCCGCCGAGAGACTGAATAGAAGACTTCAGGACCTAGAAGAGGAAGAGGAAGAGGAGGAAAGTCAAGCCCACCAGCAGCAACGTACTCAGGACCAGGAGGCCCAGTACAGCCCAGACTTCAGCCCCGAGTCACTGCGCTACAAACCCCCGACCCGACTCACGGGTGAGTTTGACGTACAGTCAGCACCGAGGAACAGCACCTGGGTATCCGGCCTCTGGTACCCACCAAGTACCAGCCCACGACGACACGTACGGGGAGACTCGCCCAGGAGGCCTCTTCCCCTACGCTCACCAATGTGCCAGCCATCCATGGCATCGTACCTTGGCACACCGACGTTCCCAGACTTTACGCACGAGGACAGAGCACAGTACACGGAATTACGGATGTGCTTGGAGACTATGATGTCCGACGTCCCTGATGAGTCGTACAAATATGCCATCCTCCTCAAGCATCTCAAGGTGCCCAGAGCGCATAATATAGCGCTGGCATATTCCAACTCAAGCACCCCATACTCCGCGGCTCTAGTGGCCCTCGACCAGCGTTATGGACGCATATGGGACTACGTGATACAGGAAATAAGAGATATCGACCGCCTCCCCCCAGCCAAAGACAATAGAGCATTGGATGACCTCTCTATCAAGGTACAGTCCCTGGTAGGGATGCTGGGGTCCCAAAAGGAGAAAGGGAGATATGAACTATATGCTAACTCTAATGTGGAACGAATACTAGAGAAGCTCCCTCCAGCCCGCCAAGAGCGCTTTCGGCGGCAGAGAGACCACCATGATCCCGACGGTCCCGAGCCATCCCTCCTAGACCTGGCCGCCTTCCTCGCGAGGGAAGTCAGCAGCCTACGACTGGACACGTTCGTGTGGAGTGGACCAAGCCCAAGAGATGGACCTCGGAGATCTAATGATAACCGCCGGTCGGTGACCGTTATGCACCAAGCCGAGTCAGTACCGCAGCACAAGAACCACAGCACCCCCCGACGAAAGGGAAGTGGAAGATTGTATGCCAGTACTGTGAAAAGGAACATTGGCTGTCTCAATGTGACACTTTCAAGAAGATGACCGCTGACGAGGTGAGTCAGTGGATCAAAGCCAACCGCCGCTGCTTCCGCTGCGCGCGCAGCCATATGGCAGCCGAGTGCCGTTTAAAGAAGAAATGCAGCAAGTGCGACGGCGCCCACTTGGATGTCTTACATGACAGCAACAAGAAGAAACTCGTACCCCCAAGCAGCTCGAGAGTGAACGTCATGTATATCGACCCTGCGAGCAGCGGGAGCTCCCGAGTGCTCTTGAAAGTGGTCCGAGTGATATTAAGCTACGAGGACAAGGTCATGGACACTTACGCCGTCCTGGACGATGGGTCAGAAAAGACTCTCCTCCTCGCATCCGCTGCAGCCCGGCTGGGTCTGCGGGGGAGCGAAGAAACAATGACAATCCGTACTATTAGAAGAGACCTGAAGACCATAAAGGGTGAAAATGTCTCCTTCACGATAGCAGCAGTCGGGCAGCCCGAGAAGCAGTATAGGATTACTAACGCCTTCACCAGCCAAGACATAGGCCTGTCACAGTACACCTACCCCATCCCCAAGCTGATGGAAAAATACGTGCACCTACGTCAACTACCTATACCGCTCATCGACGGCGCCACCCCGACCCTGCTCATAGGATCCGACCATGCACACCTCATCGTCCCAACGGACCGGGTCCACATCGGGCCCAGAGGCTGTCCAGCAGCAGTCGAGACCCGTCTAGGTTGGACACTACAAGGCCCCCTCTCCGGGTCTTCCAACCGACCAGCAGCCACTCGCTACCTCCACTCAAGAATAAAAGAAGAAGACACCACCCTCTTACAGCACGTCGAGAGGCTATGGACATTAGACGCGATGCCCTTTAAGAATGAAAAGAAACTCGTTCGATCAAAGGAAGACACTTATGCCATAACCCTCCTCGAGCAGAGGACAAAGAGAGTCGAGGTCAATGGAGTGATGAGATACGCAACTCCACACTTGAGGCGAGAGGCGTAGGGCTGGGCGATATGGAAAAAAATCATATCGCGATAACGATATGATAATTTTATTTTATTTCTCGATATCGATAATTATCGAATTGTTATAAGTATAAAAAAATTTAAAAAAAAAAAATTTAAACAACAGATGTATGTTTATTTTGCAGCAATTCTTTGTCATTGCCGCCATCTTTAGTGTTACATCCCCTCACACCAGTTCTCAGGCTGCAGCTGGTTTAAAAGCTAAAGTAAACCGGCTTCTCTGCTGGCTGTGGCTCCAGAGGAGTTGAACAGTTCTGGCTCTGCTAGTTTATTTTCGATCTTTTGGCGCTTTTTTGGTGGACAAACCACCACACATGTGCACTGTGACTCGTGACTGGAGTCTAGTTCTGCTAGCACACATAGCCTACTGTGTACAGACGGTTTCAAAATGTATTTTAAATTAGAAAGCAAACAAAATAAATGGACAAGAGAAAAAGAAATCTGAATTAGGTCAGTATTGTCATTTGGACAAGCAAAGCCATTACTTTAAGTTGCAGGCAAGAAAGACAAGTCTGTCCACTGTCTCTGGTTTTAAAACTGCCCTGTTGCAGGTATAAAAAAAAAAAAAAACGATTTTTTTTTTCATTTCGATATTCGATATAGATTATTCAAATATATCGCGATATTTATCGTTATCGTTATATCGCCCAGCCCTACGAGAGGGTATGCCCACCCTCCACGCCTCAAAAGAAGCGACAGAGCGATATCTACTGAACACCGAGCGGCGTCTAGCCAAAGACCCCACTCAAGCCACTGTGTACCGCGCTGAGATTGACAAGCTAATCACAGCGGGACACATAAAGAAAATTGACATTCAAGAGGCCGACCAGACGACCGAATCATGGTACGTGCCCCACCACAAGGTCCACCACAACGGCAAGGATCGTATTGTGTTCAACTGCAACTACCAGATCGGACTACAGAATCTGAATAAAGAACTCTTGCCCGGCCCAACACTCGGCCCCTCTCTACTAGGCGTGTTGCTACGTTTCCGCCAAGACAAGGTGGCCATCAGCGGCGACATTGATTGATTGATTGATTGAAAAGTTTATTAACAGATTGCAGAATGGGTACAGTACAGTACAGCTCAATACATACAATTGTTAAGGGGATGCAGACCAGAGAAAGACTTTCGTCTTGTTTACATCAGGGTCCCCCATTTTCAAATCATCATAACATATATGACATACATGACATACAGATAGACAGTACTGCTACATCTATACATTTATGACATATCAGATTTGCAAATACAGTACTGTTTGTGATACAAAAGTGTCCAGAAAAGGAGTGTATATACATTTGGCATAGAAACTGTACATTGGAGGAGGTTGGTTGGGTGGGGTGGGGTTGGGTGGGTTGGGTGAGGGCTGTACATTGGAGGTGGGGGGGGGGGGGGGGGGGTTGGGAAGGGGACACACACACATTTTACACTGTACATTGGAATATTGACAAAGCCTTACTTGGTCATTTACTGTACAACTAGGTTAGGACATTTGTAGGGGCCAGTTTCGAATTGCAGTCTCACGTAGGTGTTTTTTGAGAGTGTTTTTGAAGGTGGGTAGTGATTCACATTCCTTTACAGCTTTAGGTAGGGCGTTCCACATTGATGTGGCATAATTGCGAAACGTGTTTAGTCCCTTGTTTGAGCCGAATCTGGGTTTTACATGATTTGTGGAGCTCCCTCTGGTGTTGTGATCGTGGTATTCACTGACCTTTGGGAAGTATTTTGACATGTACATGGGTACCTTGGTCGCGTAGTGTATCTTGTAGACCAGGCCCATTGCAAGTTGCTGTACTCTGTCGTCTACTCTAAGCCATCCTAGGTTGTCAAAGTGGGCAGGGGTGAGGTGGGTTCTAGGAGTCAGGTCAAGTAGTAGTCTGACTAGCTTGTTTTGAGATGTTTGTAATTTGTTTTTTAGTGCCTTTGAGGTGCTTTGGTACCATGAGGTGCAAGCATAGTCGTAGTACCCTTGAATGAGTGCTCAGCTAGAGTCTTCAGGGTATTCTTGTTTACCAGAGAGGAGATCCGGTACAAGAATCGCGTTCGTTGGTTGACTTTTTTTATTACATTGGATGTCATTTTGTCACAGGAAAGATTAGCCTCTAGGATGGAACCCAGGTAGGTAATTTCATCTTTCCTTGTGATAATATTGCGACCACCTCGCTCGACATCAAAGGGATGTTCCTGCAGGTGCGACTAGTGGAAGAGGACAAGCCCCTGCTGCGGTTCTTATGGAGAGAGAGGATCGGGGATGAGCAACCATCCATCTACCAATGGGAGGTCCTCCCCTTCGGAACCACATGCAGCCCATGCTGTGCTACGTTCGCACTGCATAAACATGTCACAGAAGACCCAGAAGCTGACGAGGAGGTCAGACAAAGTGTAGACTCGTTCCCCGACGAGCTAGACTGTCTGCAGGGATCAAAGCCAGTCCCGTCAGACAGCAGACTGCTCCACTTGGCCCCTGAGCGCGACGACCCTTGACCTCATCAGGGTGGGTGGTCGTCTGAGACGAGCCCCAGACCTAACAGATGACGTCAAGTTTCCTATAGTCCTCAACAGCCGACACAAGGTCACCGAGCTCATCATAAAGAAATACGACGAGGATGTGCACCACGCTGGGGCAGAGAGAGTCTTCGCTGAGATCCGACGTCGCTATTGGATACTGAATGGAAGAGAAGCAGTACGTCGCTTCCAGCGGACTCGACCAGACTGTCGCCAGTGGCGAGCACAGCCCAGTATACCCAGGAGGGCCGACCTGCCTCACCGCCACACCCGACCCGTGGCGAGGCTGATAGAGTTGCCAAGGCTCCCTGACTCCCTTGATGATGATCATGACCCACTGACTTTGTAGATTGCCCTACTCCCCACAACAGACATTGAGTAGTTGACAGGACTATTAATCTGTCTTTGCTTTAACTAATTAGGTGCGGACTAATTAGGAGGCGGCTGTTACAAAGGGTCAGATTAAACCGAATATATATATTTATTGCTTGAGATCCCTTGTATAATATTTGTATATCGTTTGATATCCCTTGTATATTATTTGTATATATACACGGAATATCCCTTTACCTGTGTACAAACCAGAGTAATATTCGCTCTCCTATTGGACAGCGACCCCTAGGCGCCAACGACCAAGCCCCCAACGGCAAGTTCAAAGGCAACTCCGGGCATGTCTCAACATGTCCAGAGTCTGCGCAGTAATACGAGACAGAACTGAGGTTGGCACTAGATAATTCACCTTACGTATAAATACGGCGCAGGTGTAAACAGCAGTAGTCTTACCAAAACCTTGATGCCTTCACCACGAGACAACGTGCAGTGAAGTGAGCCACTTTGCCTCTAAATAGAGCATTGAGAACCGTGTGCGAATAGATTGCTAAAGTGTCAGAGTTTAACGCAGTAACGTTGAGTTCGACTTAATCTAATGTGAAGTAATAGTCTATCATTTATAGTGTATCGTGCGGCTACAGTTCTTCAGTGACCAGCATTACCACCGGTTCGTCGTGTATATAGCTAGTGCACTTATCCAGACTGGGCGGCCTAAATTCGTGCCCCCACCCGAGGAGTCCTAGGCGAGAACCGTTGGATATGTACACCGGAGAACCTACACCGGCGACTGCAGAACCATTTCTGGTTGGATTATATTGCTTTGGGACCGTGACCGCTGGAGCAGAGATCCGTCGATCCCACTGTCGTTTGGGATTTACCCCCGTGAGGATCATCACTCGGGCCCGCCTCTAGGAAGAGGCTGGCTAGCTGTCGTCCATGCTGGCGAGCATACTTGGATTACAACTGCTGCTTTGTCTGCTGATCAAGGGAGTACATGCACTGGCTCCTGTATCTGGAGCCTCGTTATTCCTCGTTGACCCAGACTTTGTACCCGAACATTCCTCTACCCCTACCGGCCTTACACCCGGAGGGAACCCCCCAGTGTCTCCAGCTGGTACTAGTGTGCCCTATGTAATTGCTATACCACAGGTGGCGTCAGTTTAGACCCATCCTAGTATTCATACTATTCTCATTGACTTACGCTCTTGACTGACTTTACGTGTGTTCTTCGCCATACAAGCGCGAGCCTAATTCTCAATCTGTAACCTAACGTTGCTTAATAATAATAAATACCCTCCAAATAGAACTTTATGTGTCAATGTCGTATTCTTGTGTGGGTGTTCACCATATATATTCATGTACTGTATGGCCAGTAGTTAAAGTACATAACTAGTAGTGGTTTAATATATCACAATCTTTAATACAGTCAGGGAATTGTACCCCTCAGTTACAATAACAATTTTTTATTTTTTTTTTTTTACTTCATTTTTTAGCGTTTATCGCTTTTTCTGGTCAAGCATGACCGACAGAAACAGGTTGAATGGGATATAGATCAGGGGAAGACACTCTGAGAAAATATGGCGAGTCCGGGAGTCGAACTCGTGTACCCCAGATCCGTGACGAGCACGGTTGTCCCCGACGCCGAAATAGCGCCGAGATACGCGGTGAGCTACGGGAGCTCCCTATAATAATAACAATTCTATGACTAAAGTCAGTAGGTGTTTCCATTTGAATATGAGGATAACCCACTCAGATTTCCCCATGCATTTCCCTTGTATCCATCTCCAGTTTTATAAACCACTTTCCATATTGTAGGACAATGTCACATGCATTATAGTGTATCTGCTGGTTGCAGTTTCATTTAAGTCACGCCTCCTCCCTCCCTCCCCCCTCACGAGCTCCATAAACGGGGAGCGTCTATTCGAATACCAACCGGTTCATGCTTCCGCGTTCGCGTTTTGCTAATCTGATTGGCCACTGCCGTTTCTGGTGCGATCTGATTGGCCACGGACGTTTCTGGTCATGTGACATGTGCGCCCAATCGCGTGACGCGCCCATTTCCTCCTCGACCAGCAGCAAACTACCTAACGCCTAGTTTATCACTGGTTAAGCTTAGGCGACTCTTTCGCAGTTGGTTAAGGTTAGAGTTTGGAATCAGGGCTGGCATTCTATCGCCCTGCTCTAAGACAAACTCTAACCTTAACCAACTTCAAAAGAGTGCCTAAGCTTAACCGGCGACACGATTGGTGCGACCAGAAACATTAGTGGCCAATCAGAGCGCAAAACGCGAACGCGGAAGCATGAACCGGTTGGTATTCGATTATAGGCAAACGGGGAAGCGCAGCAGTGATGGTCTCTACATGGAAAGTATCGCGAGAAAGCCCGAGAACATGGCAACAACAAGACAACCCCCTCACAAGCTCCATGTAAACGGGGAAGTAGTGCAGCCAGTGAGAGTAGGGTCCAGCTGCAGCGCCGTAGAATCCTCTCAAGGGGCAAGCCTGTGGCAGCCACAGAGAGCGCGCTGATTGGCGGAAAGTACGGAAGTTTCTCAAAGTACTCGGAGGTGCATGCCATCTAAGAATGAAGTGAGCGTGTGTTATTGGAATGATTGATTGATTGATTGAACATTTTATTAATGTCTGCCTTGTTTCGAACTGGTTATGCTTAGGCCCTCTTTTGAAGTCGGTTATGCTTAGAGTTTATCTTTAGAGCAGGGCGATAGACCACCAGCCCTGATTCCAAACTCTAAGCATACCCGACTTCGAAATAGGGCGACTTCGAAAGAGGGTGTAGTAAATTCCTACAGAATCCTACAATAATCTAAGGTTATTGTAGTACAGTACAATGAGATTGCTTATCTGGAAGGAGGAGAAAGGGATCATATTGATAGAATTGTTGGTCTCTTCATCTGACTTAAAGCAGATGGAAGAAATAAACGTGTAGCCAGACAAAACCATGAACTATAGTTCAACTCAGCATTTATTTGAGCCAGAGGCCAAGGTGAATAAGAAGTTGCCTTTTGCATCCAAAAGATTATCAGAAAACATCAACATGGCTGCAGTGTACAGAAATCACAATAAGGTTTGCATTCTCAAACCCCAATATGTACAGAAACAGTCACTTGGTTAACATAATTTGAACATACATTGACAATACTGTAAGCCCTTTTTGTATGTAAGTAAGCCTGGTTTCTAAGCTAAGTTTACATTACATTCTAACCAAACAACAGGGTGTGTCCATTTCGGCTTACTTACATACAACAGCACAGCAGCAGTCTCTCGATGGTGGGGAGCGGGGAGCACGCAGATCGGGGTTGGGATCTGGGCTCCTGAACTACCAATATGTTCGCTCTTATATACTATAATTTCTGGCCAATAATAGCACATTTTACTAATACAGTTGGTCCAATCAGGCGTCTTCTGTGGGCGGTCTCCTGTGGGGGCTGGCAGCCCCCACCTCTGGGTTTCTCTGGGGGGGGGGGGCCGGCTGCCCCCACCTCCTTGATCTCCTGTGTGGATCTTGACTCAATACCCAGAGGGGGCCGCTAGTGGCCCCCGTCATTGTCTTCCTGTTGGGTCTGTCCCCAACAGGTTCTTGTCCGTGGGTGGGGGTTGGTGTCGTCTTCCCTCAGTGAACAGAAGGGCCTATTACCATACAGAGTGTAATCACCCTTCCTTTCGTGTGACATTCTAAATGGTAGTATTCTTTGTAAGTTACCTACACCAACCTTTATTTACCAGATAATATAACAGTGTTAAATATACCAGGATTTAGATTGAGTCCCCATTTCATCTGTGGGGTGCAACTTATTTACATAGTCTTTGTTGTCTCCTGATTACATTAGCCTGAGGGGGCTTTATGACCTGTAACTGTTCTCAGTCTGCTTATGAGAGGGGGTTGGTGTAGAATGTCTGTTTTTCCTACATTATGACTCTCTAATTATTCACACCTATTAATTATGAAATTCAACGTCAATACTACCACAAGGGCCTAAGCATAACCAGTTCGAAACAAGGTGGACATTAATACAATTTTCAATCAATCAATCAATCAGGGTGGCTAAGTGGCGCAGTGGGCAAGGTGCTCGCCACTAATGCAGGAGATGCTGGGTTTGAGCCCAGCTCTCGGCATTGCTACACAGTAAATTTCGCTGAGTACATTTTACTCAAACTCAGTACATTTTACTCAAACTGAGTAAAATTTAACTCACTTGGGCTCAAATGGACTCAGTTTGAGTAAAATTTACGGGAGCATGTCTATGTTCCCCGGGTCCTATGTTCCCCGGGTTCTATTTTCCCCGCTTTGATTGATTGATAGATTGAACATTTTAGACCACCAGCCCTGATTCCAAACTCTAACCTTAACCAGTTCGAACGAGGGCCTAAGCTTAACCGTTCAAAACAAGGCAGACATTAATAATTAATAAAATAATAAACATTTATAAAATTTTCAATCTATTAATCAATCAAAGCGGGGAACATAGAACCCAGGGAACATAGGACCCGGGGAACATAGGTGTGCCGCCCATTGGTGCACGACGAGGACTCCGAGTTCTTTAATTACAGATGGCTGTTTATTGATGCAAATCACATTCATCACCACCGTAGAACTACAATTGCAGGAAATAATAACAGTCAATACAGTTCAGTCAATAGAATTACAAAAACAAAACGAAAAGTGTGAATAAGCTTTACTAACCACTTTGGCCTGCTTGCAGCTCAATGGGATGGGTTTATCTTCATAACTCTAGTACTTTAGTCTTTTAGCTTTGACAAATAAAGTGCATAAATCTGCTGCACTGTCTTCTCCGACAAGTCTGGACACGTTCTGCCAGATCTGCTCAAAACTACGGCAAGTCAGAGCATGAGACAGGACGTGATACGTCACAAGAGATAAAATGAAATATAAAAATAAACATGCGCCCTCTATAGGCGACAGCTGCATTTACACTCCCACCAATCACATAACATGTGATTTTCAACATAACCATTTAAAAAACATCAGGAACCCTTTAAACATTGGGAACCCTTTAAATAAACCAGATACACAAAAACAAAAAAAAGTTTCAATGAGCCTTTACTCTGCTTCCAGTAATAGTACCATTTTGTGTATGGCTCTCTCTAAATAATGTGGCTGAGATATGCGTGCGCCTTTGTTGTCTAGTGTTGTGTCACTGACTAACAGCTTAACTCTTCTGACCCTATTGTCAGCAGCTAACTTCCACTGATTTCTTGGCAAGTTCTCATCTTGCTGGTATTTCTCCTGTCCTTGGTCCATTTTCTTCTGTGTTGCAGATTAAGCAGGTACTCCTTTCTCCACCTAGTCCGGAACTCATTTGACAGGAACTGAACTCTCTTCCATCTTTTCTGAAGATAGAAGTCTTCTTTCACAAACTCTCCTGGTTTTGTTTTCTCTCCTTGTTGATGAGAATGTCTCTCTCCTTGTCGATGAGGTCTCTCTCCTTGTTGAGAAGGGCTCTCTCCTTGTTGAGAAGGGCTCTCTCCTTGTTGAGAAGGTCTCTCTCCTTGTTGAACAGGGCTCTCTCCTTGTTGAGGTATCTCTCCTTGTTGAGAAGGTCTCTCTCCTTGTTGAGAAGGTCTCTCTCCTTGTTGAGACGGGCTCTCTCCTTGTTGAGAAGGGCTCTCTCCTTGTTGAGACGGGCTCTCTCCTTGTTGAGACGGGCTCTCTCCTTGTTGAGAAGGGCTCTCTCCTTGTTGAGACGGGCTCTCTCCTTGTTGAGAAGGGCTCTCTCCTTGTTGAGAAGGGCTCTCTCCTTGTTGAGACGGGCTCTCTCCTTGTTGAGACGGGCTCTCTCCTTGTTGAGACGGGCTCTCTCCTTGTTGAGAAGGGCTCTCTCCTTGTTGAGATGGGCTCTCTCCTTGTTGAGAAGGGCTCTCTCCTTGTTGAGACGGGCCTTCTCCTTGTTGAGACGGGTTCTCTCCTTGTTGAGATGGTCTCTCTCCTTGTTGAGAAGGGCTCTCTCCTTGTTGAGAAGGGCTCTCTCCTTGTTGAGGTCTCTCTCCTTGTTGAGACGGGCTCTCTCCTTGTTGAGAAGGGCTCTCTCCTTGTTGAGAAGGGCTCTCTCCTTGTTGAGACGGGCTCTCTCCTTGTTGAGAAGGGCTCTCTCCTTGTTGAGACGGGCTCTCTCCTTGTTGAGAAGGGCTCTCTCCTTGTTGAGACGGGCTCTCTCCTTGTTGAGAAGGGCTCTCTCCTTGTTGAGAAGGGCTCTCTCCTTGTTGAGACGGGCTCTCTCCTTGTTGAGACGTGCTCTCTCCTTGTTGAGACGGGCTCTCTCCTTGTTGAGAAGGGCTCTCTCCTTGTTGAGACGGGCTCTCTCCTTGTTGAGAAGGGCTCTCTCCTTGTTGAGACGGGCTCTCTCCTTGTTGAGAAGGGCTCTCTCCTTGTTGAGAAGGGCTCTCTCCTTGTTGAGACGGGCTCTCTCCTTGTTGAGAAGGGCTCTCTCCTTGTTGAGAAGGGCTCTCTCCTTGTTGAGACGGGCTCTCTCCTTGTTGAGAAGGGCTCTCTCCTTGTTGAGACGGGCTCTCTCCTTGTTGAGACGGGCTCTCTCCTTGTTGAGACGGGCTCTCTCCTTGTTGAGACGGGCTCTCTCCTTGTTGAGAAGGGCTCTCTCCTTGTTGAGACGGGCTCTCTCCTTGTTGAGAAGGGCTCTCTCCTTGTTGAGAAGGGCTCTCTCCTTGTTGGAACACTGGAGGCGCAAGTGGACGCAGTTCTTCTTGTGGGGTGAGAGCTAGCGAATGTGCTGAAGGATAGTGTAGAAGAGGTAACCACAGATGATCTTCTTCATCATCATTATGAACGCTTTCAGTGTAAACCTTTAGCTTTGCCTTAACTGCGTTGAGTTTCTTGAGTTCCTCTAACCGTTCCACTTCTCTCTTTTTCTCATTCAGCTTTGTTCCTCTATCAGCACTTTCCATGATGAATAGAACTCTTTTCTCTGCCTGAATCTTGACGTTCTCTGCGTGGATCTTGGCGTTCTCTGCGTCGTTTTCAGCCGACCGCCTTTCATCTTCCTGCTCCAGTCTTCGGATTTCTTCTTCTTGCTCATGGCGGTCTCTCATTATTTTTAGTACCTCTGTAGCTGCGGCTACTTCCGCTGCAGCTTGTCTTGCGTTGTGTGACACTGAGATTTCAGAACCACCGTTGTTGAGGAACGCCCTTTTATTAGCAGTCCTGGTTCTCCTCTTGTTGTTGATGAACTGCTGAGCCTTTGTATTAGCAGTCCTGGTGAGCGATTGGCATGTATCATTCCTTCTACAGGTTTCTGAGTCTGGATGATCGGGATGTAAAGTGTCTCTCATTTCTAGATAAATACCATCAATCTCACTTTGGGCTGAATTTATTTTGGCCATGGTCTCAATTAGGTCAGAGTCGTCCTTATACTTGATGAATTTTTTCAGTCTATTTATGTAGTGCTTCCACCTCTCATATGCCATTTTGAAGTTCACCTTTAGATCCATCACTGGCTCACTATCGTCTAGCTTGTCTGTCTCAATCTGAGATTCAGTCTGCTCTATTTCACCCCTTTGTGACATGTTTACTGTGTAGTAAATAAATCAATTATGTATTCATTAAATATTTATGAACCATATCTATGGAATAAGAACTATGATCTGTAAATAGAGGGGTAGTGTGAGGTTTTGGTCCGCTCCCTGCCACACGCTCCGTTCCTTTAAGGTACTATGTGATTAATGCATTCCCCGCCACGCGCTCCGTTCCTTGAACACTTTGAGTGCCACTCACGAGATTTCTCTGGTTTTTTTATAGGTGGTTGCATGCCACTCACGAGATTTCTCGGATTTTTTATTTTTTTTATATTTTTTTTGCGATCTGAAAAATTATTGCATCACCCGAGCCTACCCGAGTATAGCCGAGGGGCGCGGGCGATCACTGTGGAAAAAAGCGCCCCCTGTCGTCTCCCAGATGACATAAGTGATTTTGGAATGGACTCAATGAAAATGAATGGGGAAAAAAATCCGGTACTCCACATTTTCCAGTTCACTGATCCAGCCGGGGTTACTAGAGTTCATTCTGGAGCCTCAGATCCCCGCGGATCATGGAGTTCTACTGTATCGCTAGGGATGACCCCCGGACCCCGGTTTTAAACGGGAACCGGTACTATATTAGAAAATACCGGAGTATTTATAAGCTCCGACGTCATCGGTACTGCTATCGATACTCTAGAGAAATTATTATTATTATTTAAAAGTTGCCAACGATCTCTCCTTTCTCTGTCTCTGCACGAGAAGCGAGCCGCAGCGAGTCATCATTATTACACACACTCCTCGCGAGTCGCTACACATACGGGTACTCCTTAGTGTTCCTCCTTAGTGCTGTCCCGAGATGCTTCCACCTGCAGAACCCCAGATCCCCGCAGGCTGAGGATCCGCAGGCTGAGGATCCTCAGCCTGCGGGGATCTGGGGTTCTGCAGGTGGATAGTATTGGCTGTCCCCGACGCCCGTGCTGAAGCGCGCTGCACACAGACAGCTTTGCCTCTGCATGCACTCAGTCGTGATGGCGGATAGAGCGAACTGCGAAGCGTTCTAAAGTATGGATATATAATACAACGCACGTTGCCACAAGTGCAACAAAACATTTGCCAGTAAGGGTGGCAATACGAGCAATCTATCAAAACATGTTGGCAAAACAAGATATTAGTGTGCAGAAATGCGCCGTATTTGACTGCGCGCACTGTTCCATCTGCATCCACGTCCACTGCAGCCCATAAGCCAATATACGGAGTTTCCTAGGCTAATAACGAATTATTACAAATAGGCTAATAAACAAAATAATTGTTTAGCTACAAATACTACAATCTAAAAACTTTTTATAGATCGTCAAGCTGAGGCGTCAGCCACCAATGTGTCCCAGGCCAGTGAGCCCAGGGCCACCACACATCCTCCCTCTACCTCCACCACCCAAAGTCCCTTCTCCCTAGCAGCTAGGAAGGATGACAGAGGATAGGGTGAACGAGTGTCACAGGGCTGTGACCCAGTTTGTTGTCAAAGGCCTGCACCCCTTCTCTACAGTGGAGTCCAAGGGCTTTAGGTAACAACTAATCATTCAGTGTATATCGTTTTTTTTGTATACATAGTTGTCTAACTTGTCTGTTGTTGTTGTTGTTGTTGTTGTTGTTGTTGTTGTTGTTGTTGTTGTTATAAGTTATTATTGAAGCAGCTATTCCCACCACTCCACACAAATTTACAATAATTCAATCATTTCTAATCTTTACTGTAGGGAGATGACCAATGCTCTCAACTGCAAATATACCCCTCCCTGCAGGAATGTCCTCAGTAACACACTGATTCCTGCCTGGTATAATGTTGAAAAGGCCAATGTTATCACAGAGCTTAAAGATGTGCCAAAGTTAGCCTTTACATCGGATGGGTGGACCAGCTTAACTCAGGACCACTACTACTAAATAAAATAGAAAGTCCCAAAATAGTTAATTTATCTGACTGCTTGTATTAATTGATAAAAAAAAGTAGCCATGTGCAGTAATATAGTTATATAAAAGAATAATAAAGCAATGTCGATTCTGTTCTTAATAATTTTTTTGCTAAATCAAAAAGAACCGATAAGAGTATCGATAAAGTACCGAACCGTTAAGCAGTATCGATAAGAGTAGTAGTATCGATAAAATCCTAACGATACCCATCCCTATGTATCGCGTTGGATCCATACACGTATCGATTTTTTTGAATGGTGATCAGGAATTGGAATATACCAGTTGGATACCATATGATGTCAGGTAAGGACTCTATGTTATCAGTGGTAGGATAATCGGAGTAAGTTTGATGAAGTTATAAGCTGTTTTGTGAAATGTCTTCTTTTGGTTTCACTGTAAAAGTCTGTGAGGAAATCAACGGAGCGATTATCAGTGCGCGGCCGTAATGTGCGTGCGTGCACGTATAATATTGATCATCTAGCGTTTATTTGAAAACGATTCATAAAAAGGCAGACGAATATCAACGTTGTGGAATATTCCACTAAAAGACGATTTTCATAGAATGCTCCAGAATGAGCTGTTTTTTATATCAAAACGGGGGCTTTTCTAACTGCTCTGAAACGGCAACGACGCGATAAAAAAACAATCTGCCTTCACAGCACTGACTGGAAAATAGGCTTTGATAATGCGATGGGCAGATTAGACACATAGCCATAATTTAAAACATAGATTAGGCGATATTAACGTTAACATTGGCGCCGATGGTGGCATTCAAGCGGTAAAACGGAAAACCAGGCGTGGCGCTGAAAGTGTTAAGGTGCCGTGTTTGATTGGTGCTTTCCCCGCCACACGCTTTTGGAGCAAGTATCAATCTCATCCCGCAGCTGTCACAGCTTGTAATTAGCGCCCCTGAAGGCTTTATATGCTCAGACCCCCTTACTATCGATGTTGGGTCGTTTTGAATTACACCTGCATATACCTGCTTTCCCCGTCGCTGTTGCTGTCTTTTTGCTCTCCAGGATCTTTTGTGGAGAACTGCTGTGGAGAACCTGGTTCCCCGTTCGGAGCTACGCCTCGTAATCTGCCCGCTTCTCGCGTTGCGCTCTGGTGAGTTTTTGGAAACGGTCTTTTGGATTATCAGTTTTTTGTGTGTTTGGTGAACACCGAAGAGATCCCGTTTTTGTTTGTACTGGACTCACCTAATTTTTGTGTTAGATTAACACTGAAGATACCGTATTGTTTTTTCTCTGGACTCTGCTAACTTGTGTGTGGTACACCGAAGATCAAGTCACTTGGATTTATACTGGATCAGTCACCTCTCTGCCTCTGTGTGTGCGTTGGGCTAACTCCGATTTCTCTCTCTCTCCGTTTCCACCGGGAGTGAAAGCTGGGAGGATCTGCAGAGCCGCTTCAACGTCACTAGCCAATTCCTCACCACTACCTACTGGGAGTATCTGCAGAGCCGCAACAATCTTCACATGCCAGATTCCCCGTTTGTTCGATTGCTGTACTTCATTCCATCTTGTGACTCTGTAAATAAATAAGCCCTTGCTTTGGCTAACTCTGAACTTCCTCTCTGTGCCGTTGCGTTTGAGGTCGGTTACAAACCCTAACATTACGACCCAACCATGACGACCTCAGCCGACACAGAGAGGGTCAGAACAGCGTTGGCAGTCCAGATAGAGTTAACCAACGACCACAGCCTACAGCTAGGTGCGGCTGCGGCTGCTGTACAGGAGCTCCGAGAGCAGGTCCTGCCTATTCAGGGGTCCCTTGGCTCTCTGGCTAGCCAGCAGTCTAATATTCTCCTCCAATTACAAGCGCTGAGTGAAACCGTTAACACCTTGCTTGTAACCCCACTTACTTCAGGAGCCTCGGCCGGAGCATCACCCGCAGCCCTGGCAGGCCCCGCGCCTCCCGATCCCGCACCTCGGGAGCCCCGTCTCTCCGAACCACGGTTGTTCGATGGTAACTTCGAGGATTGTGCCACATTCATCATGCAATGTGAGTTGGTTTTTCGTCATCAACCCAGCCGATTCACTTCAAGGGGAGCCCAAGTGGCTTACATGACTAACTTGCTCTCAGGCCGGGCAGCCCAGTGGGTCACTGCCTCCTGGGCAATGGGGGCCGATTTCTGTTTTTCCTACCCAGACTTCGTGGCTGAGCTCCGCAGGGTTTTCCACCACCCAGCCCGTGGCCAGGACCCTGGAGCCCGGTTGGGTACTGTGGTAAATATTGACGTTGAATTTCATAATTAATATGTGTGAATAAATTAGAGGACCACATCAAAAGCCAGATGTACCTTTCAATAGCAGAGTGGGTTTTTCAGTGCTAAATATGACAGGGGGAACAGAGAGCCATTCTCAACCCCCACTCAAGCAATGACTAAATTAGAGAACAAACACCTTTTCGAACTGACTGTATGTAAATGCTGATCAAAGACAGCTGGGCTGACCACAGGGCAGACCAGTTTAGACTTGTTGAAGAAATTATTAGTCATGGACACTAAGTCACAAACAAAGTTATCTATTAATCAACTGTTTAGTATCAAAAGAGTAAACCATAATATTAGAAATGGGTAAATTCATATATACGGGAGATACAGTTGGTAAAAGGTTTATTGGAACAGGCCTCTGTAATCAGTTGAGTTGAAAGACCACATCAAGGGAGGGGGGGGCCATAAAGACCCCCCTTCTGATCACTGAAACCACATCAAGGAAGGGGGGGCCATAAAGACCTCCCTTCTTATCACTGAGGGAAGATGACATCACACCAACCCCCACACGTGGGACAAGACCCAACCTCCCACAAGAAGAAGCTGGATTGGACAAAAATGTGCTATTATTGGCTAGAAATTATAGGATATAAGGGCCCACATAGTGTTATTCTGGAGCCCAGACCCCACCCAGGTCTGCGTGCTCCAGCCGCTCCCCACCGAGAGACTACTGCTGAGCTGTTTTAATGTAAGTAAGCCGAATGGAACCACCCTGTTTGGTTAGAATAGAATGTAAACTTAGCTCAGAAACCAGGCTTACTTATATACAAAAAGGGCTTACAGTATTGTCAATGTATGTTCAAATTATGTTAACGAGTGACTGTTTTGTGTACATATTGGGGTTGGAGATGCAAAACCTTATTGTGATTCCTGTACACGGCAGCCATGTTAATGTTTTCTGATAATCTTTTGTATGCGAAAGGCAACCTTCTATTTCACTCTTGGCCTCTGGCTCAAATAAATGTTGAGTTGAACTATAGTTCTGGTTTGTCTGGCTACACGTTTATTCTTCATCTGCTTTAAGTCAGATGAGGAGACCAACAATTCTATCACGTATGATCCCTTTCTCCTCCTTCCAGATAAGCAATCCCATTGTACTGTACTACAATAACCTTAGATTATTGTGGGATTCTGTAGGAATATACTACAGAAATGGTGCCGTTCTTACCCACCCTGTTGTGCCCCCCCTGAAGATGTACGGTGAGGTCTCTGTGGCTGGCTGTTCAGTGCCGGGACCTTGCTGTGTGTTGGGGACGTGCAGGGAAAAGAGCTGGGGGTTGCTGCGTTTGAAGTTGCAGGCAGGGGCTTGTTGTCTGGATGGAGGACAGAGGGGCAGGATGAAGACTGGTTGTGTACGCCACTAGTTGGGACCCATGGTGAATATGGCCTTTTGCGTACAGGAATGGGGGAGCGGTGGTTAGGTTAGTTTAGGTTAGGATATCCGGAGGTTTAGGGATCGCGCTTGTTGTGCAGTAAACATGCAAACGTGGGCTTTTGATGTTTGTATGTTTGTTCAGACACAGGAGGCCGTTCCCGGCCTATACGGACCAAGGGGGTTGAGCCTCGTATAGAATATACTATATGAACTATACGAAGGGGGGGCATAACGACTGTTTAACAGCATGATCAAAGCGTTGAATTGCAGTAGATTGAAACATTCATTGAATCGTGTTTGCGGTAGGTCTATAGTGGCGATTTGACTGGGCGCATTTTGGGTAGTGAAAGCACCTATTTCATTATAACCTGGAAGGTGGAGCGCAGATGAGATAGCTATTTTTTTTACATATCGAAGCAATGTGGGAATCGTGTCTATGCTGGGTTTGTGGGGCAGAATCTGCGCTGGGTGACTGGCTCAACGGCACCAGCGGGGATTCTGGCCCGTAGGCAAAGTATGGGATCATTAGACACACGAGTTCGACATTTTTGGATCATGTGAATCAGAAGGAATATGAGCGAATTAGATCAGTGATAAATGGGGGACCTGTTATGCGATTACAGGCGAAGAACGACACGATTAATATGAGCGAGGGCTGCTGGTAAAGACGAGGCTGTAAAGTGTTTCTTTGGGCTAAGCGTGGGGAACGTCAAATCGACGGAACGTGGTAGCTGCATTGAAATATCGGCTGAATTAAATGAAGAATTATGATCGCTTTAGGACATATTCAAGTGGATCAAGATGGCGAGGGGGTTGTCGGCAAGTTGAGATGCGGATTAAAATAACCCGAAAGCCGTAGAAGGTCCTATTTAATACGTACACGCCAGGCATATTAATTGACTCGTTGCGCTGTAATAAAGGGCGAACAGTGGTGCTTAATGACATTTCGGTTGAAAGACTGACTTAGTACTTGATAACAATTCGGTTCAAAACATCTGGTTGTGAACTTGAACATTCGGTAGGGTTAAGGCGAACGGTTGCACTTAATCTCGTTTTTAATAGTCGCGCGAGGTATGTGTGAACAATGGCTATGGTTAGGAATGATTGACGAAACGTAAGAGCTTATTGTTGTATTATTATGATATTTTAATGACCAACAACCATGGGTCTGGAGCGAGTCATATTGGAGATTGGGGCTAACTAGCTTAGCTCTGTGGAAGAGCCGCGGTGAAACTAGGGACGTTACGGCAACGATGTGGGAAGAATTGACGAAACGCTGTGGCGGTAATTGTTGTTAGGAAGCGTGTCGAGGCATAAGTTGGGGAGATTGTGGCCGTTTTGAGGGTTATAATTGTGTACGATATTAAGAAGTCGCTGCTTGATGACGTCATGGTGTTGAATGGAGAGTGTGTAACGTTCACGGTGCGTGGAGCCGGAAGAAGAGAAGGGTAGGAGAATTGGTTTATGATTCGTGTTGGACTGTGTATGCGGCGTTGGTAGGGGAGAATGTTTTAAAAATTATTTTCTCTTAAAGTAGTTTGTTATTTAAGCGTGTGTGAGTTGTTTATAGTTGGATTGGTACTGAGCGGATTTAATGAATGAACGGATCTCGAAAGGCACGGCTCCCGAGAGGGCATTGAACGTCGCATTGGGTTGGCTAGCGGGTTAGCTGGTATGAGAGTTTGGGCGATAGCGCCGTGAAAGGGGCTCGTGCAATATTATGGTTGGAGGCGGCATGGTGGCGTTGAGTGAGCGATGCTTATGTGTGTAGCGATTGTGTGGTAATAATGTTGATTGGGAGTTATTTGCAAAAGTTGGTCGCTTCTGACGTCATAATTGTGGGGCCTAGGACTTGGGTGGCGCTGGGGCTGGCTAGGCTAGTTAGCTTGCGTGCGGTTGTTTTGTGAGTTTGCGAGCGAAATGTGTTACGATTCGAGTTTTGAAAATGATGTTTAGGAAGGGTTAAAGAACGCGGTGGTGGTCGTAGCGGTGTGTTGAGTTGATACGGAGTGTTTTATGATATTAATTATGCTTTGTCGCGATACATCGTTCTGTGTGCGCCGTTGGCTACTGCGCATGCGCGGTATAACGTGGAGCAATGCATTCATTCATATTAATTCGCTCAGAGGATGGATACCGGGTAAGAGAATGTTTTGCATTATGTAAGATGGTTGTGTTTGTATATTGTGCATTCTGTGGGTTGTAAACAATGTTCTGGGAGTGGTTTTGGTGGTGTTACTACAAATTATTGTAGCAAAATAGGGTGTTTTAGGTGTAGCATGTGATGAGACAGGGGAAGATAAACAAGGAGTAGATGATTTAATATACATGCCCTTAACTTACACTGGGATTCATGTACCAGATACACATTGTACTTGTAATGATGGGCAATAAATATGTTACACAAGGGGAGTCTTGACCAAGTGGGGTTTGAGTTGGGGAAGCACTCTACACTAGAAAAGGCATATCGCTTGCGTCATATTTGATTAATACATCTACATAATAATCACATGTCACCTATATACAGGGATAAGCGTTCCCAGAATATTCTGTTTACAGTTATGAGATTTAGCATGATTGGAACTTAACTGATGATATTATTTAGATGCTAATGAGTGGTGGTTGATAGACGTGCTTATGTGTGTGTTGTGCATGTACAAATGTGATTTTAAGATCTGTATAGGAAGGGTCTGTGTAGAATGGTAATTGTTTTGAGATGCTTGTATGATACACTGTTAATATGTTGACACAGGCCTCCGACTTGTAGGAGATTATAATTTATTGGTGGAGGCTTGTTGTCTGTGTTAGAGGACAGTTTTATTAATGCAATGGCGATTTAATACAAGTGTGTGTACATAGGGGAAGAAATGTAACATTGTTAGTGGTTGGTTTAGGGGAGGTAGTTGAGAATAGACTGCAAACATTGCAGTGTGCCTGTCAAGGGAGTAGGTAGTTGTTGGATGCGTTGCCTATAAATTGGGATTCACAAAACCAGCTAAGCTGGGTAGATTGTATTATTGTCTTTGATGGGTACGTACATACGCACATTTGACACAGGGATATTTTTAACCAAGGGGGGGATGAGTAGTTGATTGATTAAAAATAGTACAGCTAAATACATACAAATGGTTAAGGGGATGTAGACAGAGACCAGAGTACAAGGAAAATGAGATGGGCTGAATTGGGTAAAGTGTTCTACAAAGGAAGATACATGTAAAATCGGTTTGTCACAATGTGTATGGTATGAGGAAGTATTTAGGACTAACCACTATAATGTTTTTCTGAAATGAATGATGCTTACATGTATAATGATTAGATTTGATGGACATTGCCAGTTTTTTTTTTAAATCTGTGTAACGTGTACAATTGTAAGCTTGGAAAAATGATGTTGTGTTTTACTGGAGTTTATTATGTAGCTTGAATTAAGATGCTTGTATAGAATGCATTGATGTTAAAATGTCAGATTTTTAGGCTTGTTGGCATGTTATTTGGTTGCATTGTTATGTTGAAATACAGTCAATTGTTATAGCTTTAATGCCATTGGATTACATAGGCTGATGTATTATATTGAGATTGGTTGCAAGTCCTGGGGTCACAATGGGATAATTTAGTGACAGGGGACTTGTTTGATGTAAGATTGTGTTTTTGCAATTATTATAGATGATTTGTGTGCAATGATTAACCCTTTGTTGATTACAGGAAATAATAGGGCTTTGTAGGCCCAAGGGCCAACAGGGCCGCAGGGGGCCTGCATATGGGACAAGGGGCGTGTGAGGAGCTTGCACCAGGTGCTAGTAGCAAAAGAGACAAAAGTTGAGAAGGTTATATTGCCCAGGGGGGTAGGAATCCTTTTGAGACAGGTCACGGGAAGCCACGAGGGAGGGCTAAAACCTGTTGTTTATGATCACTGTTACGCTCACGGGAGAGACCTAGAATATCTTCACAGCAGGAAGTGATGACGTTGTATGCCCAGGCGGGGGCAAGCGGGACAGCTGTTGCTTACAATGGCTGTTTTTTATGACAGGATGACGAGGCAAGATGCAACAGGAGAGAGGTCACAGGTGGAGATAGGAGAGAACAGTCAAAGTGAGATAACAGATAAGAGTTATTTTTACAACAGAGGACAGGAAGTGGTTGTAAGGGGCCGGGGGCCAGGAAGTGACGGAAAGGTGAGACAGTGGAAGGTTTGTCAGGGAACAGTTGGTGAGTGAGTGTGGGAAATCAAAGTAGGCATTCATTTGGGGTTATGACTTATGAATGTTAACTGTTTTGGTAAGGGAATATTTGGGTCTGTCTGTGCACTGGAAGGCATGGATAGGTCTGAATTAAAGATGGATTCCAGTCTGTCTTTGAAGTGAGGGAAGAGGAGCAGATGTGAGGATAGACTGTAGTAGCCTGATGAGAGAGCAGAAGAGGGAGGAACAACACTAACCATTGTCGGTCTGTGGTTGATTAACAAGTGTGGGAGCAGCGTGAAAGTATTTGTTTAGGTTGAAATGATCAGAGTGGCTGAGAAGGATTGAGAGAGTGTTGGTTATTTTGTGTGGTTGAGAGATTATGTTGTATGAAGGGGTTGGCTGTGTCATTTTTAATTTCAGTTCATATCATTTGAATGAAAGAGTTTGTTTTGTTTAAAGCCCAACCTCTAGGTTAAACCCTACTGATCAATTATGGGTAGTTTACATCATTGGTATATAATTTCATTATTTATTTTTTTCCATTTGACACCGGAAATGCCACTCTGAAAGAGTTAAAAAGGTCCATGCACGAATAACATGCACGCGCGAATCAAAAAAGCTTATCAAACGCCGACGTCACAACAGGTGTGGCTTGCATATTAATGAGCCGAATCTAATGTTGCTTTTCCACTAAAATAAAGTACTCAGTTTGTCTCCGTGTGGGGAGGCAGGGCTGCTGATGATCAGCATGAGAGCTCCAGAAATGACACGTGAAAAACTGCAGACCACTGATTGGTCAGAAGAGAGACACGTCACTGTTTGGGGAGTCTGAACGGAAACAGAACGCCGCCATCTTTAATGTCTCGCATAGGATGTCTTTTGTATGTTTGCAGCAAGAAACAAGTGCAATAAAAAAGGATACAGTCACTGTGTATTCTGCCTCATTTATTGATGAAACAAAACCGACATCAACACAATTTGCCACCGAGCGGAGAGTTTAGTCTGACAAAAAGATCGCTGATTAGTTACGCTTGTTGTTGGGGGTTAGGGACGTAACGTTAGTTAGCCTAATGCTAACGTTAGCAGATAGACACGAGAGGCTATCTGTGTAGAATAGACACAATGAGGTAACGTTAGCGTTAGCATAATAGACACAACGAGAGTCTGGTTAATGTTGTTATTGATTGATTGAATGAAAACTGTGTTTTACTCTGGCTTGCCAAGCTCATCATAGCCCCTTTCGTGACTGATGCACCGAGTGAAGCTTGTGGACTCGACAACAGCGGCGGCCGCAGGGCGCCGGAGCCCGCAGCGCTAGTTAGCTCATAGCTATCGTGTAACACTAGCCTTTGCGGGCTCGGGCGCCCTGCGGCTGCCGCCGCCGTCGCGTCCATGGGCCCCCCGGCAGGGCACCCGTGGGGACGGGTCGGGGTGTACAGAGAGGAGAGAACCATTTTGGGTCAGCCGTTCATGCCGGCCAGCGAGCCGGATGTCGGGATATGTTGTTAGCACAATAGCTACCAAGCTAAGCTATGTTATCTACTAACGTTATAAACACAATATGTGTACAACGACACAATGATTTACATTATTACAAATATGGTAACGTGGTTGTGGCTTTTACAAATAGTGGTTAGCTTTAGAGATGGATGGATGGCTATAATCACGGAGCAATAGTGAGGTGAAACAGATACATTTCCATTCGGCTAGTAGTAGCAAGCATATATCTATGGTAGCAAGGCTCTCTGCCTGCCACTAGCTGTGTGACTCTCAGCGCCCCCTGGTGAGCCCCCTGGTGACCAATACCTGTTGTGACGACATTACACGTGCACGTTATAAACCATTGATTAAAATATGCATGTGCATGTTGATTGTGTTGGGCAGACAAAATGTTTTGATAAAAACGCTAAAACTGGGTCAATTTCAATACTTTTTTTTCCAATTCTTCATGAAAGTCACTGTTGGCCTAGTCCACATTGTTTATTGAACAAAAATACAACGTGGAGGTTGACCTTTAAGGTAACAGCCACTGTGGTGTGCTCAGAATGTGTGGATGATGTTGAATTGTGATGTTTGATTGGTTTTTGCTTTTCTTTCTTTTCTGAGGACTCTAAAGTTCAGGATTGAATGTGTTGTGAGACTATGAGAAATTGGATAAAAGCGTCATATTATTTGGTTGAGTGTCAAGGTTTATAGTGTTATTTTAGAAACAGTGGTGGTGTTGGTACGGATACACTACTTTCATTTAAGTTTAATTTTTGTATGTATGTGTGAGCGTGAATGTACATTTTTAGATTTGTTTTCTAAATTTTTGTCTGTAATTGTGTGGCCTGAATGGGTGTGAATGGAGCCTGTGGGGTGACTGTGCTGACTTGAGAGGTGTTAAAGTCACAATGACATGTGTGAATGGAACAGTTGTGTGATGGGATATTGAATGTAAATTTTTTGATTTCTTTTCTTTTCTTTCTAATAACCATTGCGGTGGTCTAGGTTTGGAGCTTGTTGTTTTTATTGATTTGCTGTTTTGGGTACGAATGGTAATTTAATTTCACATGTAGACGATGCAGAACAAAAAAGATGTGGGGTCTGTTGGGATGTTTTTTTAATTATTTGCCTTTTGTTTCTTATTTCTCATCTGTTTGTTATGGTCTGGGTGAGTGGAGAAAGCTGGAGGCTGAAGGAAGTGGCGTCAGGGCGGAATGTCAACAAAAGCTAAGTGGCCTGTCGCGTTTGCATATGAATAACATTTGGCTTCTCTTGAGAATATTTGACATGTTATGTAAAGAGAATTTGTTTTGTGTTTGTTCCCTCGCAGATTTCAGTCGAGGGGGGGAGACGGACCGTCACAGGTAGAGGAATCAAGGAGGATGTATACATTTCATTAGATTACGACACAGTGGAGTGAACCTGTTCAGTTATTTCCTGTGGGAGATTGTTGGATTGTGGAAAGAGGTCGCTTGTGGACGCTGGCCCCTCCTTCATCATAGCCCCGAGAGCAGCGGCCAAAGGTTTGGGAAAAACCGCCAGACTGAGAGAGTCGTCTGTAGATCCAAGGAAATACAGTCATGGGTCAGAATGTGACGAGATCACAGGCCTACAAACAGTGGCTACAGCTGAGGCTGGCCAGCATGGGGTGAAGGGGGGGGCGAAAACGGTCGGGGACTGTGCAAGAAAGATGAGCGAGGGCCTCTGTGGAATGTGGTGTTTGGTTGGTATGATGAACGGGAGGTAACTGAACGGTAGCAACTGATATAGATTATGACACAACGCAGGGGTACTAGGCGCATTCACATTCACATAGAATATTAGGCGTAGATTATGGCCAAAGTGAGGTGGTGACATTTTTTTTCCTTGGGTGATTCTCCGCCTTCCCTGCTCGACTGCTGTGCTGCGACGAGGTGGTAAGAATTTATGACCATGATATGGTCATAAAGGGGGGTGGATAGGTGAGAAGACCAACTGAAGGATTATGCAGATGTGATTGTGCCGTCTTAGAAAAGGAATTAACAGGAGAAAAAAGCAAATTAATGTAAAATGAAAATATTATGATACTAATGACGTTGTCTCCCCCAGATCATGCCAAAACGTTCTGTAACTTAAGAAAAATGGGTTGTTAAAAATTGTGTTTTATTTAAAGGTATAATGATTAGATTAAATAGTTTTATTGTTTTCAACAAACCCAAAAGTTGTTGGTTAAAAAGTAGGCCTTTGGCTAATGAGCCTCAAGAAGGAAAAAACTCATTGATGATATGTACCAAAGAAAAATGGAAAAATAAAAAATGGAGAAATTTGAAGAAATGATTTTTAATTTTGAAAAAATGATTTTTATTATTAAATTGTATGGTTAGTATGTATAGAAAATCAAGTCAATATACAGTATGTGACAATGAGAATTGTCAAAGTGGGGAAATGTGGTAAATATTGACGTTGAATTTCATAATTAATATGTGTGAATAAATTAGAGGACCACATCAAAAGCCAGATGTACCTTTCAATAGCAGAGTGGGTTTTTCAGTGCTAAATATAACAGGGGGAACAGAGAGCCATTCTCAACCCCCACTCAAGCAATGACTAAATTAGAGAACAAACACCTTTTCGAACTGACTGTATGTAAATGCTGATCAAAGACAGCTGGGCTGACCACAGGGCAGACCAGTTTAGACTTGTTGAAGAAATGATTAGTCATGGACACTAAGTCACAAACAAAGTTATCTATTAATCAACTGTTTAGTATCAAAAGAGTAAACCATAATATTAGAAATGGGTAAATTCATATATACGGGAGATACAGTTGGTAAAAGGTTTATTGGAACAGGCCTCTGTAATCAGTTGAGTTGAAAGACCACATCAAGGGAGGGGGGGCCATAAAGACCCCCCTTCTGATCACTGAAACCACATCAAGGAAGGGGGGGCCATAAAGACCCCCCTTCTTATCACTGAGGGAAGATGACATCACACCAACCCCCACACGTGGGACAAGACCCAACCTCCCACAAGAAGAAGCTGGATTGGACGAAAATGTGCTATTATTGGCTAGAAATGATAGGATATAAGGGCCCACATAGTGTTATTCTGGAGCCCAGACCCCACCCAGGTCTGCGTGCTCCAACCGCTCCCCACAGAGAGACTACTGCTGTTTTAATGTAAGTAAGCCGAATGGAACCACCCTGTTTGGTTAGAATAGAATGTAAACTCCGGCGGTTAGGTGGCCGAGCGGAGATTGCGTTCGTCACCAGCCCCGGAGCTGAGCTGGATTTGCCTGTTCGAATCCAGCTCACAGCTCCGGGGTTGTCACCAGCTTGGCTGGCCGTCTGCACTGATACAATTGGCTGTATCAGAGGGTGGGAGAAGCTGGCGGGGTGGGTCCGGGTCGTTGTAAACAGCGACTCCTACAGTTCGGTCGGGGCGCCTGCTAAGCGCGGATTGGACATAAGGGGGATAGTGTGGTCCTCCCACACGCTACGCCCTCTCAAGGAGAATCCGCGCTGCCAGGTGAAAAGAAGCGGTGATTGGCTGGACGTGTGTCGGAGGAAGCACGTGGTAGCCTCCACTCTCCCAGATGATCTGACTGTGGGGGGTAAGTGCGCAGCGACCAGGAAGGGACTGGGAATTGGCATACGACTAACATTGGGATGGGAGAAAAATCGGAGGAAAATGGAGGGGGAAAAAGACCAATAAAAAAAAAAAGAGAATAGAATGTAAACTTAGCTTAGAAACCAGGCTTACTTATATACAAAAAGGGCTTACAGTATTGTCAATGTATGTTCAAATTATGTTAACGAGTGACTGTTTTGTGTGCATATTGGGGTTTGAGATGCAAAACCTTGTTGATTCCTGTACACAGCAGCCATGTTAATGTTGTCTGATAATCTTTTGTATGTAAAAGGCAACTTCTTATTCACCCTTGGCCTCTGGCTCAAATAAATGTTGAGTTGAACTATAGTTCTGGTTTGTCTGGCTACACGTTTATTCTTCATCTGCTTTAAGTCAGATGAGGAGACCAACAATTCTATCACGTATGATCCCTTTCTCCTCCTTCCAGATAAGCAATCCCATTGTACTGTACTACAATAACCTTAGATTATTGTAGGATTCTGTAGGAATATACTACAGTACCTTCCGGCAGGGCAGTGGCGGGGTCACCGACTACGTGCTGGAGTTCAGACTGGCGGAAACGGAGAGCGGTTGGAACGATCAAGCACTTCGTCTCACCTTCATGAGGGGGCTCAACGACGCTGTCAGGGACCAGCTCGCGACCCGTGAGGAACCTGAGTCCCTCGAGGACCTGTTGAGCCTCGCCATTCGCATCGACGGATGCCTCCAGGAGAGAAGACCTGAGAGAACCCGACAGGGACCTCCAGAGGTACTCCAGACCCCCCGTACTCGTGACGGTACTGCGGGCCGCCCTGCTCCCAACACGACTGGTGGCTCTTTTCCCTCCCGTTCGGTGCCCGGGGAGGAACCCATGCAGCTGGGACGTTCTCATCTTAGCCAAGCTGAACGGGAGGCGAGGTTCAGGTCCGGCCTTTGCCTCTACTGCGGTCGGGATGGACACCGTATCGCCAACTGCCCCACCCGGCCAAAAGACCAGGCTCGCCGGGACCCCGGGAGATCCTGGTGAGCCGTTTTTCTCGTTCCCAGAGCCGTGCACCACCTAGCCGTCTGATGAGCGTCACCCTGGCCTGGGCGGACCAACGGGCCACGGTGGAGGCACTCATTGACTCGGGGGCTGACGAGAGTTTCCTAGACTTCGAGTTTGCTACCCGGGCCAACATTCCACTTGAGGACCTAGTGAGGCCATTGGAGGTATTCGCATTGGACCAACACCGCCTGGCTGACATCACTCAACGCACCTGCCCTGTCCTGCTCACCATTGCTGGTAACCACGTTGAGAGACTCCAGTTTTTTATCACCAGATCCCCTCTTGTCCCAGTAGTCCTGGGCCGGCCCTGGCTCGCGCTGCACGAGCCCCACATCGCCTCGTCCTCCGGTACCATCAGGGGGTGGAGCTCCTCCTGTCATGCCCAGTGTCTTCAGGCAGGGTCCTGTCCCTCGCCCCGGAGATCCGTTTGTGAGCCGCCTCCGGACCTCTCGACCATACCCCCCGAGTACCACGACCTCATGGAGGTTTTCAGTAAGTCCAGGACTCAGGCCCTTCCGCCTCACCGGCCTTACGACTGTGCCATCGACCTCCGCTCAGGGGCTCCCCTTCCCGGCAGCCGCCTCTACAGTCTGACCGTCCCTGAGAAGGCAGCGATGGATCAATACATCTCTGAGTCCTTGGAAGCAGGACTCATTCGGCCTTCCTCCTCTCCTGTGGCGGCCGGCTTCTTCTTTGTTGGGAAGAAGGACGGAGACCTTCGACCCTGCATCGACTATCGCCAGCTCAACGAGATCACCATTAAGAACAAGTACCCTCTTCCTCTCATGAACTCCACCTTCGAGCCTCTCACCCAGGCTACCGTCTTTACCAAGCTGGACCTCCGGAGTGCCTACCATATCCATATACCATATCCACCGTATCCGAGAGGGCGATGAGTGGAAGACCGCCTTCAAGACTCCCAGGGGCCACTACGAGTACCTGGTTATGCCGTTCGGCCTCACCAACGCTCCGGCGGTATTCCAGGCGCTCATGAACGACGTCCTTCGTAACATGCTGGAGGAGTTTGTGGTAGAATACCTAGACGACATCCTCATCTTCTCCAAGACCCTCGAGGAACACATCCAGCATGTCCGCCGTGTGCTGGAGCGCCTCCTCCACAATCGGCTCTTCGTCAAGGCGGAGAAGTGCCGATTCCACTCCGACTCCGTCGATTACCTGGGCTTCATCGTGGAGAGAGGCTTGACCCGAGCTGATCCTCGCAAGATCCAGGCCGTGGAGGAGTGGCCGGAACCCACCTCTCGGAAGGAGTTACAGAGCTTCCTCGGGTTCGCCAACTTCTACCGAAGGTTCATCCGGAACTACAGTCAAGTGGCGGAACCGCTTACCAGGCTGACCTCTCCCGCCCTGCCGTTCGACTGGTCCCCAGCGGCGTGTGCTGCGTTCCGCTCCCTCAAGAAGAGGTTCACTTCCGCCCCGATCTTGCTCCATCCAGACCCCAAGAGACAGTTCATCGTAGAGGTGGACACCTCGGATACTGGACTGGGGGCTATCTTATCCCAGCGGTGGCAACAGACCAGAAGGTACATCCGTGCGCCTTCTACTCGCGTCGTTTCCTCCCTGCCGAGAGGAACTATGACATCGGCAATCGGGAGCTGCTGGCGGTTGTGGCTGCCTTGGAGGAGTGGCGTCATTGGCTAGAGGGGGCCGAGGAGCCATTTACCATTTGGACGGACCACAAGAACCTGACGTACATCCGTGCTTCCAAGCGCCTCAATGGCCGGCAGGCAAGATGGGCCAGCTTCCTCAGTCGGTTCGACTTCTCGCTGACGTTTTGCCCTGGTTCCCGCAACACGAAGGCCGACTCCCTGTCCCGGTTACACTCCAAGGGGGCTCCAACCACTGAGGACCCGACTCCCATCCTCCCTGAGGCCAGGGTGGTAGGAGTAGTCACCTTGGGCATCGAGGGGGTGGTAAGGCGTGCCCTACGCTTCCATCGCGCTCCAGGCAATGTACCGGTTCATCGTCTCTTCGTCCCCGACTCGGTCCGGTCCCGGGTCCTCCAGTGGGGCCATACCAGCCGGTTCGCCTGCCACCCGGGCGTTCATTGCACGTTCTCCTTCCTGGCTCGTCGATTCTGGTGGCCCACCATGAGGAACGACGTCAAGGAGTTCGTACTGGCCTGCGCAGTCTGCGCCCGCAGCAAGGCCTCCCACCAGGCACCCTCCGGGCTATTGCAGCCGCTTCCCATTCCGAGCCGTCCTTGGTCACATGTGGCGCTGGACTTCGTCACGGGTCTTCCTTCTTCCCAGGGGAACACGTGCCTACTGACCGTGGTGGATCGGTTCAGCAAGGGGGTTCACCTCGTGGCCCTTCCCAAGCTTCCCTCGGCGGCCGAGACGGCGGACCTCCTGACACGCCACGTGTTTCGCCTCCATGGTTTTCCCCAGGACGTCGTCTCGGACCGGGGGCCCCAGTTCACTTTCCAGGTATGGCAGGCTTTTTGCAAGGGATTGGGGGCAACGGTCAGTCTTTCCTCTGGTTATCATCCCCAGACTAACGGACAAACGGAGAGGATGAACCAGAGTGTGGAGTCTGCTCTTCGGTGTGTGGCTGCCGAGAGACCAGCTTCTTGGAGCCGTTTCCTTCCCTGGGTCGAGTACTCCATCAACTCCATGGTCAGTTACGCCACCGGCCTCTCACCCTTTGAGGTATCCCTGGGCTACCAACCCCCTCTTTTCCCTGCACAGGAGTCGGAGGTGGCAGTTCCCTCCGTACAGGACCACCTCGACCGGTGCCGTCGGGTCTGGGAGATCACCAGGACCGCGCTGCTCCGGTCATCGGAGCGCGCCAGTCGTGGGGCTGACCGACGCCGGGTTCCTGCGCCGACGTACCACCCTGGGCAGAGGGTGTGGCTTTCCGCAAGGGACCTTCCACTTCGGTCCTCGGCCAAGAAGCTTAACCCCCGGTTCGTCGGTCCTTTTGAGGTTCTGAAGGTACTCAGTCCGGCGGCGGTGAGTCTTAAGCTTCCTGCGTCCATGCACATTCACCCCGTTTTCCATGTGTCCCGGGTTAAGCCTGTCTCTCTCAGTCCCCTGATGCCTCCTGCTCCGGAACCACCTCCTCCCGAGATGGTGGACGGTCACCCCCAGTGGCAGGTCCGCCGGTTGATGGGCATTCGACGGCGGGGTCGGGGGTTCCAGTACCTGGTGGACTGGGAGGGGTACGGTCCGGAAGAACGGAGCTGGGTCTCCCGCCAGCTCATCATGGATCCCGGCCTGATCACCGACTTCCATCGTGCCCATCCGGGCGAGCCGGGTCGGGCTGGTCGCCGGGTGGCTCCCGTGGAGGGGGGGGTACTGTGAGGTTTTGGTCCGCTCCCTGCCACACGCTCCGTTCCTTTAAGGTACTATGTGATTAATGCATTCCCCGCCACGCGCTCCGTTCCTTTAAGGTGCCGTGTTTGATTGGTGCTTTCCCCGCCACACGCTTTTGGAGCAAGTATCAATCTTATCCCGCAGCTGTCACAGCTTGTAATTAGCGCCCCTGAAGGCTTTATATGCTCAGACCCCCTTACTATCGATGTTGGGTCGTTTTGAATTACACCTGCATATACCTGCTTTCCCCGTCGCTGTTGCTGTCTTTTTGCTCTCCAGGATCTTTTGTGGAGAACTGCTGTGGAGAACCTGGTTCCCCGTTCGGAGCTACGCCTCGTAATCTGCCCGCTTCTCGCGTTGCGCTCTGGTGAGTTTTTGGAAACTGACTTTTGGATTATCAGTTTTTTGTGTGTTTGGTGAACACCGAAGAGATCCCGTTTTTGTTTGTACTGGACTCACCTAATTTTTGTGTTAGATTAACACTGAAGATACCGTATTGTTTTTTCTCTGGACTCTGCTAACTTGTGTGTGGTACACCGAAGATCAAGTCACTTGGATTTATACTGGATCAGTCACCTCTCTGCCTCTGTGTGTGCGTTGGGCTAACTCCGATTTCTCTCTCTTTCCGTTTCCACCGGGAGTGAAAGCTGGGAGGATCTGCAGAGCCGCTTCAACATCACTAGCCAATTCCTCACCACTACCTACTGGGAGTATCTGCAGAGCCACAACAATCTTCACATGCCAGATTCCCCGTTTGTTCGATTGCTGTACTTCATTCCATCTTGTGACTCTGTAAATAAATACGCCCTTGCTTTGGCTAACTCTGAACTTCCTCTCTGTGCCGTTGCGTTTGAGGTCGGTTACAAACCCTAACAGGTAGGCTAATATGAATTCAGTCTAAGAAATGTGTAAGCCTAATTGTTGTGAAGGGCCAGATTAAACCGAATATATATATTTATTTATATATATATATTTAATTGTATTTGTATATTCTCTAATATTCCCTGATATCCCTTGTATATTCCTTGTACAATATGCATTGAATATCCATTCTAGCCTACTGAACATCCCATAATAGTCTCCATTCTACTATTGGTCGAGACCTTGGTGCCAGGCTGCCATACCCCTCAGACCCAGTTCAAACGTACCGCTCCACATGTACGAACAAGTCCTAGTTCCGCGTAGGAATTTGGCTACCGCACCACTAATGGGACTATTTGTTCATAGTGCGTATATATACTGCGCTACTAAAGTAGGACTTTCTTTTCAGTCCAGTTTCTTACCCTCCAATAGAGTCACAGACGTAAAGCCTCCCCGCGATGCCACGTGTGGGAGTAAGGCCAAGTTCGCCTACCATCGGTATTGAGACATCGTGTATATTAATATTTGAATAGTCATATTTGGCACTATATCGTCGAGTTGGACGTAGTCTATTAAGCTAATAATAGTCTGTTAATATATAGTGCTTCGTGCGGTGAGAATACTACCGTAGTCAGTACCCCATCGTTTCGGGCAGAGAACTGGCTGCTTACCCAGGGTGGTTGACCCTATGTGAAGCTGCACCCGAGGAGCCCCAGAGCCGACGAGCGAGTGGACCTGTATACCGGATTATTCTACCGACGACAGCCCGCCTTCCCAGGCACGGATTATGCTTTGGATACTTTGATTATTCTATGGATAAAGACCCCCGACACTACCGTGTGTTGGAACCCCCCCCTGGAGAGGACACAAGGTGAGGAGACGCTCTGCAAGACGAGGTCTCTCCACATCTCTCCCCCGTGGACCGGAGAGAGCCGGCCCACAAAGAGTCCACCTGCTTTCATCTGTGGTCCAAGGATCGCCGGCGCATTGAACGGCACTACAGTGGGTTCTCCTGGGATACCCTTGGCCGGACGAGGCAGCTGGATTCTACCCCCCCCCCCCCTCCTACTCCTGTCGGCTTACAATCGACCGGATTAACCCCCTCTAGTGTATCCAGCCTATAATCATTAAAGTATCATTGCTGTTATTCCTTAACTATTCCAGGTCGTATATTTACCACCTGCGCCTTCAGAGATTGGACATTATCTATTGATATACCGACGAATACTCCTTGCCATAAAAGTGCATACTATTTCAATTCATAAATGTAATTAAGTGATTAAGTGTTTAGTCTACACACCATCGCTGTGTAGGCAATAAAGACCTGTTTCTAATTCGTACATTTGTGTTGGATCCGTTTCATCTACGTGAGAGTGTTCATGATAATATATTTATGCCGTGTACTGGGTGGCCGAATATTAAGTACAAAGGTAGTGGTAGTAAGTATCATATCTAGTAATACAGTCAGGGAATTGTACCCCTCAGTTACAATTGGTCCTTCGAGCCGGATGGTAATCAGTGTAATATTAATATAGTGTTATTAATATTGAAATGGCCTATGATGAACACTCCACGAAACGATCCTCCTAACCAACGCCCGCAGCGCGAACGACGGCTCCCTCAGTACTTAGAGGCTTACGCTGTCAGTCAACAACCTAGTCTTCTACTAACAGTAAACGCGGTAAAACTAGAAAGTAAAAGTATGTCTAACCCCAACGCCCAGACTACCCCGACCATAGAGGCCCCTACGGGCTCTAATGTAACTGACCAAGTTCACGGTGGGGACCAGTGGGAACCAGACATGACTTCACACCCCGCCAGTACTGAAGAAGTAGTCCCCGATGAGTCCCGGGAGGAATACAACGCTACCGAGAGAGAACTCGGCACGGAAGAAGACGGGGAGAGCACCGTGGAGATAGAGCTCCAAGGCTCCGCAAGGAGTACCCCGAGGGAAGGCTCCCCTATACAACCGCCTTCTCCCAGCGAGGCAGAGAGGACCCTACAGCAGGCATTCCTCGTCAGCCTGAAAGCCTCTACTGAACGCGATAGACTCCAGGGTGAACGCGATCGATTGCAGATACAGCAACGGAGCGAAGAAGAGCACATACGCCTGGAAATAAGACGCATTCAGATGGAAGAGAATGTGGCCCGAGACCGAGCAGACAGCCAGCGAGCAGCTGCTGGTGCTCTACGGGACGCAGAGCGCGACAGACAGCAAGCGCAACTAATAGAACAGCTGATCAGACGGACAACACCCTCTCCCTCCGCCAGAGGCTCCAGGAACTCGTCTAGACACACCTCCAGGGCGGCATCCCCTAGCCGAGTAAACAACCCTGAACTTGACCAACAGACGAGGTCTATACCCCCCACAGACCACCTCCCCCCACCGGTCCAAGCGAGACCTAGCAACCGGGAAGGAGCAGCATATCCTGTGGAGAGGCTAAACCAGAGACTACAAGCACTGGATGACCTAACTGAAGACGAAGAGGAAGAGGAGGAGAACCACGCCCGAAGACAGCACAGTACTCTACCGGACCAGGAGGTCCGGTACAGCCCAGGCTATACTCCCGCGGAGCTGCGCTACAGACCCCCGACTCTATACACGGGTGAGCACGACGCACGACCCGCACCGAGGAACAGCACCTGGACAAGCGGGCCATGGTACACTGCCGGTACCAGCCCATACCAAGAAGCGGGAGGAGACTCGCCTAGGAGGCCTCTCCCCCAACGCTCGCCGATGTATCCACAGTCAGCGTCATACATTGGCACGCCTATGGTACCCGACTTCACCCAAGAGAACCGGGCCCAGTATACAGAACTCCGCATGTGTCTGGAGACCATGTTGGTGGATGTATTGGATGAACGCCACAAATACGCCATCCTACTGCAGCACTTAAAGGTGCCCCGCGCACATAATATAGCGCTCGCCTACGCGACTTCCACCACCCCATACACAGCAGCGCTGGTAGCATTGGACCAGAGGTATGGGCGCATATGGGATTACGTGATCCAGGAGATCCGACACATCGACCGCTTACCCCCAGCAATAGACAATCGAGCACTGGACGACCTGTCCATCAGAGTGCAGTCCCTGGTAGGGATGTTGGGAGCGCAAAGAGAGAAGGGGAAGCATGAACTTTACGCCAACTCAAATGTGGAAAGGATCCTGGAGAAGCTGCCGCCCGCTCGTCAGGAGCGCTTTAGGCGGCAGAGGGACCACAGAGACCCGAATGGCCCCGAACCGAACCTCCTCGATCTAGCAGACTTCCTGGCGAGAGAAGTCAGCAGCCTACGGCTAGATACATTCGGACGGAGCACCCCTGGCTCCAGAGAAGGAACCAGACGACTAAATGATGGAAGAAGATCGGTGACTGTGATGCACCAATCGGAGTCAATACCGAGCAGCAGGAGCCACAGTACCCCCTCCAGAACGGAGAAGTGGAAGATAGTGTGCCCCTACTGTGAGAAAGAACACTGGCTAGCGCAATGTGACTCCTTCCCCAAGCTGAACGCGGAGGAAGCAGGTCAATGGATAAAGTCCAACAAGCGCTGTTTTCGCTGTGCGCGCTCACACATGGCAGCCGAATGCCGCTTAAAGAAAAGGTGCACCAAGTGCGATGGAGCCCATCTGGACATACTTCACGACAGTAACAGACGGCGCCCTTCACCTGCACCATCCAGCCGCAAAGCGAGCGTCATGTACATCGATCCCGCCAGCAGCAGTGGAGCCCGAGTACTCCTAAAAGTAGTGCGTGTGACACTAAGCTACCAGAATAAAGTCCTGGACACTTACGCCGTCCTCGATGACGGGTCAGAGAAGACCCTGCTGCTCGCCTCCGCTGCGGCCCAGCTAGGGCTGCGGGGAAGCGAAACCCAAATGACAATTCGGACAATAAGACGAGATTTGAAGACGATAAAGGGCGAGAATGTCTCATTCTCTATCGCAGCAAGCGGCCAGCCTGAGCGACGGTACCAGATTGCAGACGCTTTCACCAGCCAAGAAATAGGACTGTCGCGGTACACATACCCCGTCGCCAAGCTGATGGAGAAATATGCACATCTGCGCAAGTTACCGATCCCGCTCATAGACAATGCTATGCCGACCCTGTTGATAGGCTCCGACCATGCAGACCTCATTGTCCCGATAGACCGGGTTCATACCGGACCCCGAGGCTGTCCTGCAGCAGTCGAGACCCGTTTGGGATGGACTCTCCAAGGCCCGCTCGCCAAATCTCTCAACCGAAGTACAGCCACTAGATGTCTCCACTCCCGAGTCACAGAGGGAGAAACCGCACTCCTGCAACACGTAGAGCGGCTATGGAGCTTGGAACAAATGCCCTTTAAGAATGGAAAGAAAGACATTCGCTCTAAAGATGACATTTACGCAATTCACCTCCTCGAGACAGGGACCAAGAGAGTCCCGGTCAACGGCGTGTTGAGATACGCCACGCCACTCCTGCGGCGAGAAGGAATGCCTACTTTCCACGCCAAGACAGACGCCATAGAACGGTACCTGCTGAACACGGAGCGGCGCTTAGCCAAGAACCCCGCCCAAGAGAGTGTATACCGCGCTGAGATTGAGAAGCTCATCACAGCGGGACACGTCACAAAGATGGACATTAAAGAGGCTGACCAGACCACTGAATCGTGGTACGTGCCCCACCACAAGGTCCATCACAACGGTAAAGACCGCATAGTATTTAACTGCAGCTACCAGATCGGATCCCAAAATCTGAATAAAGAGTTACTGCCCGGTCCCACACTCGGCCCCTCCCTACTCGGCGTTCTACTCCGCTTCCGCCAGGAAAAGGTGGCCATCAGCGGGGACATTAAAGGAATGTTCCTGCAGGTGAGATTAGTAGAGGCGGACAAGCCCCTGTTACGGTTCCTATGGAGAGAGAAGCCAGGAGATGAGCACCCAGCCATCTACCAATGGGAAGTCCTCCCCTTCGGAACGACGTGCAGCCCCTGCTGTGCGACATTTGCACTACAGAAACATGTAGCAGAGGACCCAGCAGCGGACGAAGAGGTCCGACACAGCGTAAAGAACAGCTTCTACGTAGACAACTGTCTACAAAGCCTTTCAACCCAGGAAGAAGCCGAGGCTCTCCTGATTAAACTCCGCGCCTCATTGATCAAAGGCGGCTTTGATCTCAGGCAGTGGGCCAGCAGCGATCCGCAAGTACTGCGCAGCCTCTCCTCCGAGGACAAGGCAGCCAGCAGCGAGACCTGGATGGCTACAATCCCGGGAGAAGCCCAGGAGATGACCCTGGGATTGGTGTGGCGATTCAAAACAGATTCGCTTCACTACAGACACAAGCCCCTGACTACGGAGCAGGGAAGGCCGGCGGCGGCGCCGACCACCAGACGGAGTGTGTACACAACACTCGCCCGACAATATGACCCGCTAGGATGTATTCTACCGTACACCACCAGGGCAAAAATGATTGTACGAGCATTGTGGGACAAGGACCAGGGCTGGGACGACCCCATTCCCGCACACCTTGCATCCACCTGGAGAGAGTGGGAGATGGAGCTCCACTCACTCCCAGGCGTTAATATGCGCCGAAGCTACTTCCCACCCACGGTGAGGCCAGAGACATGTAAAATGGACTTACACGTCTTCAGTGACGCCTCAGAGGTCGCATACGGATCAGTAGCCTACTTGCGGGCCCAAGACCAAGGGGGAGAGATCTACACAGCATTTGTCCTCGCCCGCTCGAGAATAGCCCCACGCAAGCAACAATCTATCCCACGTCTAGAGCTCTGCGCAGCCCTAGCCGGAGCGCACCTAGCCACGCTCATCCAACGTGAGCTCACCATACCGGTGTCTAGAACAATCCTGTGGTCAGATTCCACGACGGTACTCGCCTGGATCAAATCGGACTCATGCAAGTACAAAGTCTTCGTGGGAGTCAGAGTCACCGAGATTCAAGACTTAACCGAAGAGTTAACCGGAGAAACAGAGTGGCGCTACGTTGATACAAAACAGAACCCAGCTGACGTCATCACCCGGGGGATGCCCCTGGATGACCTCACCCGTCGCAATGTCTACAGTGACGGCCCCGCATTCCTAAGACTCCCGGAAGGACAGTGGCCCATGCCTATCCCAAGGGAAGCCAGTCCAGAGGAGGTGGAAATTAAGAAGTCTGTGTTCTGTGGATTGAGCACCGTAGCCTCCACCGACCCTAACATAAACGATTGCACGTCCATAGAGAGTGCACAACAAAGAACATTCCTGCGGTACCACCCGGAGTGCAAGTCCCCCGCTGATATGTCAGCAGCTAACTACGAGGAAGCAGAATTGCTTCTACTGCAGCGAGCCCAGAGAGACTCGTTCCCCGATGAATTGGCCTGTCTACAGGGAGGAAAGCCCGTCCCATCCGACAGCAGATTAATTCACCTGGCCCCCGAGAGCGACGCTCACACCCTCATCAGAGTGGGTGGTCGCCTACGCAGAGCCCCCAATCTACCGGATGACATTAAATACCCGATCGTATTGAACAGCCGACACAAGGTCACAGAGCTGATTATAAAGAAATACGATGAGGATGTACATCACGCAGGAGCAGAAAGAGTCTTCGCGGAAATCAGACGTCGTTACTGGATCCTACAAGGAAGAGAGGCGGTACGACGCTTCCAACGAACATGTCTAGACTGCCGCAAGTGGCGCGCGCAGCCCAGCATACCAAGGATGGCTGACCTTCCTCCATGTCGCCTCCGAATCGGTGACAAGCCATTCCACTCAACGGGTATGGACTGCTTTGGCCCGCTGCACATAAAGAAAGGAAGAGGAACCGAGAAGCGGTGGGGTATTGTATTCAAATGCATGACCACCAGAGCGATACACATCGAGCTTCTCCCGACCATGAGCACAGACTCATTCCTTATGGCCTTCCGTAGATTCATATCACGGAAAGGAAGACCGTCTACCCTATTGTCCGATCATGGGACAAACTTTAAAGGCGGCGAAAGAGAGCTGAGAGAGAGCTTCCAAGCTATGGGCCCAGAACTTAAGACCCACCTCGCTCCAGCACAGGTTGATTTCCAATTCAACCCCCCAAACGCACCCCACTTCGGTGGCACTTGGGAACGAGAAGTGCGCTCCATAAAGACAGCCCTGTACGCAGTACTTGGGGCCCAGACTGTGGCGGAAGAAGTCCTAATGACAGTCCTCACGGAGATTGAGGGAGTACTTAACTCGAAGCCCCTCGGATATGTCTCCAGTGATGTGGCGGATATCGACCCAGTTACCCCCAACACACTCCTGATGGGGCGGCTAGATCCTGCATTACCACAGACAATGTACCGGCCTGAAGAAGCGAACGGCCGACGAATGTGGAGGTACAGCCAAGTATTAGCCGACAAGTTTTGGAACAGTTTCCTACTGCACTACCTACCGTCTCTACAGACCCGCCAGAAGTGGATAAAGGAGAGAGACAATTTGACAGAAGGAACAGTCGTCATGATTATTGATCAATCACTGCCCAGAGCTATGTGGCCGGCCGGCCGCGTAAGCAAAGTGATCACCGGTGCCGACGGCAAGGTCCGAGCAGCTGAAGTGCTTTGTCCTCGCCCGCTCGAGAATAGCCCCACGCAAGCAACAATCTATCCCACGTCTAGAGCTCTGCGCAGCCCTAGCCGGAGCGCACCTAGCCACGCTCATCCAACGTGAGCTCACCATACCGGTGTCTAGAACAATCCTGTGGTCAGATTCCACGACGGTACTCGCCTGGATCAAATCGGACTCATGCAAGTACAAAGTCTTCGTGGGAGTCAGAGTCACCGAGATTCAAGACTTAACCGAAGAGTTAACCGGAGAAACAGAGTGGCGCTACGTTGATACAAAACAGAACCCAGCTGACGTCATCACCCGGGGGATGCCCCTGGATGACCTCACCCGTCGCAATGTCTACAGTGACGGCCCCGCATTCCTAAGACTCCCGGAAGGACAGTGGCCCATGCCTATCCCGAGGGAAGCCAGTCCAGAGGAGGTGGAAATTAAGAAGTCTGTGTTCTGTGGATTGAGCACCGTAGCCTCCACCGACCCTAACATAAACGATTGCACGTCCATAGAGAGTGCACAACAAAGAACATTCCTGCGGTACCACCCGGAGTGCAAGTCCCCCGCTGATATGTCAGCAGCTAACTACGAGGAAGCAGAATTGCTTCTACTGCAGCGAGCCCAGAGAGACTCGTTCCCCGATGAATTGGCCTGTCTACAGGGAGGAAAGCCCGTCCCATCCGACAGCAGATTAATTCACCTGGCCCCCGAGAGCGACGCTCACACCCTCATCAGAGTGGGTGGTCGCCTACGCAGAGCCCCCAATCTACCGGATGACATTAAATACCCGATCGTATTGAACAGCCGACACAAGGTCACAGAGCTGATTATAAAGAAATACGATGAGGATGTACATCACGCAGGAGCAGAAAGAGTCTTCGCGGAAATCAGACGTCGTTACTGGATCCTACAAGGAAGAGAGGCGGTACGACGCTTCCAACGAACATGTCTAGACTGCCGCAAGTGGCGCGCGCAGCCCAGCATACCAAGGATGGCTGACCTTCCTCCATGTCGCCTCCGAATCGGTGACAAGCCATTCCACTCAACGGGTATGGACTGCTTTGGCCCGCTGCACATAAAGAAAGGAAGAGGAACCGAGAAGCGGTGGGGTATTGTATTCAAATGCATGACCACCAGAGCGATACACATCGAGCTTCTCCCGACCATGAGCACAGACTCATTCCTTATGGCCTTCCGTAGATTCATATCACGGAAAGGAAGACCGTCTACCCTATTGTCCGATCATGGGACAAACTTTAAAGGCGGCGAAAGAGAGCTGAGAGAGAGCTTCCAAGCTATGGGCCCAGAACTTAAGACCCACCTCGCTCCAGCACAGGTTGATTTCCAATTCAACCCCCCAAACGCACCCCACTTCGGTGGCACTTGGGAACGAGAAGTGCGCTCCATAAAGACAGCCCTGTACGCAGTACTTGGGGCCCAGACTGTGGCGGAAGAAGTCCTAATGACAGTCCTCACGGAGATTGAGGGAGTACTTAACTCGAAGCCCCTCGGATATGTCTCCAGTGATGTGGCGGATATCGACCCAGTTACCCCCAACACACTCCTGATGGGGCGGCTAGATCCTGCATTACCACAGACAATGTACCGGCCTGAAGAAGCGAACGGCCGACGAATGTGGAGGTACAGCCAAGTATTAGCCGACAAGTTTTGGAACAGTTTCCTACTGCACTACCTACCGTCTCTACAGACCCGCCAGAAGTGGATAAAGGAGAGAGACAATTTGACAGAAGGAACAGTCGTCATGATTATTGATCAATCACTGCCCAGAGCTATGTGGCCGGCCGGCCGCGTAAGCAAAGTGATCACCGGTGCCGACGGCAAGGTCCGAGCAGCTGAAGTGCTCGTCCAGGGTCGCACTTACACCCGTCCCGTGGCAAGGCTCATAGAACTGCCTCGACTCCCAGACACAATCGATGATGACCATGACCCTACAACCCTATGACTTTGTGAAGTTGACTGACCCCTACAGCAAACCCTTATGTGTAAATAGACAACGCGATTAATCTGTCTCCGTTTAACTGATTAGGTCTGGGACCTATTCAGGGGGTGGCTGTTGTGAAGGGCCAGATTAAACCGAATATATATATTTATTTATATATATATATTTAATTGTATTTGTATATTCTCTAATATTCCCTGATATCCCTTGTATATTCCTTGTACAATATGCATTGAATATCCATTCTAGCCTACTGAACATCCCATAATAGTCTCCATTCTACTATTGGTCGAGACCTTGGTGCCAGGCTGCCATACCCCTCAGACCCAGTTCAAACGTACCGCTCCACATGTACGAACAAGTCCTAGTTCCGCGTAGGAATTTGGCTACCGCACCACTAATGGGACTATTTGTTCATAGTGCGTATATATACTGCGCTACTAAAGTAGGACTTTCTTTTCAGTCCAGTTTCTTACCCTCCAATAGAGTCACAGACGTAAAGCCTCCCCGCGATGCCACGTGTGGGAGTAAGGCCAAGTTCGCCTACCATCGGTATTGAGACATCGTGTATATTAATATTTGAATAGTCATATTTGGCACTATATCGTCGAGTTGGACGTAGTCTATTAAGCTAATAATAGTCTGTTAATATATAGTGCTTCGTGCGGTGAGAATACTACCGTAGTCAGTACCCCATCGTTTCGGGCAGAGAACTGGCTGCTTACCCAGGGTGGTTGACCCTATGTGAAGCTGCACCCGAGGAGCCCCAGAGCCGACGAGCGAGTGGACCTGTATACCGGATTATTCTACCGACGACAGCCCGCCTTCCCAGGCACGGATTATGCTTTGGATACTTTGATTATTCTATGGATAAAGACCCCCGACACTACCGTGTGTTGGAACCCCCCCCTGGAGAGGACACAAGGTGAGGAGACGCTCTGCAAGACGAGGTCTCTTCACATCTCTCCCCCGTGGACCGGAGAGAGCCGGCCCACAAAGAGTCCACCTGCTTTCATCTGTGGTCCAAGGATCGCCGGCGCATTGAACGGCACTACAGTGGGTTCTCCTGGGATACCCTTGGCCGGACGAGGCAGCTGGATTCTACCCCCCCCCCCCCTCCTACTCCTGTCGGCTTACAATCGACCGGATTAACCCCCTCTAGTGTATCCAGCCTATAATCATTAAAGTATCATTGCTGTTATTCCTTAACTATTCCAGGTCGTATATTTACCACCTGCGCCTTCAGAGATTGGACATTATCTATTGATATACCGACGAATACTCCTTGCCATAAAAGTGCATACTATTTCAATTCATAAATGTAATTAAGTGATTAAGTGTTTAGTCTACACACCATCGCTGTGTAGGCAATAAAGACCTGTTTCTAATTCGTACATTTGTGTTGGATCCGTTTCATCTACGTGAGAGTGTTCATGATAATATATTTATGCCGTGTACTGGGTGGCCGAATATTAAGTACAAAGGTAGTGGTAGTAAGTATCATATCTAGTAATACAGTCAGGGAATTGTACCCCTCAGTTACACTAATAATGAAAAGTGTCAACAAATGTCTTAAGTATTCAAAAATAAAATGCTTAATTTAGTTGAACATTGTAGGCTAATTCAAATCTACACCTTTCTTCAATGTGAAATACAAATCACGAAAAATAACAAATAAACCATAGGCCTAGGTTTATATTATAGTAGCTTACTATACTGGGATATAACTGGTAAAATGTGTAGGCTAATATGAAATTCAAAAACGAAATAAAAATGTAAGCCTAGTAGGCTATTATGAAAATGCAAGTATTAAGTTCGAATATACCCTTTATGATTGGCCTTTTCTAAATTAACCTTATAAAGCTAGACTTCATTAATGAATATCAACCTATTCTTAAATGGCCAAAAATATTAAACTGTAAACAACCTTATATACAGTCTCAAGAATGTGCGCACTTGCAATGCAATTGTAGCCTACAACAATACTTCTCTCTGAAAAGTCAATACCTGAGACGTGTAGTCAGTCAACTTGGTGAATGGCATTGCCTATGCAGTTAAATTTCAACGTAGGGAAACGTCTGCTGCTTCTTTAAGATGGATGCTGTGAAATCTTACTGATACGTGGAAAAGTTCAGCGGCAGAGTCCTGTACCCGCGCCAACCTCGAGCCGTCTTCTTCCACGAGCTTGCTTGTTTGCCTATGCAGTTCAACTTCAATGTAGGGGAAAGTCTGCTGCTTCTTTAGGATGGATGCTGCGAAATCTTACTGATACGTGGAAAAGTTCAGTGGCAGAGTCCTGTACCCGCGCCAACCTCGAGCCGTCTTCTTCCACGAGCTCGCTTGTTTGGCCGTGTGCACACTGCTGCAGCTCCTTCCCAGCACAAAGGTTCCCCAGACATGACGATACATCTTCGACTGCAGACAATCCTCTACCCGACGTTCTCATATGGAGTCTTCAACTCCACAGTCCAGTGTTCTACTGTGCCGCCCATTGGTGCACGACGAGGACTCCGAGTTCTTTAATTACAGATGGCTGTTTATTGATGCAAATCACGTTCATCACCACCGTAGAACTACAATTGCAGGAAATAATAACAGTCAATACTCATACAATTCAGTCAATAGAATTACAAAAACAAAACGAAAAATGTGAATAAGCTTTACTAACCACTTTGGCCTGCTTGCAGCTCAATGGGAGGGGTTTATCTTTATCTTCACCGGAGGGGACACGTGATGCAAGGCTTCATCCACATTGCAGCCGGCTTGTGGGAGGCATGGCCTAACAGCGTTCAAGACAGGGGAGGGTAGAATTGGACAATACGAATTTGGGATGGGAGAAAAATAGAAAAAAATGGGAGAAAAAGTTGATTTTTTTTTAAATATATAAATCAACCAATCAATCAATCCAATAACACACACTCACTTAAAACAGCGCACCTCCCATAGCTGTCAACATTGTGTAGCAGGGTGGATTATCCCTGCTTCGTGGGAACGGGTGGGCACAATCACTGGGTAGCGAGACACAGTAGAGCTCTGTCTGACTGCACCTCCGTCTTTGAGTCTGGAGCTTCGACTGGAGGCTGGTAGTGTGAGTGGATGGGGCCCGGGATTTACCAACCTGGTCTGGTACTCTGGTCTTCCTCCCCTGCAGCAGGGCGGTCAGCAGTACTCCCCAACACGCTCCCACTTCTCCCAATCGCTCCTTAAACCCTCCCACACCTAGTGACTGAATTATAAATAAATACCCTGGGTTCCCCCCGCAAGCAGTACCCTCCCTCAATGACCCTAGAAACCTTACAATGAAAAGGGAAAGGTGGAATAGGAAGGGGTTAATTATGTTAACGTTACCCACACCAAAAGAGTTGTTAAACGGCTCATGGATAGACACGCACACAGAACTCCCATCTAATTCTTTAATGTTACTTATACTGGTCAGTTACAATGATTTAATAATAGTGACCAAATGGACTGAAGTCCCACTATAGTTCCGCTTGTAACTCCATACCTCATAAACACATATATTATACACCCACCTCTGGGTTAATATCAGGGATAATATACTTCAATGTGTTTGACTCATCGCCAGGGGTGTAGTGCTGGGCAAACGCGGTCAAACAGCGTTTGGCCTTCGTCACTGAGGCCAAAGTGCGCGCATCCTATTATTATGCAAAGTCTAGGTGATAAAATGACTCGTCGCGCCACTTATCACCTAGACTTTGCATAATAATAGGATACCGACAACCAAATACAAGCCCTGTAGGTGTGGTGGGGGGTTGCTTGATCTCCCGACTTCACTGGAAGGATGAGACAAGGTGTATCATCTGTTTTGTGCGCAACAGAGGGAACATGTATGCGAGTGCGCGGGAGCGCGCTTGCGCGGGCGTTTGGCCTTCGCCCATATTACGACTGCACACCTGCTCATCGCCCACGTCTGGGTCTTCACCCTGAATAATACCTCTCTAGGCTTTATTTATAATGCACCAGGTCTGTAACTTCCCCACAGGGAAAGGGTTAATTAGATGGGATTTTTATTTTTTTTTATCCACTTTTTCTCCCATTTTCTATATTTTCTCCCATCCCAATTTCGTATCATCCAATTCAACCCTCCCCTGTCACGGACGCTGTTTCTTGCCTCCCACAAGCTGGCTGCAATGTGGACTAAGTCATACATAGCACAAGTCCCCTCCGGTACTTGAGGTAACAGCAGTCGCATCTTTTCACCTGCGCAGCTCGATCTCTCAGTGGCGAGGAGTAACGCGTGGGAGGCTCACGCTGCCCCCGACACTTCCTGATTCTACTGCGCAGGCGCACCAACCGACCTGTAGGAGTCGCTGTCCACAACGCCCGATCCCCACCCATCAGTTTCCCACCCCCTAATACGGCCAATGTGTATTAGTACGGACGACCAGCTAAACTGAAAGCAAATGTGGAGCGTCTCCAGCATTTCGTGGCGAGCGCCTTGCCCACTACGCCACGTAGCCACCTAGATGGGAAAATATTATTAAAGAACAAACCCGTTATCACACTCAAAGAAATCAAAAGAAATCAAAAGGTGGGCCCACAAATACCTTACAAAAGTCCTATGCTAATGCCGGCATGTATTGTTAATGGGGTACCCCTAGAACTGTGGTTAGCAACGTTAGCTTCGCCCGCGGGCCGCACCACACTGTGTACTGTGTAATAGCTCCGGAGCGTAGATGCTCAATTGTACTCAACCAACATGGCGGCCTCACCGCGCCACCGTCGTCCGGAAGGCAAGATGGCGTTGAACGCTCTCTGCGAGGGTGCTAGCAGGCGGAGCTGGAGCAGAGAGGCAGTGCTGGGCTGAGAGCGTGTGCTGGGTGATGGCGACCTCTGTTGGTCGGGACGAACTCCCGTGTACTGCAGGCAGCCAGGTGTAGATCTGGTTGCAGGCAGCCGGAGCAGACTGGTTGTAGGCAACTGGTTCTGGGTCCACGCGCGTATCTAAACTCGCCCTCACTAACACTGCAGCTACACTCTGGGTCCGCAGACAGCCCCCCTGCTAGCCGGGATATATGATAACGCAGGGTGTTTCTAAACACCGGTTCTCTTCACGCCACGCTGGCAGGGGACCTCGCTAGAGGGAATAACTTTAACTTAAACCCCTCAGGGCGATACCGCATTCCTTCTAGGATAACTCGTTGTATCGCTAGGGTATTCCGTAAGGAAACATGCAACACGCTTCTACATTTGCTGGTATAGGATAACCCGTAATATACTCAAGTTCAATACGGGGCTCTTCCAGACACGACCGAACCGATCCAAGTCCAATGTCGAAGAGGCTGGTTCCTCGCACTTCCGTCTACTTCCTCCTCCGTCTCTCCCATACGCTCTCTGCCTGCCACCGCGCCCCCTGCTGTTACCGCCTACTAGCTCCACAGGGAAAAGGATTGTAGAATAGACAGTAATGCCGTTTATAATCCATATTTCAGCCGGTAGAAGAAGGAGGAGCTTGCGTCATTGTCCGTGAGAATATCAATGAAAACTAGTCAACATGTCTTTGTGCACAAAGGGGAGATAAAAGGCAAGTCAGCACATCTGAACAATAGGCATATATTCAGGTTGCTACATTTCCCCCCACTTTGAACTTGCTAAGTCCTCTGCAAGTTAACTCAATGAAACACCAACCAACGCATGCATGAAAACGGTCTTGAGACCAACAGTTTCACACATAGATCGACAATCACACATTATGCTAACAGTTTCACACACTCCTTCATGAGTTGGACACAACAAACACACCCTTGAGCACGTAGTCCTGGCGATACCGAGCGGGTAGCCGACCTCTAGTGCTCCTCGGGTCCCGGATTGGTCCGACTCCCCCCTCTTGGATCCCGTGTCCGTCTTCTTGCCCTCCCGGGTAGCAACACGAGAGGCGGTAAGAGGGGTGGAGTCACCAAGGGGGGGACCATCAGACTCGGAGGAGCTCTGTGCAGGTTCGTGCATCCTCCGGGGGATCCGCGCGTGCTCCTGCCCGCCTCGGGCGGTCTCGTAGGTGCATGTTCCGGGGCCCAAGCCTTCGGGACCACGGCTCGAGCCGGGGCACACCGTATACACTGTTGCCTCAAGCCCTTCACCTCGGCCGCCATCCCTGGCCAGTAATAGCCCCGCCCCATTAACCCTAGTGTCCCGCGTTCGCCCAAATGTCCCCCCAGGACATGTTGAATCTCGTATACATGCCGCCGCAGCACCCCCAGCACCACCAACTGTAGTTTCTCCTCTCCATCTCGAGGGTCACTAACTCGCCTGAATAGCACCTTATTCTTCAGACGGAACCGTTCCCACTGCCCGTAGAGCTTACGCATGAGTGGGCTCACCTCTTGCAGTTGCACCCCGGTGGGGTGGATCCCCTTCATCACCGTCTCCCGTACGGGCCCCACCTCCGGGTATTTCACTTGGAATAGCCGTATCTCGTCCCAGCTATATCCGCAGTCTCCCTTCTGGACCGCTATCTGCTCTGCGCCGATCACTGGGACCCCCGGCGGATCGGTCCGCTTCTCGGGGCTCCGGCGAGCACGGACGGGGGCTGGCCGACCCCGCGCAGCCCGGAGCCAGCAGGCCCGAACTTCTTCCGCCGAGATTGTTACATAACCTTCGCTGTTGACTTCCGGCGGCTCCCGAGGGCTCACCTCTTCGGTTGGCCTTGCGACCAGGGCGGGGCCCTGTGACGGCCCGGCCCGCGCTTCGGGCCTCCCGCGGGCACGAACGCCTTCCGCTGGGATCGCTAGAACGTCCCTTGCTGTGTCCACTACCTCCGGTCCTGGTCTCATTGGAATGGGCGCCCGGGCACCAGCGCGTCTGTCGGGCCGGCCGCCTTGGTGGCGTATCATCCGGCACGTCACCACACTTCTCTCTCCGGCCCCTCGAGTGCGGCTAGGTCCAGAGGTGGCTCGCATCTCTCCACGGCGACTCTGGTTACGACGGCATCGACTGCCCTTCGTGGTCCGGGTCGGTACCCTGACGGGCCCGGAGCTTCGGGGGTGGGAGCAGAGGCTGGGCGTGGCGCGCTGGCGGGGCGGGGGCAATCCCTGCTGACGTGGCCCGGCTGCTTGCAGGCAGAGCAAATCAGCCTGTCCTCTTCGTTCCGGCGGGGCGGTTCTCACTTAGCGGCGGGCGCGTCGTCTCTGCGTCGCCGTCCGTGGCCGCCTCTCTGGGTCGCGTCCCGCGTCTGTTGGACGGCCTGGAAGAGTTGCTCCTGCCTTGCGAAGAGCAGCTTAATAGCTTCCTGTATTGCGTCTCCGCTCATCGGGGCCTCTCGTCCCTCTGCGGCCACGGCGTGGACCAGGGCCCGGGCGCCACCCCTAGTGGGGGGCAGGACCATCTCCTCTTCAGACCAGTCTATCGCCGCCATCATCAATTCGAGAAACGTCCGCTCCCCGTTCTCCTTTACGAACTTCCTCATCTCTCGTCGCAGCATCCCATCCCTCAGGCCTATCACAAACTGCTCCTGCAGCTGGGCGGCAGGATCCGCGACTCGTTGGGGGTCTCGGTCCTGTATGCGACGCATCCGCTCTTGTAGATCGGAAGCAAACTCCCTCACAGTCTCGCCATCTCTTTGTCGGCGGTCGAGGAACTCCAACAGGCAGACACTGACCGGGGTCTTGTCTCCGTATGTCTTCTGCAGCAATCGGAACACGGCGTCCGGCTCCGGGGCGGTCCCTTCTAGCACGAAGCGCACTGTCCGTTTAGCCTCGCCTTTTAGATGCTGTTGTACGAACTCCGCCTGTTCGTCGCCGGGCACTCTGCTGGTCCGGAAATGCGCTTTCATGTCTCGGATCCAGTCTTCCACCGGCAGCTCTTCTCTCTCTTTTCCCCCTTCGAACTCGCTGTACTTTCGGTCCCGTTGGACATACGCGGTCGAGGGGCCTGCGCGGGATTCGCGGCCGGCCCGGTCGAGAGCGGCTTGGGTCTTTTCCAGGGCCAGCGCCTGTCGGTCCAGGAGGCCGGCGTGTGTGTGGGTTCTGTTCGCCAGGGCCTTCACCTGCGCGGTCAATTCCTCCATGGTTTCGGCCTCCTCCTCCTTTACCTCGGCGGCGGCATCCTGGCCGTCTCGTTGCTCTTTTAGGGCCGCCTGGGTGTAGCGCTTCTCTTGGAGTGCCCGTTCGTTCATCTCCTTCATCGCTTCGGCTTGCTGCGCCAGTAGTGCCGTCTTCGCCCGACACTCCTCCTGCAGCTCCTCTAACTTCGCCGCCCTCTCCTGCGCGGCGTGGGTCTCCCCTTTCTGTACCTCGGTGGCGGCGTCCCGGCCCTGTCGTAGCTCCTGTAGGGCCGCCTGAGTGTAGCGCTTCTCTTGGAGGGCCTGGTCGGTCAACCCCTTCATCGCTGCGGCTTGCTGTTATAGTAGTGCCGCCTGAGTCCGACACTGCTCCTGCAGCGTCTCAAACTTCGCCGCCATCTCCTCAGACATCGTGGGTCTCTCTACGGGTCCCGGTCAAGGGAGTAAGTTAGGATGTTGATCCTGTTCGTGACGCCAAATGTAGCAGCGTGGATTATCCCTGCTTCGTGGGAACGGGTGGGCACAATCACTGGGTAGCGAGACACAGGCTGCGTTTACATGGACAGTTTATTCCCCTTTTCATTCGGAATTAACGTTAAATCCTATTTAAAGTTATCATGTAAACATCTGAAAATACTTAATTCCGAATGAAAATGGCCATTCCGAAATAAAATCCATTCCGATGTAAGTGGCCGGTTTATTCCGTTTATCATTCCGAATTAAAGCTTTTTCTCTCCATGTACCCAGCTTTTCACGCATTTTTCGGAATTAGTTCCCCCCGGTCTTTCTGCGCATGATCGCGCATAGGCTACACACAAGTTACATACAAGATGGCGGACAGGAGCAAGCGATGGTCGAGGGCTGAAACTATTTATTTAATAACTGCTATGGAGGACTTAAAAATAATAGAACGATCAGATGGGAGGAAGTACAAAAATGCGGAACTACTTCGGACAGTTTCAGCCAAACTGAATGAGGTCGGCTATGTGAACAGGGACGTCCATCAGGTCCAAAATAAATGGAAGCAGCTGAAACAGGAGTATAACAAGGCGAAAGCCAAAAATAAAACCAGTGGTTCCGACCCCTCCAACTGGCCTTTTTTTGATGAGATGGACCGGTTGATGGGAGGAAGACCAATGGCCACCGCAGACGAACACGGTGTAGACTGTGACTTCGGGGAAGAAAGGGAGACGGAGACGGCGAACTACGAGTCAGGTTAGCCAACCCTTGTCTGTTTGCATCTATATTAGCTAGCTAGCTAACATTAGCCACTAATATTTCCGACTACTACTAGCATCTTGTTGACGTCTTTTGCCGTTGTAACGTTAGCAACCCACAACCGGACAATACTTTGTGCTTGCTTAACGTTGCCCCTGTTAATTTTGGCATAAAAGCGTAACACTACGTTGCATGTTTACAATGGTTGAAGGCTACTAGCTAGTACTTTAGAGCATCTAATGTTACTACTACCACCACTGCAACTAGCCTAGCTAGTGTTACAGCTATTGTCATCATAGCCTACTAGCTAGTACTACTACTCACTTCCAACGTGTGTGTGTGTGTGTGTGTGTGAGCGAGAGAAATAGCTAGCTATGTATCTTGAGTTTTGGGAGATGGAGAGCCAGCCCAGATACAAAAAGATCCACTCCTTGTGTTTCAGATGATGTACATAACGTTAGTTCGGTGAGTTTGGAAGACTGCTCATCCAGTGACCAAACGGATGTGGAGAGACCTGGTTCATCCCTGGCTGGAGATTATGGAGATGTTGGTGATGCTGCGAGTGTTCCTGATGCTACCAACACTCTGCCTATAAGTATGTTTTAATCATTTTGAACAAATGGTGTGTGTGCGTGGGTGGAAAGAAAAATGGAATTACTGTGCTGCTTACCTTGATCACAGCAGCTTGCTTAATTTAAAACCATAGGATTAGTATTTTTCTAACCTAGTTAAGTACTAACCTAGGATTAGATAGACTCTTATTATACACTGTAATATATAAGAATGTACTGCCAACTGAGTAAAAAAAATGCTTTGTATAGGAAAGAAGACACCCAAAGCCAAATCTGGGTACCATAAAACTCTGCAGACCTGGTCCGCAGAACAAAAATTGATGATGGAGGAAATGCAGGTCAGGGAGCACGAGTGGGCGGAGCAGCAACAGGAACGCAGAGACCAGCGACAACAACAGCGAGATGTACAGGAGGAGAACCTTATTACAAGAATAATGGAGCAAAATACAAGGTCCACTGAAAGACTTGTAGGTATGATGTTCGAAGGCCTCAGGACACTCCTACCTCCCACACAGCCAGTTCCACCTCCCCCCCACCTCCCCCCCAGTACCATTATCCTCAGTACTATCCAGTCCCACACCAGCAACCCCACTCCCAACTCCAGCATTTCCCTGCGCAGCATGCACAACGGGGCCCAGCGCCCAGACCCAGCGAAAACCCAGACGCAGATGTGTACACACAACTAGACTAGATCCAGAGCCAATAAAATCACACACACAAGCACATGTAGAGAGAGGGAGAGGTTTAGAGGGGGCGGGTAGGATGGAGGCATATGCTAGCTAGAGCAAGTTGTCTTGGCTATTGGGATGTCTCTTTATTACAACTTTAAATACGTTCGACGTTATATCAGATGTATTTCCTATTAACCCATTTTGTATGATGCAGTTCTAATGAAAGGCCCACTTTTTCCATGTTGTATTATATATTTTTTGTACATTTTATATAAGTAAATGGTGTGTGTGCGAGGCTGGCCCAAACATGGGAGTGACACTGTTGTGTGTTTATATGTTAACACACCAGCTACTAACGTTAGCTATGCCTGTGCTCATCGACTAGGCTTGCCTGGCAATTCACATTACTACAAAGGAGTGTAACGTTAGTGTTACCCATGGTTTTAGTCGCATTTGGCGAATGTGACTGTTCTGGGTGGATATTGCTATATTGCGTTATGTCTTGAAGCAAACATTGAGTTGTCTTCTCAAGAAACTGTCAGTGGCCAGCCAACTGCAGATGACACATACGTTCCTCTGTTTTTGTCACACGCCAGTAGAACTGTCACTATGCTTGGCAAACTATATAGCCTGGCTAACATTACCACCACTGGGCAACTGCAGCATAGATGGACAGTAGGTCGCTGTGAGTGAACCACATTGGTTGTTTGCTTGGGCTGTGCAGCGTTAGTTCAGCTGATCTTGTTCTCTGACACTGTAGCTGTCGAGCAGGCTGTCTTACCTGCACAAGGCTACTTTAGCTCTGGCACAGATCTGTGTCGCCGATCTGCTCAGCCACAACAGTAAGGTATAATGACCTCCCACTGGTATTACTATGCCTTAACACACGGATAACATACACACCTATATTTATAATGTGTGCACGTGATTGTGTAGGTGCATGTGTTCATGCATGCTGGTGTGTGTGCAGTGTCTCATACTGATGACTATTTTTCTCTATGCCAGGGATTCTGCTGGGGGTGTTTTTCAGATGCCATTATCTCGTGTTGAGTGTTTAGAGTGGGAGGATATCAGGACCGTCTGTGAGAAGACCTTCATGTCCTGAAACCTATAGAGGCAGGAGAAGACCTTCATGTCCTGAAACCTATAGAGGCAGGAGAAGGCCTTCATGTCCTGAAACCTATAGAGGCAGGAGAAGGCCTTCATGTCCTGAAACCTATAGAGGCAGGAGAAGACCTTCATGTCCTGAAACCTATAGAGGCAGGAGAAGGCCTTCATGTCCTGAAACCTATAGAGGCAGGAGAAGGCCTTCATGTCCTGAAACCTATAGAGGCAGGAGAAGGCCTTCATGTCCTGAAACCTATAGAGGCAGGAGAAGGCCTTCATGTCCTGAAACCTATAGAGGCAGGAGAAGACACGAGTTAGTTAGGACATAGAGTTATCTTGTAGGCCTTAGAGTACCAGTCAAATATTTTGGCCCAGAATCCTGTTAGTGAAGGGCAAAACCAGAAGGCATGAGAAAGTGTACCCTCTGATACCTGGCACCTGTCGCACAGAGGTGAAACAGAGGGGTAGATCTTGTGCAATCTATGCTTGGAGTAGTGGAGACGATGCACAACTTTAAATTGGATCAGCTGGTGTCTACTATTGACTGAGCCAAGTTGTACTATAGACAGACTCCTATCCCACATATCAGATAGATCAATACCGAGTTCCTCCTGCCATTGTTCTTTAATCTTCTCAGTAGAGTTGAATAGGTTACTTAGTGTTTTATGTACGTATAGGCATCTAATCCTAATGCCTCCAGGATGCTGCAGGGCTCTTTTTTCTATGTGTCTTTTGGCGATTATTGGAAAGTCATGTCTGCGGTGTTTTCAATGTTTATTAGCTGTAAAAGGAGAGCGTTGTAATGCTCGTCTCATGGATGAGTGTTTTGATTGGTTGTAAAAGTGTAAACTGTTGATTTTATGAAACGCCAATATTTTTTTATAAGAAATGTACAGTATGTATATAAATGTAATTTTGTTGTGCTATACTTGAAGTCAACTTTTTTTTATACAATTTTTTATACAATCCTTGAATGTATCAATTTCAAATGTACTTGAAGTTCCAAGTTTACACTGGCAAGACAATCGTTTACATAATGCGATTTGCTTCCGTTACTGTTAAGTTTTAATTTTGTTGTGCTATACTTGAAGTACATTTTTTTTTATACAATCCTTGAATGTATCATTTTCAAATGTACTTGAAGTTCCAAGTTCACATTGGCAATCTTGACTTGCATTACTCAAGACAAAATCAAATAAAGTTTGCACTATTTTGCACTGGCGCTGGTGCGTGTAATGATTATTCAGTAAAGCAACACGTTCCCTTCAAGTTTGATGTTTTATTACAACAAAATAGCAAAAAGAACTTCCACACAGGGAGGGAGGGGAAAACACTTAAAGAAACAATTGATTCAAAACCACAATCAACAAAACTCAACAACAGACAGGAAGTTGAAGGGGAAAGTTATTTGGTGAATACTACTGTGCAGTGATTCCCGCAAAAATGAAATATATATATATACAACTATATACAAACTGGTGAATGAAATGATTATAATTTATGGTTTTTAAAAAAAGAAATACTCACTGAGCACTCATTGCCACCAATGCAAATGAGTGCTCACTGAGTAAAAAAAACACACAAATTAGTGGCTCTGTGGAGCTAGTGGAAATGTCCTGTGCGAAGCGGGAAGTGTCTCGCTAGATGGATCGTCAGTGCCTGCCTTGCCCTGTTGTTATCTAAAAGGTTATTCCTCTGAGCTGGATGGGTAGGCTGAGGATATTCCAGATTGTCAATCTCGTCCAGCCAGTTAACGTTACCATGGTCGCTCTCTTGTTGACAGAAGTTGTGCAGGGCACAGCAGGCGGCGATCATCTTGGGGACGAATGTGAAGTGAAACTCACTTCTCTTCTGTAGGACACGAAAGCGTGACTTGAGAAGACCATAGGTCTGTTCAACCATAACGCGTACAGAGCTCAGGTACACGTTGAAGGACTCTTGTTCAGGAGTCAGGTTAGGGGATGTTTGGTAGCCTTTGATGAGCCAATCGAGGAGTGGGTAGGCAGGATCACCAACTATCTGGAGCCGGACATCTTCTCCCTCGATGTTCCGGACACCCTGACAAGGGGGAAATGTTTAATTAGCATTTTCAAAACTATTTCTGGTCTTACAGGTAATTACACATTTTGGAGAGAAAATGTGAATGAGGTAAGCCTGAATATGTGATATAAATGTAGGCTACTCTTTCCGGTGTCTGCATGCATGCCTACCTGTGGCAGTAGATGGGCTCTTCGAAAGAGTCCAGAGTTCTGGAAAACCATCGAATCATGGGCGCATCCAGGCATCTTGCAGCTGATGCTCCTGAACCTATACAGGACACAAATAATTTTGTTAAGACAACCAATCACAGAGACATGAATAAAAAAAAGCATGTAAGCCTTCATTTCGGTGACAAGACTGCTTGTGGTATAAACCTTTCAAATAGGCTTATAACAGCGTTTTTCATGTAAATGTGTTGGCCTACTTTTTTTTTTACTCTGCCGGGGATTGAACTCACAGCCTCCTGGACTAAGGACAGACACTCTAACTAGGGCTGGGCGATATGACGATATTATATAAATATCGGGTACAGTTCATAAACTATACACTTTTTAAACGTATCGTGAAGATGACTTACTTTGGCGCAGCGCTCTACTCTCTCGTCTCTCCCTCTCAAAGAAAAAAAATACACACAGACTCGCCCCAACCTACACGCCCAAAAAGTAAATATATATATATATATATGATGATGATGCACACACACATTTACAGTGTTTTGTTTACCAGTAGGATGTTATAACATTGCTGATAATAAAAATCATAAGTCTAAGCTATCAAGTCTCCCGTGATTTTATATTACTATATATTAAAAGTATAGGCGGACCATTCCTTGGTTACAAGATTATTATTTTCTCACAGTAGTGTGTGTGTATTTTTGGCTAAAGTGGATAGAAAACAGTACTGTGCAAAAGTCTTAGGCACCCAAGAGTATTTATATAAATTGTCTTAGATGTTAATAAAAAAATGCTGTATTAGTGTCAGTAGACTACTCTTTTAGATTTTTAGAAATGTTTAATTAAATTAGAAAAAAAATTGAAAGCATCTTCATGGTTTAATGCAGACATATGAAGTAGCCTCGAGAACCATTCGAGCCAGTAGGCCCATAGGGGCATCTCCTATTTATGTAGCGTGAGGCAGCTCGATGTACAAGTACACCCCTTGGACATGACGCCAGTATGTTGCAAGGACTTCCCCCCCAAACCAACCATTGCTGAGTGTCAACCAGGGAGGCTATGGGTACCACTTTTAAAATGTCTTCGGAGTGATTCTGTCGGGGATTTAACTCACAGCCTCCTGGACTAAGGGCAGACACTCTAACCACTAGGCTACTGAGCCGGACTCGAGCCTACGGTTCAGCATACTGTTTTGAAAACGAACATTCCATGTACACAGTAAATTTTGCAGAGTAAATTTTACTCAAACTGGGTCCATTTGAGCCCAAGTGAGTAACATTTTACACACCAGCGGTGTGTTTCTAGACAACATGCGTCAGCCCAAGATACTTTTCACAAACGTTTTGGGGGGTTTATGTGATTGATTGATATTAACAGATTGCAGAATGGGTACAGTACAGTACAGTTCAATACATACAATTGTTAAGGGGATGCAGATCAGAGAAATACTTTTACATCAGGGTCCCCCAACTCAATTCATCATGTATGACATACACGACATACAGATAGACAGTACTGCTACATCTATACATTTATGACATACCAGCTGTAAAGGAATGTGAATCACTACCCACTTTCAAAAACACTCTCAAAAAACACCTACGTGAGACTGCAATTCGAAACTGGCCCCTACAAATGTCCTAACCTAGTTGTACAGTAAATTACCAAGTAAGGCTTTGTCAGTATTCCAATGTACAGTGTAAAATGTGTGTGTGTCCCCTACCCAACCCCCCCCCCCCCCCCACACCTCCAATGTACAGCCCTCACCCACCCACCCAACCCCACCCCACCCACCCAACCTCCTCCAATGTACAGTTTCTATGCCAAATGTATATACACTCTTTTTCTGGACACTTTTGTATCACAAACAGTACTGTATTTGCAAATCTGATATGTCATAAATGTATAGATGTAGCAGTACTGTCTATCTGTATGTCATGTATGTCATATATGTTATGATGAATTGAAAATGGGGGACCCGGATGTAAACAAGACGAAAGTCTTTCTCTGGTCTGCATCCCCTTAACAATTGTATGTACTGAGCTGTACTGTACTGTACCTATTCTGCAATCTGTTAATAAACTTTTCAATCAATCAATCAATCAAACCAGATTTGCAAATACAGTACTGTTTGTGATACAAAAAGAGTCCAGAAAAGAGAGTATATACATTTGACGTAGAAACTGTACATTGGAGGAGGTTGGGTAGGTGGGGGTTAATTTCGCTGAGTGTAGGCACTTCACGTGCATTGCAAGTAAATTTTGTTTTTAATGTGAATCCATGAATACTTACATGAATCGGTCATCCACAACGCCTTGCAAGACAAATGAAGACCACCCTTTGCGATTCTGGAAATCTCTGTAGCCATCAGTAGGAGCCAGGATAGGTATGTGCGTACCTAAGAAAGCAATCATACAGACATTATTGCAATCTCAGGGGACTAGATACAGGCATTTGATTTTTGAGACAGATCCACTAGTGTGTAATATAAGCCTAGAGTATTGTTGTACAGTACTGTGTTAGTAGAAGGGGGATGTGTGTGTGTCCCTTCATACACAGGTTACTCTTATGAAATACGCAAGTGCATCTTGCGTGATATATAGATAGATGCGCCCGGAGTTACCATTGAAAAGGATGCGCTATGTAAATAATAGTATTATAGATCAAACGTGGCATTATTAGTAGCATTCTTGCTACTATTATTATGTGTCTTGAAGTGTTACTGTAGGCTACTGGGCTAGGTTTTCTAGGTGGCTAAACGCTAGGGTTGCATAAACATTTCATGAAAATCAAGGAGAATAACCTTACCGTCGATCAAGCCAAATATCTGAGGGATGTGATGTGACGCCTCGAATCTTCTGGCAATCTCGACTGCCTCCTCCTCATCTGGCATTCTTATCAGACTGCTGAGAAGTCCTCCACTAACGATGCCCTTACAGAATAGGTACACAAATTTCTTGACTGTTGCCTTGTGGACACCGAACTGGTTTGCTACCAGCCGGTACTCTGCGCAGCTACCCAGTCTGTACAGAACAATAGCCACACGCATGGTGAGGGGGATGGGTGCACGGACAGTCACCTCGTCCAGAGACATGAAGCCCTGTACCAGGCCACATAACTTCACGAACGACGCACAGGTCATTCTGAAGTTCTCTCTCCATTCAAGGTCCGTAAACTCAATTAGGACGATCCTGTTCCACCAGTCCTTACTACGCACTTTCATCCACTGCTGTCTGTCATTGCGAGTGGGAAATGGCAATGGAGAGAGATATAGAAGCCGTTGCTGGTTCGACAAAGCACTCGACTCTCTTCGGGACTCTACTGCCAGTGCCTCTCTTCTTCTCATCCTCAACAGACGCAAAATGAGCAGTATCATATTATTGTCGTGCTGCTGCTTAACTAAAAGTATGAAAATGAAACAGAAAAATGCGGTCATAAGGTTGTCCATCTTGTAGCTGTTGTTTGGTACGCTAGCACAGTAGCTGAGAATACCGGTCGCAGCTGTTAGCAGAATAGACACGAGAGGTAGCGTTAACGTTAGCAGAATAGACACAAGAGGTAGCGTTAACGTTAGCAGAATAGACACGAGAGGTAGCGTTAATGTAGGCTCAATTTGCCTATCTAAGCCAGGATACGTCTTCAACGCGCTCACACCACATTGACTTGGGCTGTTTGTTACTCACTGTTTGATGTTTGTTGATAGTTGCATCTGATGGGGTTCGAACCGGTTGAGTTTTATGGAAGGTGTTGCGTAAAGTTCCAAATAATAACGGAGAAAACAATGAAACAAAACAGGCTCCAGACTTGTACTAAAAGGGTTTCAAAACAAACAGGCGCAGCAAAAGGGTTTCAAATAAACTCAAAATGATTCTAAACAAAGTCTTTCTTTTCAGTCTTTCATTCATTCAATCTGCGCTGTGTGTGTGTGTAGCAAGCGAGCGGTTGAAAATCTGTTTCTCGTCTGGCGTGTCCCTACACACAGCTGGGCCATAATTAATAGGAGCACCATGGTGCCATTTTACGAGGCGACCAGTGGCGGCGCTATTTAGTCAAAACTATTAAATCAAATGAAATGGCTCCTACATAACCGGCCCCTATTGTTATGGGCAGGCTCTAATAACAATACAAAATCAAAAAACTGCTGGAGCCATACAAAATGTTCAAAACAAAATAAATACTTGTGGGAAACAGGCATGGTGTATAGGCCTGTTTGAATCTTCAGTACCTAATTTGAGTTTGGCACCAGCAGGCAAATCTTGCTGATGGGCCTTTCAAGTACACTGGTTTTTGTCTGAAGACGCACACCTCTCACAAGTCCTCTTGAGTCTGGCATTGTTTCCAGGACTCTAGCCAACATCCAGGATCCTCTTGGTGCATTCGTGTCAGCTATGATCACAATGTCTTCCTTTTCAAAGTTCCTGCGGATGCGGTTCCATTTTTGACGTACATTCATAAGAGGTAGGTATTCTTTTATCCATCTGGTCCAAAATAGATCTGACAGGTACTGTACTTGTCTCCAATGGCGCTTTGCATACACATGGTCTTTTGGGAGGATATCAGGGTGCTTTGCATCTTCTGGCATGGCTGCTCTGCTTAATCTCCCACCCACTCTTATGGCTTCGTTTTCAAGTTTGGGATCAAGCTTGTAGGTTGAACTGTGTTTCTGCACGTTCAAACTTCCTTTCTGCAATGTTTTGATTTCCTCTTGAAATCCTGGGTTTAGACAGAATTTTACAACGGCTATCTCTGAAACGTCCAGTTCATCCAGAGAGAGTTTGTGTGCCTTTACAGTGTTTTTGAATTTTTTTCATCTCCACTTCAATTGTCTGTCTTTGTTTGTCTGCGTCTGGTTCTTGAATTTGCATCAGATCTTTCCTTTTTTTACTCAACTGCAAAAGGTGAGTTCTCAAATACAGCATCCATGCTACAGCTCTTTTCAATTTGTAGAAACGTGAGTAGTGGTGTATGAGAGTGCTAGTAGGATCTTGATCCATCATCTGAATGGTATTGACTGCAACCTTCTCTCTTTTGACTTCCGGATCGTGGGCTGGTATGGGGGTGAGATCAGCAGGTAAGTTAGGCCATGTCTCTTCTTTTTCCTGTAGGAAGTCCGGTCCCTTCTTCCAGTTTTCACACTTTAAAAATGCATTGGCTGTAAGACCTCGGGACACATGGTCTGCAGGGTTGATCTTGGTGTTCACTTGGGTTCTGAATGTATCTTCATCCACATTCCTGTTCACTTTCACTGCTAGTACTGCAGCAGTAAGTTCCATTCTGGGTGTTGTAACCCGTTTCAAGGGGGCGTCTCTTGCCTTTGCCATGATTACACGCAGTCTGCGTTTCTTTGGGTGGCGTACTCCATGGTGAGTCCTTCTTTCCTCTAGATTTAACTGCTCTTGTGGCACAGCTTCAGCGTGTCCCTTTTGAATGACACTTTCAAGAAAGTCAGTGTACTCTTTGTGAAACTCCACATCTTTCTTGAATTTCCTTTTTTGGATCATGAGGTCATTCAAATGTATTATTGATATGCGATTGCCGGAAATATGGGTTGGCTGCTTATGGCTTATTGTGGGTTTGTGTAGAAGCCCACTAACCACCCATCCAAGTCTTGTCTTTACAGCATAGGGCCCATTACCCTTGCTATTAATTACTGCCCACGGTTCCATAAACTTAGCTGCATCATTACCAATCAGGAGTCCAATATCTGCATCAATATATGGCAACTTAACCTCTTTTAGGTAGTTCCATTCTTGCACATCATCCTGAGTGGGAATTTGTTGCTTGGTTACAGGAATTTCTGTTTGAGTATAGAGTGGTGGCAGTTTTAGGAAATCATCTCCTTCAAGACTTGACACTTCCAGCCCATTGATTCGGTTAATACTTATGACCCTTTCTTGTCCTAGAGTACGAAGTAGGATTCGAGTTGGTGTCGCCTTAGCATTCAGTTGCTTCCTTAAAGCTTCAGTACAGAAGGTTCCAGTGCTTCCTGGATCAAGGAAAGCGTAAGTTTGAAGTACCTGATTCGAATTTGACAACTTGACTTGCACAGGAACAATTGACAATTTTTGTTGGTCACCGGCCCCAGTATGGATAGGCCTTTTCATGGTGACTAATGCACTGCCCACTGACATGCTATCGGTGCTTGGACTAGTTTGACTTGTATCTTTTTTAAATTCAATGTGCAACACAGTAGGATGCTTCTTTGTACATATCTTACAAGTCACACGTCTTTCACAGTCCTTACTCATGTGACCCTGAGTCACACAACCAAAACATAAACCATTTACTTTAAAGAACTCCACTTTGTCTTTGTGTATTTTCTTATCCAATTCGTTGCACAGGTCTGTGCTGTGGTTTTCTTTGCAAAAGAAACATGTTTTCTGTTGCACGGCTGCAGAGCTGCTTGTGCTTGACTGTGACTTTGGTTCTGAGGATTCTGTTACTGTCGCAAAACTGCTCTTATAATTGCCTTTAGTGTATGATGAAACTGCTACAGATTTCAAAATACTGTTTCGGGAAGGAGGGATTGTCCTCTTGTCTTTCGGGTTTGTGTCTTGTATTTCTCCAAAGAGGGGATCAATGGCAATGTTTGCTTGCCTTTCAATGAAATTTACAAGTTGTGGGAACTTAGCTCTTCTGTGTGTACGCTCATAGTAACCATATGCTACTGTCCTCCACCTCTCTCTGTGCTTGAATGGCAGTTTTGACAAGACAGATTTCAAGTGTGTAGGATTGTTCATGTCTTGCAGAATTTCATTATTGCTCATAGCATTGCAGCATGTTCTCAAGAAGAGTGAGTATTTGTGTAAGGCTTTACCATCTTCCGATCGGATTGCATCCCAATTCAGAATTTGTTCCTGATAGGCAGCAGCAATGAAAACCTCATTTCCAAAATGTTTGCGTAGCAGCCGTTTTGCTTTCACATAGCCTTTTTGGGAATCCATGTGAAGGCAGCTTCTCACAATTGCCTTTGGTTCTCCATCTGTAAACTGTTCAAGAAAGAGCAGTCGATCTCTGTTGTTACTTGTCTTGCTTTCTATACAATGTTCAAATGTACTAATTAAGGCTGTCAAATATATCGCGTTAATATCGCGTTAACTCCCGATTCTATTAATGCCACTAATTTTTTTAACTCAAGATTAACTAAAAAAAAAGAAGAAAAAAAAAATTACTAGACCACTCAGGTGTATTATTGATGCTCTCATTGATACTATGTTTGTTTCTGAAGTGTGTGTGTGTGTGTGTGTGTGTGTGTGTGTGTGTGTGTGTGTGTGTGTGTGTGTGTGTGTGTGTGTGTGTGTGTGTGTGTGTGTGTGTGTGTGTGTGTGTGTGTGTGTGTGTGTGTGTGTGTGTGTGTGTGTGTGTGTGTGTGTGTGTGTGTGTGTGTGTGTGTGTGTGTGTGTGTGTGTGTGTGTGTGTGTGTGAGATATAGAGAGAGAGGGGGGTGAGATAGATGAGGAAGGGGCAAAAGAGAAAAAGAGCTGGGAGAGTGTGTGTGTGAGGGAGAGAGGGGGGTGTGTGATTAATCAGCCCTTGTGTGTGAATGTAACAAGTTCCTAACGTTTTCTTTCCCCTATTATTTCATGCACACTTTATTCATTGTTTTAAATTATTATTTTCTTTTAAGTTATTTTGCGCATCACTCTGTTTTGAATTTGATGCAAATTTGCAATGCATGAGGGTCATCCGTTTGTGTTAAATGGCTGCACAAAGCAAGCATTTGTTGACTCGCATGTTGATAAGAGTATTAAAACTTGGAACTTGAAAAAGATCTGTTTAAGGTATAAAAAAAAATAAAAAATAAAAATGCAATTAATTTGCGATTAATCGCGAGTTAACTATGGACAATCATGCGATTAATCGAGTTAAATATTTTAATCGTTTGACAGCACTAGTACTAATGAAAGAGACATAACTTAATGGATCACCTTTAAAAACAGGAATCTCTCTAGAAGGCAAGAGTGAGAACCTCTGTTCTTGAATGAACATTTCTGTGATTTCATTTTGTTTTCTCAAAATGTCCATCATGGCTCCGCCTGGTTGAACATTAACCTGAGCACCATCCTGCAAGCCAAAGTTTGGGTTAGGCTGTTGAGGTTGTTGGTGAGCAACAGGCATTCGTGACCTTGTAGGCTGCTGAGCCATTTGTTTCTGTGGCTGCCGTAATTGGCCACTAGGGGCATGTTGAGACCTTCGTCTCAGTGGTGGATGGGAAGCTGCTCCTTCAAATTCATAATTTTCATCATCATCATCATCATCATCATCATCATCATCATCATCATCATCATCATCATCATCATCATCATTCTCTTCATAGTCATCATCTTCCTCTTCATCATCCAATCTATAATTAACCTTATGGCTGTCCACTGGTAAGGATTGCATTGAGTCAAAATATTCATTGATGTGGATTAAGGGGTTAACATCAAGCCTGGTGTCTACATGTTTAGTAACATCCAGAACTTTTAACCTGGCATCAGCAGCTGCAATTTCCACTAACAATTCAAATGCTTCCTTTCTTGCTTTGAGCTGTGCCTCCTGAAATTCAAATGCTTGTCTTTGTTTGAGATAAGCAGAACGTGTGGCTAGATTGGCTCTTTCGGCCTCTACCTGTCTTAATGCTGCGGTGCTTGAAGTGGATTTCATGCCAACTGAATTATTGCCAAATGATTTCACACTTTGTGCTGGTGTCACTGCTGGTGTCACTTCTGGTGGCTTTTGTGCCATAGCTGCAGGGGCATTATTTATCCATTCTATAACCTTATCATGAAATTCACATATGATTTTGAACTTCGGCATGTACCACTGATCTTGTTCTTCTGCCGCTTCCTCTTCTGATAACAGCTGCTGTACTGTTTTGTGAAGTGATTTGAAGTCATTTGTTTTAGAATTAAATTCATTGTATTCTTGTTTAACCAATTCAACATTTCTGTAATCAACCATAAGTGCTTGTAACACATTTATTTTGCTTGTGAGTTGTCCAAGTTTAGCTTTTCTTCGATTACATTGTTTTGTATAATTAGCCTCAAGTGCCCGTTGCGTGGGTTTCACTTGTCTCTTTCCCTCAACCACAGGCAAGTTAACATTTGTATCAGAAGTGTGAATGGTGGTAACTTCAATCACAGCAGCTGCATCAGAACCTTCAGTCACAATCACAGCAGCTGCATCAGAATGGCCCAATTCCTCTTTATCTTGCCCAGACATCGTTAAGCAGCATCTATTTATCTATTTATAACGGTGCACAGGTTTATTTGATGACGACATATATTCCTTCAAATCCACTTTAAATGCGCGTCTTTGGCGTTCATTTATCCACATGATATCGCACATTGCATTATCTTTAATAGAATCACACATCCATTAGATACTTTGATCCTCCAATTCTATTTTGAAATGCGCGTCTTTGGCGTCCATTTATCCATATGATATCGCACATTGTATTGTCTTTAATAGCATCACACATCCATTAGATACTTTGATCCTCCAATTCCATTTTGAAATGCGCGTCTTTCGCGTTCATTTATTCAATCATATTGCACAGTCCATTGTTTTCAATAGCGTGACACATCCAGTAGATCCGTTTGATACCATTTTAAATGCGCGTCTTTCGCGTTCATTTATCCAATCATATTGCACAGTCCATTGTTTTCAATAGCGTGACACATCCATTAGATCCGTTTGATACCATTTTAAATGCGCATCTTTCGCGTTCATTTATCCAATTGTATTGCACATTCCATTGTTCTCAATAGCGTGACACATCCATTAGATCATTTTGATCCATCAAATTCCATTAATTGTGTCCGTATCAGGTTACAGGTTGAAAAAACCCTCAGCTCAGAACTCGGCAAAATCTGCATATGGCTCGCTGATAACAAACTATCATTACACATGGGCAAAACAGAGTCCATTCTCTTCGGTTCAAATAACAAACTCAGCAAGACCGACGGCTTCTCAGTTACAGTGGGTGACAATATTGTCACAAGGAAAGAAGATATTACCTACCTGGGTTCCATCCTAGAGGCAAATCTTTCCTGTGACAAAATGGCATCCAATGTAATAAAAAAAGTCAACCAACGAACTCGATTCTTGTACCGGATCTCCTCACTGGTAAACAAGAATACCCTGAAGACTCTAGCAGGAGCACTCATTCAAGGGTACTACGACTATGCTTGCACCTCATGGTACCAAAGCACCTCAAAGGCGCTAAAAACAAAATTACAAACATCTCAAAACAAACTGGTCAGACTACTGCTTGACCTTACTCCTAGAACCCACCTCACCCCTGCCCACTTTGACAACCTAGGATGGCTTAGAGTAGACGACAGAGTACAGCAACTTGCAATGGGCCTGGTCTACAAGATACACTACACGACCAAGGTACCCATGTACATGACAAAATACTTCCCAAAGGTCAGTGAATACCACGATCACAACACCAGAGGGAGCTCCACAAATCATGTTAAACCCAGATTCGGCTCAAACAAGGGACTAAACACGTTTCGCAATTATGCCACATCAATGTGGAACGCCCTACCCAAAGCTGTAAAGGAATGTGAATCACTACCCACTTTCAAAAACACTCTCAAAAAACACCTAAGGGAGACTGCAACTCGAAACTGGCCCCTGTAAATGTCCGAACACAACCCCCTCCAATGTACAGTAAATTACCAAGTATGGTCTTGTCAATAATCCAATGTACAGTTTTGTTTGTACAGTTGTACAGTGTCCCCCACCCACCCCTCCTACCCATCCCCCCCCCCCACTCCTACCCAACCCCCCCCCCCCCCCCCACCTCCAATGTACAGTCCCCCCCCACCCCCACCTACCCAATCCAATGTACAGTTTCTACGTCAAATGTATATACTCTTTTTTTTCTGGACTCTTTTTGTATCACAAACAGTACTGTAATTGCAAATCTGGTATGTCATAAATGTATAGATGTAAGATAAGATAAGATAAGATATTCCTTTATTGATCCCCTTGGGGAAATTCAGGCATCATAGCAGCATGGGGGGGAGGGGGGGAGGGGTACAGGTAGTAAAACAACACAGTATACAGGTAGTAAAAGACAACACAGGCAGTGTAAACAATTTGATCAATATGGTCAATATAATTTACTATCTGACTAGCTGAGGAATATTCACATTATTCACAGTGTCACATGAGGTGCAGTATGCAAGAGGTAGTGTTATAATAATTTACTATCTACTGAGTATACGTTAATCAAAGTACCAGGGTAGTCTACTTTGTCCCCCTTGGGTTCCTATAAGTCCCAGGTCAATGTCTGGTAGCAGTCGCTGTCGCTGCCCCCTGTTGTGGGGCCTGGAGGCTGCTAGTCGCTGCCCACTGTTGTGGAGCCTGATGGCCGCTGGTATGAAGGACTGTCCGAGGCGGTTAGTTGAGTGTCGGGGGGGGATGAGTCTGTGGCTGAACGAGCTTCTCATCTTGACTAGCTCGTCGTAGTAGTTCAAGTTCAAGTTTCAAGTTTCTTTAATAGTTGTCATACAGAAGTACAGAATACTTTTGTACAAAATGCTTCTTACTGTTGCGCTCCAGAGACTGTGCATGACAAGATAAGTATGAAATAAAAACATAGTAAAAATTAGAAGAAAAAAAAAAAGAGGTCACAGTGTTCAGTTTAGACATATGTACAATGTTCGTAGACGTAGTTACCATACAATATACAATACTGTGCAGTGTACTAATATACAATACTATATAGTGCAAGGCATAAATGGACGAGGTGCAGTTTAGGTACAATTCACAGTAGGTGTACGAGTTGTAGTGCAAATCCTTTATCAATAAATATAAAGTGTAAGTGTGTTTGTGTGATCTAAAGTGTGGAGAGTGGGTGCTGCAGTGTGTTGTTTGTTTGAGTGAGTGTGTGTGTGCGTGTGGGTGTGTGTGCTGTGTGCATTTGATGGTTGTTGCATAGTGATTATTGTTCGTTTAGCGATTATTGTTCGTTTAGCAGCCTGATGGCCTGGGGATAGAAGCTCCTTCTGAGTCTTTCTGTGCTCGCCATAAGACTCCGGTATCGCTTGCCTGACGGCAGCAGTTCAAAGAGGCAGTTGTTCGGGTGGCTCGAGTCCTTAATAATTCTCTTAGCCTTCCCCTTGCACCGCTTGTTGTAAATGTTCTGGAGGGTGGGAAGCCCCCCTCTAATTGTGCGTTCGGCTGAACGTGTCACTCTTTGTAGTCTGCTACGGTCTTGTGCAGTGCTATTCCCAAACCAGGAGGTGATGTTGCCGGTCAGGATGCTCTCTATTGTACATGAGTAGAAGTTCCTAAGGATCTTCTGACTGACTTGGAACTTCCTTAGGCGCCTGAGGAAGTAGAGGCGTTGTCGTGCCTTCTTCACAACACTGTCAATGTGTGTGGTCCATGTCAAGTCCTCGGATATGTGGGCTCCGAGGTACTTGAAACTGTTCACTCTCTCAACTGGTGCCCCGTCGATGCTGAGGGGGCTGTAGTCCTTGACCCCCGACCTCCTGAAGTCCACAATCATCTCTTTTGTTTTGCTGACGTTCAGGGAGAGGCAGTTCTCCTGACACCACTGTGTCAGTACTGTCTATCTGTATGTCATGTATGTCATATATGTTACGATGAATTGAAAATGGGGGACCCTGATGTAAACAAGACGAAAGTCTTTCTCTGGTCTGCATCCCCTTAACAATTGTATGTATTGAGCTGTACTGTACTGTACCCATTCTGCAATCTGTTAATAAAGTTTTCAATCAATCAATCAAGACTTGGGCTGTTTGTTACTCACTGTTTGATGTTTGTTGATAGTTGCATCTGATGGGGTTCGAACCGGTTGAGTTTTATGGAAGGTGTTGCGTAAAGTTCCAAATAATAACGGAGAAAACAATGAAACAAAACAGGCTCCAGACTTGTACTAAAAGGGTTTCAAAACAAACAGGCGCAGCAAAAGGGTTTCAAATAAACTCAAAATGATTCTAAATAAAGTCTTTCTTTTCAGTCTTTCATTCATTCAATCTGCGCTGTGTGTGTGTAGCAAGCGAGCGGTTGAAAATCTGTTTCTCGTCTGGCGTGTCCCTACACACAGCTGGGCCATAATTAATAGGAGCACCATGGTGTTATTTTACGAGGCGACCAGTGGCGGCGCTATTTAGTCAAAACTATTAAATCAAATGAAATGGCTCCTACAGTTAACGTTAGCAGAATAGACACGAGCGGTTTCGTTAACGTTAGCGTTAGCAGAATAGACACGAGAGGTAGCGTTAACGACACACCGAGAGTCTGGTTAATGTTGTTTGGTACGCTACCGGTCTACCGGTCGCAGCTGTTTGTTTACTTCCGGTAAACGTAATGACGTTAACATCCTGTTTACGTTTACCCAATCAGAAGCCTTCCCAGCCCCAAACCTTACGATGACTCGAAAACTCCCGATTAGACAGTGACTTTCATGTAAACACCTTGTCGGAATTAAGATTTGACATGTAAACTCGCATGATTTTTTTTTACATCCGAATGATTTGATTCCGAAGTTATAATTCGGAATTAAAAGTCACCATGTAACCGCAGCCACAGTAGAGCTCTGTCTGACTGCACCTCCGTCTTTGAGTCTGGAGCTTCGACTGGAGGCTGGTAGTGTGAGTGGATGGGGCCCCGGATTTACCAACCTGGTCTGGTACTCTGGTCTTCCTCCCCTGCAGCAGGGCGGTCAGCAGTACTCCCCAACACGCTCCCACTTCCCCCAATCGCTCCTTAAACCCTCCCACACCTAGTGACTGAATTATAAATAAATACCCTGGGTTCCCCCCGCAAGCAGTACCCTCCCTCAATGACCCTAGAAACCTTACAATGAAAAGGGAAAGGTGGAATAGGAAGGGGTTAATTATGTTAATGTTACCCACACCAAAAGAGTTGTTAAACGGCTCATGGATAGACACGCACACAGAACTCCCATCTAATTCTTTAATGTTACTTATACTGGTCAGTTACAATGATTTAATAATAGTGACCAAATGGACTGAAGTCCCACTATAGTTCCGCTTGTAACTCCATACCTCATAAACACGTATATTATACACCCACCTCTGGGTTAATATCAGGGATAATATACTTCAATGTGTTTGACTCATCGCCCACGTCTGGGTCTTCACCCTGAATAATACCTCTCTAGGCTTTATTTATAATGCACCAGATCTGTAACTTCCCCACAGGGAAAGGGTTAATTAGATGGGAAAATATTATTAAAGAACAAACCCGTTATCACACTCAAAGAAATCAAAAGAAATCGAAAGGTGGGCCCACAAATACCTTACAAAAGTCCTATGCTAATGCCGGCATGTATTGTTAATGGGGTACCCCTAGAACTGTGGTTAGCAACGTTAGCTTCGCCCGCGGGCCGCACCACACTGTGTACTGTGTAATAGCTCCGGAGCGTAGATTCTCAATTGTACTCAACCAACATGGCGGCCTCGCCGCGCCACCGTCGTCCGGAAGGCAAGATGGCGTTGAACGCTCTCGGCGAGGGTGCTAGCAGGCGGAGCTGGAGCAGAGAGGCAGTGCTGGCTGAGAGCGTGTGCTGGGTGATGGTGACCTCTGTTGGTCGGGACGAACTCCTGTGTACTGCAGGCAGCCAGGTGTAGATCTGGTTGCAGGCAGCCGGAGCAGACTGGTTGTAGGCAACTGGTTCTGGGTCCACGCCAGTGGCGTCGTTAGCCCTGGGCTTCCGGGGCTTTAGCCCCGGATGTTTTTCTCCTAGCCCCGGACCTTAAAAAAAAAAAAAAAAAAAAATTGTTTAAATTTTTTTTTTTTTTTTTTTACTTTTTTTTTTTTTTTAAGATGTCAGCATCCCCATTGTCTGTGCTGAATGTTTGTTAGTGTTTGGTATTTTTTTTTGGTTTTAAGTACTTTTAATCCATTTTTAGTAAGTAGTTTTCATTTGATCCTATAATTTTTTCATTCACCGATTTGTGGACTTTTTTTTTTGTATCCTGAAAGGCGCATTCTAAATCAAATGCATTATTATTATTATTATTATTATTATTATTATTATTATTATTATTATTATTATTATTATTATTATTATTATTATTATTATTATTATTATTATTATTATTATTATTATTATTATTATTATTATTATTATTATTATTATTATTATTATTATTATTATTATTATTATTATTATTATTATTATTATTATTATTATTATTATTATTATTATTATTATTATCATCCAGGAGGGAAAAGACACTTTGGATAGTAGGGACTGCATCTCTGCCTGTCCTGACCAGGAAACACTTTGCAACTGTGATCTCCTCTGGCAATAGTTGGATATTGTAATGTGTGGCGAGGGGTTGCAGCAATTCCACTGAGAGAAACTGGTCTGAGGCTGGATAACATGCCTGTGTGTATGCCTCTCATAAGTTGTTATCCAACTCATGAGAACCTGCTCTCAAGCTCTGGATAGAACAGTCTCTGTCTCAGCTGATCTCCTGAGCTGAGGTCTGAGCTTGTGCCACAAGATGCCATTACATATGGCCTTTGTCCTGTCATACATGTCCACTGCCATCTCTGAGGTGCGATAACCTTTGAGTGTGTCCTGCACTGTGCTTTTAAATAGTACAGATAGGTATTGAAGATGTGCACTTTAACGCAGCAGCACCTGGAGCCTCCATACCCATGTCCAGTGTCCACTGACAAAGACATGCTCATGATACTGTGATAAACTATAATAAGCTTTAATCGAACCCTGGTTCATTTCCTCGGATAGTCCGGTTGGTTTGGGGTGGTGAGAAAGCTCATTCACTCTTGCAAGTGAACCCTGCATTTGAGATGTGAATGCAAAGCGGACCAAAGGCAGGAAAATACCCAAAAATCTAATATCTTTTTTATGAGACTTTTTTTTCCGATTGCTTAAGCATGATTTTTAAAACGGGGCCCGGTGTTTCAAAACACACAATTAGCACAACCACACACACAATTATCAGAACACCTCAGATCCTTTGCTAAATTAAACACTTGTCAAAACCATACACTAATTTAAAAAAACTACATTTTGTTACTATATGAAACACACGTTTTATATGACTTAATTCTGTTTGAACCAGTTACTCACACTGCTGTGCTTAACCTAAAACACATTTAGCTATTCTACTTCTCAGTGATTAGAGTACTGTAAGTGAAGTACGCAGAGAATGTGCAAATATACAATAAATTCACCAAACACTACACAAGACCAATGCTGTAGACTGATGAAAATATAATTTATTTATCTACATATACCCAAATCAATGATGCAGACTGCTGAAAAAAAACATTTTCTCTCCATATACCCAAATCAATGATGCAGACTGATGAAAATATAAATTTTCTCTCCATATAACCAAATCAGTCAACATTTCAACATGGAGAATCACAACAAAACATGTCCCAGTTTTCATGCTACTATGTGCATAACACTGTAAGCTCAGCAAATATCAGACAAACATAAAATACTGTATCCAGTAGGCCTACAGGTTAAAATTACAGTAAAACAAAAACAATTTTGAAAAAATTTAAATAGAGTACAGAAAATACTAGACATTATCTCTTTGCCTAGCTGGATCTGGCAAGATACTTTTTTGCTCTGTGTATTGTTTTGCAAAAAGTGTGAGGCTGACATTGTGCTTATAGAGGTGCAAATCTGGGCCTATGTTTTGCTCCTTGAGTGTAATGTTTTGATAATTGTGTAATACTTTTGATTTGAGTGTTTATGCAATTGAAGAAAACTGTAAAGACTAGAGATGAACTGTTTATTTCTTTTGTACATAGGCTGTGCATATGTTTGTTTGTTTGTTTATTTGCTTATGTGTATGATTCTTAACTGTTTTTATTTTGTTATTGGTGTATATGTGTGTATGTATGTACAGTATATGTATATATATGTGTATATATGTGTATATATGTATATTTGTACTCCTGTTGGGGCCTCTTGGACCAGATCAATGTTTTATCTGGCTAAATAAAGGTTAAATAAATAAATAAGAAACTGATGATTTCGTCCTGTTAACTTTGAATTTTCTATGGGGACTGCCCAGATCCCTCTCATGGACATGGACCTCACTTTGAGAACCTCTAATGATTCTAGTTCTTCAGTATTCATCTCTTATTACTCTAAAATTGCGTATTACTGTGTTAAAAAAAAAAAAAAAAAAAAAACTCCACCCCCCTGGGCTGAAGCCCCCAATGTTTTCTAACCCTAAAAACGCCCCTGGTCCACGCGCGTATCTAAACTCGCCCTCACTAACACTGCAACTACACTCTGGGTCCCCAGACAGCCCCCCTGCTAGCCGGGATATATGATAACGCAGGGTGTTTCTAAACACCGGTTCTCTTCACGCCACGCTGGCAGGGCACCTCGCTAGAGGGAATAACTTTAACTTAAACCCCTCAGGGCAATACCGCATTCCTTCTAGGATAACTCGTTGTATCGCTAGGGTATTCCGTAAGGAAACATGCAACACGCTTCTACGTTTGCTGGTATAGGATAACCCGTAATATACTCAAGTTCAATACGGGGCTCTTCCAGACACGACCGAACCGATCCAAGTCCAATGTCGAAGAGGCTGGTTCCTCGCACTTCCGTCTACTTCCTCCTCCGTATCTCCCGTACGCTCTCTGCCTGCCACCGCACCCCCTGCTGTTACCGCCTACTAGCTCCACAGGGAAAAGGATTGTAGAATAGAATCCAGTAATGCCGTTTATAATCCATATTTCAGCCGGTAGAAGAAGGAGGAGCTTGCGTCATTGTTCGTGAGAATATCAATGGAAACTAGTCAACATGTCTTTGTGCACAAAGGGGAGATAAAAGGCAAGTCAGCACATCTGAACAATAGGCATATATTCAGGTTGCTACAATTGGGATTTGAAAAAACGGGAGATTTCGCCCCGCACGTAATTAAATTTTTCTGTATGTCTTGCACAAATTGGAAAATGACAAAGTTGACTTTGACTTTTAACATGTGTCTATAGTGTCAGACACTAATTGTAATGTTAAAAACGGATACTGCTGTAATATAAAGTGAAATTCTACCATGCCTATGTATCAACTTTAAACATACACTAAATGTTAATGTTAGAAATGTTAATTTCCATTATTTCCACCATGTGCAACATTTCCTAAGAACAGCAATGTCCATTCTATCAACTCCAAATCTGTGCTATGAGCTCAATTCTCCCGGTGCATGCAGAAGTAGAATTGCTGTCTTGTTTTGGATGAATGAGTAGAAATGAAAAACGGAAATCTTGTTTTATTAAAGTAGTTTTGACATGTGATATAGATAAAGATATTGTTTCATTGTGTATTGATTAACTTTACATTTGCGCTTCATTACTTTACAAAAGTTATACTGGCACATGGGTCTAATACAGCAATGGATTATGGGTAAATGCAACGTTAAAGCAGTGCCAATGTAAGACTGACTTTACATTAAACGAATGACAATAATATAGAAGGGTGGATTATCCCTACTTTATGAGAGTGGATATGAACTGTCACCAGGTAGTGGGAACACAGCAGATCTGGGTCCGGCTGAGCCCCCGACTGTAGTGTAAGAGTATTAGAATTGGGATTTAGCAGCGGGGCAGATGGGGCCTAGGGTTTACTAACCTAGGGGTTCTACGCTGGTCCTTCTTGCCCTCCAGGGCGACCGTAGTATTTCCTCCAACACCCACACTGCCCTTAATACGTCTCACACCCTCTCACACCCGGTGGCAGTGATGGTAGATAATACAATTTCTCCCCAAAGCAGTACCTTTCCTTGTTGACTGGTGCAGACCTGTACAGAGCACCTGCCCCAATTGCACATAGACCGTAGGGAAGGAGGGGTTAAACGATAATGCACATTAATGGGAAGAAAAGGTTTAAACAATAAGGCACAGTAATTCACTCACACACAGTGGTCCCATTTATACGCCTCTCCTTTTACTTAAAGCGGGTGTAGCAGGGTGGATTATCCCTGCTTGTGGGAGTAGTAGTACACAGACACTGGGTAGTAGGATACTATAGTATTGGACCTATATGTACCCCCCGTCTTTGGCCCGGAACGTCGTTCTGGAGGGCTTGCAGTTGGAGTGGATGGGGCCCAGGATTTACTAACCTGGGGATTGGTACTCTGGTCTCCCTCGCCTTCCAAGGCGGTCAGCAGTAGCTCCCCACACACCCTCACTCCCTCAGTACCTCCGGCAGCCCTCCCACACCCAGTGACTGTCAGTTCAATAGTATTATTGGGCTTCCCTTTAAGCAGTACCCTGTATAGACCCTTCAAATGCTATTCTGTAAATTGATTGATTGATTGATTGATTGAAAACTTTATTAACAGATTGCAGAATGGGTACAGTACAGCTCAATACATACAATTGTTAAGGGGATGCAGACCAGATAAAGACTTTTGTCTTGTTTACATCAGGGTCCCCCATTTTCAATTCATTGTAACATATATGACATACATGACATACAGATAGACACAGTGGAGGTTTCTCTATGACAACACGTGAAACACAAATTCACTCATAATTCATAATTATTATTCATTTACATATATATATACATTTATTTTATTTATATATATATAAAAAAAAAATTAATTATTATTATTTTATATTTTTTTATTAGAAAAGTGTTCCTCTGTAAAAAAAATGCCAGTGAATTTTTTCTTTTTAAAAAATGGCCAAAATTGACAGCTCTGAGCAGGCCTGCACTGCAGTAATGACTGCAGTAATTATTCGTGAAGAAAACTTCACAGGTGTGACCCAATGTTATATAAATAATAAATAACAGCCAATCGAAATAGGCTATTAACTTCGTCTAAGCACGGTCTGTGCAGTTAAACTCTTGCCATTGAATGGAGGATTGAATGATTGACAGCCCTTGCCATCCAATACATGGAGGTTGAATATGATTGGCAGCCTTGCAAATCCAATCAGAGATTGCTGCATTGCAAAGTCAAAACGGGTCCATCTGCAGGTTAGGTTTAGCTCTGGCCAATCTCAAGTTTCTCAAGTTTCTTTATTAGTTGTCATACAGAAGTACAGAATACTTTTATACAAAATGTAACAGAAATAAGCATTTTGTATAAAAGTATTCTGTACTTCTGTATGACAACTAATAAAGAAACTTGAGAAACTTGAGATTGGCCAGAGCTAAACCTAACCTCCGACCCTGCAGATGGACCCATTTTGACTGTTTGAAAGAGCAAGGAAGTAGTTTAGTTGTTGTTTAGTAGAAGTAAGCTGTACAGCTATAACAAGTAAAGTCAGGCTAAATTAAACTTTGCGCCAACATTAGGACCGAAGTATAAACCAGCAACTGAGCAACATGAAGAAGTGGACTTATGCATCTGGATCAGAAAAAACGTTGTGGATGAAAAAGTAAGTAGGCTAGTGTTTGTAAAAGCTTGTATGCTAACAGTAGCTAGCCAGCTTAGCCTACATCACAATGATAATCACCAAGCTAACTTACTGTACACACTGTAGGGCTGGGCAATTAATCAAAACAGAATCGCGATATCGATTCATAGACCTATGCAATCTCATTTCTAAGTTATGACTATTTTTTTTTATTAAATTTTTTTTTTTTTTTTTTTTTACTTTTTAAATTATTTTATCTGGGTTGAACATGATTTGTGGAACTCCCTCTGGTGTTGTGGTCGTGGTATTCACTGACCTTTGGGAAGTATTTCGACATGCACATGGGTATCTTAGTGGTGTAGTGTATCTTGTAGACCAGGCAAGTTGCTGTACTCTGTCGTCTACTCTAAGCCATCCTAGGTTGTCAAAGTGGGCAGGGGTGAGGTGGGTTTTAGGAGTAAGGTCAAGCAGTAGTCTGACCAGTTTGTTTTGTGATGTTTGTAATCTTGTTTTTAGTGCCTTTGAGGTGCTTTGGTACCATGAGGTGCAAGCATAGTCGTAGTACCCTTGAATGAGTGCTCCTGTTAGAGTCTTCAAGGTATTCTTGTTTACCAGAGAGGAGATCCGGTACAAGAATCTAGTTCGTTGGTTGACTTAGTTTTATTACATTGGATCCCATTTTGTCACAGGAATGATTTGCCTCTATAGGATGGAACCCAGGTAGGGAATTTCATCTTTCCTTTTAAGATAAGATAAGATATTCCTTTATTGATCCCCTTGGGGAAATTCAGGCATCATAGCAGCATGGGGGAAGGGGGGAGGGGGGGTACAGGTAGTGAAAACAACACAAGCAGTGTAAACAAATAGGTCAATATAATTTACTATCTAACTAACTGAAATATATTTTCACAGTGTCACATAAGGTGCAGTATGCATAAGGTAGTGTTATAATTTACTATCTAACTAACTGAAATATACATTATTCACAGTATCACAGTATCCACATAAGGTGCAGTATGCCTAAGGTAGTGTAAGTTGTCCTCCTTGGGTTCCTATAAGTCCCAGGTCGATGTCTGGCAGCAGTTGCTGCCCACTGTTGTGGAGCCTGATGGCCACTGGTATGAAGGACTGTCCGAGGCGGTTAGTTGAGTGTCGGGGGGGTATGAGTCTGTGGCTTCCTTGTCACCTTCACCTAATATGTTTTGATCTGGTCAGGTGCGCTGTCACCTAAAATGTTTTGATCTGATCAGGTGCGCTGTCACCTAAAATGTTTTGATCTGATCAGGTGCGCTGTCACCTAATATGTTTTGATCTGGTCAGGTGGGCTGTCACCTAATATGATTTCATCTGGTCAGGTGCGCTGTCACCTAATATGATTTCATCTGGTCAGGTGCGCTGTCACCTAATGTTAATATGTTTTCATCTGTGTCCACTGACCACTGACACACAGTGGGGGATGTTTTAAAAATATAATTTTATATATAATATAATATAATAATTTGTGCTTCACCTAAAAAATTGGTCAGCAGCCTCCACTGGATAGACAGTACTGCTACATTTATACATTTATGACATATCAGATTTGCAATTACAGTACTGTTTGTGATACAAAAAGAGTCCAGAAAAAAAGAGTATATACATTTGACGTAGAAACTGTACATTGGATTGGGTAGGTGGGGGTGGGGGGGGACTGTAAATTGGAGGTGGTTGGGTGGGGGGGGGGGGGGGGGGGGGGGGGGTTGGGTAGGAGGGGTGGGTGGGCGACACTGTACAACTGTACAAACAAAACTGTACATTGGATTATTGACAAGACCATACTTGGTAATTTACTGTACATTGGAGGGGGTTGTGTTCGGACATTTACAGGGGCCAGTTTCGAGTTGCAGTCTCCCTTAGGTGTTTTTTGAGAGTGTTTTTGAAAGTGGGTAGTGATTCACATTCCTTTACAGCTTTGGGTAGGGCGTTCCACATTGATGTGGCATAATTGCGAAACGTGTTTAGTCCCTTGTTTGAGCCGAATCTGGGTTTAACATGATTTGTGGAGCTCCCTCTGGTGTTGTGATCGTGGTATTCACTGACCTTTGGGAAGTATTTTGACATGTACATGGGTACCTTGGTCGTGTAGTGTATCTTGTAGACCAGGCCCATTGCAAGTTGCTGTACTCTGTCGTCTACTCTAAGCCATCCTAGGTTGTCAAAGTGGGCAGGGGTGAGGTGGGTTCTAGGAGTAAGGTCAAGCAGTAGTCTGACCAGTTTGTTTTGAGATGTTTGTAATTTTGTTTTTAGCGCCTTTGAGGTGCTTTGGTACCATGAGGTGCAAGCATAGTCGTAGTACCCTTGAATGAGTGCTCCTGCTAGAGTCTTCAGGGTATTCTTGTTTACCAGTGAGGAGATCCGGTACAAGAATCGAGTTCGTTGGTTGACTTTTTTTATTACATTAGATGCCATTTTGTCACAGGAAAGATTTGCCTCTAGGATGGAACCCAGGTAGGTAATATCTTCTTTCCTTGTGACAATATTGTCACCCACTGTAACTGAGAAGCCGTCGGTCTTGCTGAGTTTGTTATTTGAACCGAAGAGAATGGACTCTGTTTTGCCCATGTGTAATGATAGTTTGTTATCAGCGAGCCATATGCAGATTTTGCCTAGTTCTGAGCTGAGGGTTTTTTCAACCTGTAACTTGTTCTTGTCAGAGACCAGCAGGGCTGAGTCGTCCGCAAACAGGAACAAGTTGCAGTCACAAGCTGACGACATGTCATTTGCATAAATTAGGAACAGTAGTGGACCTAGTATGCTTCCTTGTGGAACACCACAGCTTACTGTGAGGGGGGGGGATAGGGTACCGTTTACCTCCACCATCTGCTCTCTCCCCTCCAGGTAGGATTGCATCCAGCTCACTGATAGACTATCAAAACCAATTGCTTTTAGCTTGTCAATCAGAATGGTGTGATTGACAGTGTCGAAGGCCTTTTGTAGGTCCAGCATGACCATGGCGCAGTATTTGCCCGCGTCCACCTCTTGTTTGATGTGGTCGTTTAAATAGAGAAGACATGTGTCAGTGGAGTGGGATGTTCTGAAGCCAGATTGGAATTCGTAGATTAGATTTTTTTCCGCAAGGTATTTTTCGACCTGTTCGTATACAATTTTTTCCATGACTTTCGAGATGGAGGTAAGGATAGAAACAGGGCGGTAGTTGCCTGGGTCTCATTTACTGCCTTTTTTGTGCAGAGGGGTCACTCTCGCAATTTTGAAGTCCTTGGGGACATGTCCCTGTTTTATGGAGAGGTTTATTATGTGTGTGATGACTGGGGTGATGGCGGCTGCTGAGTCTCTGAGGAATTTGGAGGGGATGTTGTCATGGCCAGTGGCCTTGTTAGGTTGGAGGGCGCTCAGTTTTTTGAGTACCTCATCTGTTGTTACCATTTCCAGTTTGAAGTTGTCTTTGTGGACCCCTAGGTTCTTGTAGTATGCTACTATGTGTTCTACCCCATAATGCCCTGAGTGGGAGGGTAGTTTGTTTACCAGTGTTGTGGCTATGTTTGTGAAGAAACTATTTAAGTAATTGGCTACATCCAGCTTTTCTGTGATGAGCGTGTTGTCCGTCTTTATGTTTATGTTTGAGAATCTGGTTTTAAGTTTTTTACTGCAGCCTAGTTGGTTATTGAGTAATTTCCAAAGTTCACGTGGTTTGTTTTTGTTTTCCTCGGTTTTGTCATTGATGATTTTTTTTTTTGCTGTTTTGATCATGGAGTTTACATCATTTCTTAGTCTGTTTCTTTCAGTCACGTGGGCTTGGAGTTCACTGCTCGTGCTTATGGTAAGCTTTGACTGACTTTTACGAAACTCAGAGCATTTTTTGTCTCTGGTTTTCATAGCGGTCAGTATTTCAGCGTGCATCCACGGCTCCGCGCGATCTTTTACCCTGGTGGTTCTTAGGGGGGCCATGTTGTTTAGTATCGTTGAAAATTTGGTTTTGGAGCCAAGCCATGTTTCTTCAACCAGTGTACCATTGAGCTCATCTGACCAGTCCAGACCCTCCAGTTCAAGGTTAAAGGCCTCGCTAGAGTAGGTTTTGAGGGTGTAAGGGTTAAATAATTATACAGTCACAATATTTACCCAGAGGTTAGAATAGCAAATGGAACTCAAAGAAAGAGACACACACAATGATCCCAATTAGGTCTACTTTAGTGAAGCCTGGGCAGGTTATACATTACAACGTTAATTCTTAATATAAGGCACCGGGTGCTCTTGTTATCAATGTAGGGGAAGCTCTTCCCACCATAGGCACCGAGTGCTCAATACATTAAACCACCCCGCTTGTACTGGGGGAACCCAGGCATAGAATGTAGAGACATTGGGAATTAAACAATCAAATAAACAAATAACAAAATAAACCAATAAATGTGGGCCCACGTTACCAAAGAAAACCTAACCTAAGCCAGCTTAAATTGTTTGGGGTACCCCTTAGACACTGGTTGTTAGCGTTCACTTCGCCCGCAGGCCGCACCACACTGTGTAACGTGCAATAGATCCTGGGCACCGAAGCCCTAATGTTACTCTACCAAAATGGCGGCCGCGCCGCTCCACCACCGTCCTGGTGGCAAGATGTCGTCGAACGCTCTCGTCGCAGGTGCTAGCAAGCGGGGCTGGCACAGGGGCAGTGGTGGGTTGAGAGCGCGTGCTGTGTGCTGGCGACCTCTGCTGGACGGGACGACTCCCGTGCTGGCTGCTCCCAGCTGGTGCAGAGCTGATGCAGAACGCCGGTGAAGACAGCTGCTGACGGCCGGAGCAGACTGCTTGTAGGTCCACGCACGTATCTGGGCTCGCACTCTATACCGGCACAGTAACTACTATAACCCGATTACCAAGGACTCAGATATGTTATTAGCCGCACGCTACTTATACCGCACACAGTAACTACTATAACCCGATAGTGTTAGTACCTTGTTCTGTACCGTTTGCTCACACACTATCACTGGTACTTCTAGGATATCGCATCAACTAGCAAGTACTTCCTATCACCCGTCACTATTCCACGGGGCCCTCCAGCTTCACTTCTTCAACAGGGCTATTCCAAAGCACACGCCCGTTGTGGCTGCGACCGTTCACGGTCAAGTCCAAAGCCGAAGAGAGCGTCTTCCGTCTCTCTCCTCCATATATCTCCTCCCAACTCTCTCCGACACTCTCTGCCTGCTACCGCCCCCTGCTGGTCGCCTACTAGCTCCACAGGGAAAAGGATTGTAGAATATGATCCAGTAATGTCGTTTATAATCCATATTCCAGCGATAGAAGAAGAAGACGCTTGTGTCATTGTTCGTGCGAATATCAATGAAACTAATTAGAATGTCTTGGTGCAGAAAGGGGAGATAAAAAGGCAAGTCAGCAGCTCTGAATAATAAGCAATATCTTCAGGCTGCTACACGGGCATGCATTCAATACACGGCACAATGCATGGCACTTGGATCTTACACTCCACGGTAATGAAACAGGTCCCCGCAAGGGTTAATATTATTTTCATTCACCCGTAGGGAGAGAGAGGGTAATGGCGAGCTCCGTGAGCTATTCAATGGGAAAATGTATCAATATACCTTAGTGCTGTCTGCACAACTTAATCACGCAACACATGTAAACAGAAAATTAAGGGGGCCCACAGTTGAAACAAAAAGCCTATCTAAGCCGGCATTACCTAAAACAACAAATGTTGGGGTGCCCCTAGTCACTGGTGCATGTGCCAGCTCAAAGTATTTATTCTCTTCGCCCTTAGAGGGCATGCTCTCGAAAAGGAGAATGTTCGCCGATAATGTTCCAGAGCGCTGGGAGCGCTAACAGTACCTGGTGTGAGTGTACCAACCGAGTGCTGGCCTGCTCCCGCAACTAATGTCTGTGACGCGAGATGGCCGTCGAACGGTCCCGTGGTTGTCACCTGTGATAGAAAGGGGGCTGGCTGGGCTGACGTTAGGCAGGCTAGGAGAATGCTGGAGGCGGGTGCGGTCCAGTAGTCTTCTGTGGTGTCCGCTGCGGAGCTGGGAGACGGTGGAGCGACGCGTGAGCTAACTGGCCTAACATGCCTATACTTGAAGCTAAGCTTTGGGTCAGTGCGACCCCCTAGCCTTTCGCCTATACATTCCTAAACGCAGCGCGTGGAATATCCACAGTACAGTCCGGCAGTCGAACGTCTTCTTCTTGGTTCAAACGTACCCTAAGCACTATACTGGGAAGCTAAGCTTTCGCATACGACGTTACTATCCCACCCCATGGCAGGACTCTTATTTCGCGTGTCTTTATTATCAGGAGCTCTCGGTCCACACGTCTGCTTGCTTTGCTGGAAAACGATGAAGAGGTAGTCTCGCTGTGTGAGCTCCTCCTTCAGCCAGCCTCTTCCTCACCTGCTGTCACCAGCCCAACGTCGCACCAGCTCCCCCTGGCGACAGTCCAGCGCTATGTCCCACTACTAAATGTCAATATTAGGATATGGAGAATCAAGACGGGTCAGCGAGTTACACAACGTTATCATGAACACAGTAGAGTACAAGGAATTAGAGTTAGACACATTGAATTACGGTTGGTCATATTCACGTGTCTACAATAGTATAGTAGGGTATTATTTGGACTAAAGAATGGTGTTTTCTCACCCTACTCGCATGTTGAGGGAGAGCACCATACATTATACACTGAGAAACCACGACCGAGAGTGTGTCAGGATCCGCGCCAGCCTGGTTTGGTTCCTGCACAGGCTGGCCACACGATCCCTCCGCCTCAGAAGGCCTGCCCTGTAGCTCCCTCTAGCGGACTCAATGTGTTACTCCCTCTGTTAATCAGTTTCCATATGTGTAATCTCCTGTTGTCCTCAATGTTTACGTCAATATTCAATGTGTGTATTGTATTCCTGTGTGTGTTGCCCACCCTGTTTCCCGGTCTGGTTTAGTGTTGTATTTGTATGTATCATTGTTGTTCCTTACTGTCATGTTTTATATTGTTGTCATTGTTTGTTCTGTCCAGGTGTGTCTTGTTAGTGATTAGTGTCCCTATATATTCTGTCTGTTCCTGTCACTCCCCTGTCGGTTCGTAAACGTTTCTTGTCTCATCCGTTGTTATCATTATCTGCCAGCTTATGCTGTGGTACTTAATATTTTGTTGTTGTAGTTTAAAGCCTTGTGAAGAACGAGTAAAGCTTATTTCCAAACTACACCCCATTGTGTCCTGTCTCTCTCTCTCTCTCGTTCCTGTTATTGCGCCTGGGTCCACACCACCAACAACGACTCCTTACAGAGTGAGCTCTCCGGGAACAACCCCACTTTGCCCGACAGTTTGTAGAGAGAGTTAGAGAAGGGGGGTGTGAGTGATCAAGAAGTCCAGAGTCAGGCCGCCTATTGCTTAATAACAGCGGAGCAGTGCTGCCGTTGCTTCCGCGTTTTCCCTGTTTGGCTGCGACACGCCCCGCGGCAGGCGCGGCAACCGCAGAGCGGAGCGGAGCGGCAGAGCTTGCGGCATTATGTAACCGCCCTAATCCGCCATGATTTTCATTCGAAGCTCAGCTCACCTGGCAGCGCAGCGGTCCTGCGGTCCTGCGGTCCGTTATTGACAAGTTCGAATCCCATAAATTTTTTTTTTAACATGTATTCTTTCGCCGGTTAAGGTTAGGCATGGTTAAGGTTAAGGTTAAGGTTAGGCATTGTTTCGGAGTTGGTTAAGGTTAGAACGGTTAAGTTTAGGCGCTGTTAAGGAGCTGGTTAAGGTTAGAGTTTGTCTTAGAGAATGGCAATATTCTTTCTATGGTTAAGGTTAAGGTTAGGCATGGTTAAGGTTAAGGTTAAGGTTAGGCATTGTTTCGGAGTTGGTTAAGGTTAGAACGGTTAAGTTTAGGCGCTGTTAAGGAGTTGGTTAAGGTTAGCGTTTGTCTTAGAGAATGGCAATAGACAGCCTATTTCCGCACTGCCGCTCTCCCGTGTTGCCGCGGTCACATGGTAAAATTGTCACATTCTTGCACTCCTCCGCTGTTAGAAAGCAACACGCAGTCAGGCCACAGGAGGCGAAGCGTGTCTCACAGAGGGGGACTCAGTCAGGAGGAAGCAGCATTAGCTGCACTCCATGATGGTGAACGCAGAATGGACATTGTAGGAGGTAAAGGGTTCCAGAAGATGGCGGTATTGCAACGTTAAGACCACATCAAGCTAGAGGAGGTGGCGGTAATGCACCAAGAAGGCTGTGCCAACCGCCAATAAAAATCTAAAGAAGAAGAAGAAGTTTGTACAGTAAACTGTACCCCACTTTGCCCGACAGTCCGCCAATAAAAACCAGAAGAAGAAGAAGAAGAAGAAGAAGAAGTTTGTCGGCAACCGTCTTCCGGTCTGACTTCCTGTGCTAACGTTCTAATCTACAATGTTGCCACCTGTCGTCACGGAGGGGAATTGCAGCCATTTTGTATAAATAAATAAAAAACGGGAAAAATACGGGAACATATTTTAACGGAAGGACGGCGGGAGAGAAGGTTGAAATACGGGAGAATCCCTGGAAAACGGGAGGGTTGACATGTTTGCGATAGACCACCAGCCCTGATTCCAAACTGAATGAATGAATGAATGAATGAATGAATGAATGAATGAATGAATGAATGAAAACTTTATTTAACAGATTGCAGAATGGGTACAATACACACAATTGTTAAGGGGATGCATACCTGAAAAAGACGTTTGTCTTGTTTCCATCAGGGTCCCCCATTTTCAATTCATATAGACATTTATGACATACACAACATACATGACATTTATGGCATAGGGACATATAGGTATTTAGTACTGATACATTTGTGACATAAACGGTATTCAAATATACAGTACTGTTACCCCTAGATCCTGACAGAGTATATACATATGATGGGGAGGGGACTGTAGGCCTACTTTAGGAGGGGGTGGGTGGGTGGGAGAGAAATATCCATACGCAGGGAGGGAATATATAACTAAGCAGCATAACCGACTTCGAAAGAGGGCGACTTCGAAAGGGGGCCTAAGCATAACCAGTTCGAAACAAGGCGGACATTAATACAATTTTCAATCAAGCAATCCAACCAGGGGCGTAACTCGCGCGGGGGACATTGGAATGTGTCCCCCGCATTTTTTCAGAATGCAGTTATGTACCCCCCCCCTCTGACTACCTGTCCTATTATTATGCAAAGAGGAGTAGATGGGGGTCGCATTCTTGCCCTGCACGGGCCAAGTACCCACTCGCTAAAGTACTCGTCTTTGCATAATAATAGCTCGGGTCGTCACTCGTCAGCCGATGTGTGTGTTAAAATACGTCATCACATACGGTATAAAGAGAGATAAGATAAGACATTCAGTCAGTGCTATGTCCGACTCCTACCTGCGTGATTGCAATCAACGAGATGGCACCGTCGCCCAAGAGGAGAAAGCTATTTCTTCAAAGCAAACTAAGTTTTGCTACGCTGTCGCCTAGAGCTAAACCAGCAGCAGTGACGACACCACCACGAAACAGGAGGGCAAGTAACAGCATTTTAGCAGATTTTCTTTTTTTAATATAGGCCTAATGTATTTGTCCAGATTGACTATATAGCTATAGCTATTTGCCTGTTTGTTTCTCTTGAAAATAATCGTGGTTCATAAATCCATGATTGATTGATTGATTGATTGAAACGTTTATTAACAGATTGCAGAATGGGTACAGTACAGTACAGCTCAATACATAAATTGTTAAGAGGATGCAGACCTGAGAAAAGACTTTCGTCTTGTTTCCATCAGGGTCCCCCATTTTCAATTCATCATATGACACACACAACATACAGATAGACAGTACTGCTACATCTATACATTTATGACATACCAGATTTTCAAATACAGTACTGTTTGTGATACTAAAAAAATCCAGAAAAAGAGTGTATACATTTGACATAGAAACTGTGCATTGGAGGAGGTTGGGTAGGTGGGGTGGGGCTGTACATTGGAGGTGGGGAGGGGGGGGGGGGGGGGGGTTGGGTAGGATACAAACGCATTGTAATCATCCTGACTAATAATGATGAATTGAAAATGGGGGACCTTGATGTAAACAAGACTAAAGTCTTTCTCTGGTCTGCATCCCCTTAACAATTGTGTGTATTGAGCTGTACTGTACGCTGTACGCTTATCATGCATATCTTGTATTACTGTGTTCATAATTGCTAATTGAAGCACCATATAATAAATGTTCTTTCACCATAAACCTTTCAAATTTGTTTATTATTTGTCACAACAATACTTGTTTCTGTATGAGCTCAAAAAAAGTCAACCAACGAACTAGATTCTTGTACCGGATCTCCTCTCTGGTAAACAAGAATACCCTGAAGACTCTGGCAGGAGCACTCATTCAAGGGTACTATGACTATGCATGCACCTCATGGTACCAAAGCACCTCAAAGGCGCTTAAAACGTTTATGTCACAAATGTATCAGTACTAAATACCTATATGTCCCTATGCCATAAATGTCATGTATGTTGTGTATGTCATAAATGTCTATATGAATTGAAAATGGGGGACCCTGGTGGAAACAAGACAAACGTCTTTCTCAGGTCTGCATCCCCTTAACAATTGTATGTATTGAGCCGTACTGTATTGTACCCATTCTGCAATCTGTTAAATAAAGTTTTCATTCATTCATTCACTCAGTGTGTCGTTTACATGGAGAAATGGCGCCACCGCCTGGGAAAATGCGGTATTGCACCCCTGGTATTAAAAAAAAAAAAAAAAAAAAAAAAATCTAGGTAGACGGCCCCCCCCCCCCTAACCCCCCCCCCCCATCGCCGTCACTCGCCACGCCCCCAAATCTGTCCCCAGCACACATTGAGAGAGAGTTACGCCACTGAATCCAACACACGCTTGCACCTCCGAACTGCTTCTATAGAAAGTAGGTTTGTGGCGAGTAGGGTCGAGCTGCAGCCTCGGAGCCTCGGTCCAGATTGGTACTTCCGCCCTGCCACAGGACTATTAGTCCTGTGACAGGGCTATGCGCTGATTGGCGGAAAGTACGGAAGTATCTCGAAGTACGTCTGACGTATCTCGAATTACGTCTGACGTTTCTCTATGTTAGCGAACATTAAACGTTGTATTCATAAAATAATATAAAATCAGCAGCATGGGGAGGGCCGGGGGGAGGGGAGGTACAGGTAGTAGAAGACATAGAGGTACAGGTCACATAATTATAGTACAGTGGAGAAGTAAAAATAGAATAAAAAGGCAGTGTAAACAATATACAATATTATTAACTCTAATAATAACACGCCTCGCGGGCTCATTATAATACGAGAGCCGTGGGTCTGCATTGTATAGAGCGGATCCCCCGGCCGTATTCAAGCGCTGGAGCGCTTTGCGATGGATCAAACTGTATTAATATAGTAGTAATAATAGTAGTTGGCTAGTTGCGCGCTTCTGGCCACCTCCCGCAGTGCGCGCATACACACATACTGTCTGTAGCTATACAGTACGTGCAAAATTAATTGTCAAGAGCCAATCGCACAGGTTGCCTCATCTCATCTGGCTCTGCAAATAGATCTAGAGTCTGAATATCATATATAGCCTGCTGATGATCTCTCTCGAGTCAAATCCATTCTGAGAACGGAATGCAGTGCCCGCGACGAGGGTCTTGATTGATTGATTGATTGATTGATTGATTGATTGATTGATTGATTGATTGAAAATTGTATTAACAGATCATGCTGGACCTACAAAAGGCCTTTGACACTGTCAATCACTCCATTCTTGATTGAACATTTTATTAACAGATTGCAGAATGGGTACAGTACAGTACAGCTCAATACACACAATTGTTAAGGGGATGCAGACCAGAGAAATACTTTTGTCTTGTTTACATCAGGGTCCCCCATTTTCAATTCATCATAACATATGACATACACGACATACAGATAGACAGTACTGCTACATCTATACATTTATGACATACCAGATTTGCAAATACAGTATTGTTTGTGATACAAAAATAGTCCAGAAAAGAGAGTATATACATTTGACGTAGAAACTGTACATTGGAGGAGGTTGGGTAGGTGGGGGGGGGGACTGTACATTGGAGGTGGTTGGGGGGGGGGGGGGGGGGGGGGGGTCGGGTAGGAGGGGTGGGTGGGGGATAAAAGTAAAAAAAATAATAATAATAATTTGGGGCCTCTAGTGACGAGGGGCCTTTTGGAGGCCCCTCGTCACTAGAGGCCCCAAATTATTATTATTATTTTTTTTACTTTTATTTTCTTTTCTTTTGGAGGCCCCTCATCACTAGAGGCCCCAAATATTTGTTTATTTTTTTTTAACTTTTATTTTAAACATTTTTGGAGGCCCCTCGTCACCCCACATTTTATTTATTTATTTTTTCTTATTTTGGAGATCGATGTCATACTGTGACGCTCTCTGATTGGCACTGACATGTTTGCCCAATCGCGTGACGAGCTGTGTCTTTGCCCATTTCCTCGTCAAACAGCCTGCAAACTACCTGGCGTTCTATCGCCATGCTCTAAGACAAACTCTAACCTTAACCAACTTCGAAAGAGTGCCTAAGCTTAACCGTCGAAAGAACTTGCCGTCAGCCCGTCACGCTCTAAGACAAACTCTAACCTTAACCAACTTCGAAAGAGTGCCTAAGCTTAACCAGTGTAGAAACAGGCATCGGCCAATCAGAGAGCGTCTTGCCAGAAATGCGGCTAGGTTTAGAAATAACGCGACTAGGGGCCTCCACACTACACACTAGTACTAGTACTAAATACCTATATGTCCCTATGCCATAAATGTCATGTATGTTGTGTATGTCATAAATGTCTATATGAATTGAAAATGGGGGACCCTGATGTAAACAAGACAAACGTCTTTCTCAGGTCTGCATCCCCTGCCTTAACAATTGTGTGTATTGAGCCGTACTGTATTGTACCCATTCTGCAATCTGTTAAATAAAGTTTTCATTCATTCATTCAGTAAAAAAAATAAAAGAGATACGAAAATTAGAAATATAGGCCTCTCTCTTATACATGCCTCCTCCTAATACAAGCCTGGTATCCACTACAGTTGAAACAAATACAAGCCGGGGTTACTATTAGAGGAATTACGGTATTCTATATATTTTTTAAAGTGACATATAAAAACGCCACTGTGCGTGCGTGCACGTGTGTGTGGGGGGGCCTCCACAAGAATCTGGCCCAGGGGCCTCTGAAGTCTTAATCTGGCCTTGCTCCTACCCGACCCCCCCCCCCAAGGCGAAAGTCTTTCTCTGGTCTGCATCCCCTTAACAATTGTGTGTATTGAGCTGTACTGTACTGTACCCATTCTGCAATCTGTTAATAAAATGTTCAATCAAGAATGGAGTGATTGACAGTGTCAAAGGCCTTTTGTAGGTCCAGCATGATCTGTTAATACAATTTTCAATCAATCAATCAATCAATCAATCAATCAATCAATCAAGACCCGCGTCGCAGGCACTGCATTCCGTTCTCAGAATGGATTTGACTCGAGAGAGATCATCAGCAGGCTATATATGATATTCAGACTCTAGATCTATTTGCAGAGCCAGATGAGATGAGGCAACCCATGTGCGATTGGCTCTTGACAACTAATTTTGCACGTACTGTATAGCTACAGACAGTATGTGTGTATGCGCGCACTGCGGGAGGTGGCCAGAAGCGCGCAACTAGCCAACTACTATTATTACTACTATATTAATACAGTTTGATCCATCGCAAAGCGCTCCAGCGCTTGAATACGGCCGGGGGATCCGCTCTATACAATGCAGACCCACGGCTCTCGTATTATAATGAGCCCGCGAGGCGTGTTATTATTAGAGTTAATAATATTGTATATTGTTTACACTGCCTTTTTATTCTATTTTTACTTCTCCACTGTACTATAATTATGTGACCTGTACCTCTATGTCTTCTACTACCTGTACCTCCCCTCCCCCCGGCCCTCCCCATGCTGCTGATTTTATATTATTTTATGAATACAACGTTTAATGTTCGCTAACGTAGAGAAACGTCAGACGTAATTCGAGATACGTCAGACGTACTTCGAGATACTTCCGTACTTTCCGCCAATCAGCGCATAGCCCTGTCACAGGACTAATAGTCCTGTGGCAGGGCGGAAGTACCAATCTGGACCGAGGCTCAGAGTCTGCAGCTGGACCCTATTGTTCGTGGCTGGAGAAGGGTCGAGCTGCAACCTCGGAGCCTCGAGGTCCAGATTGGTACTTCCGCCCTGCCACAGGACTATTAGTCCTGTGACAGGGCTATGCGCTGATTGGCGGAAAGTACGGAAGTATCTCGAAGTACGTCTGACGTTTCTCTACGTTAGCGAACATTAAACGTTGTATTCATAAAATAATATAAAATCAGCAGCATGGGGAGGGCCGGGGGGAGGGGAGGTACAGGTAGTAGAAGACATAGAGGTACAGGTCACATAATTATAGTACAGTGGAGAAGTAAAAATAGAATAAAAAGGCAGTGTAAACAATATACAATATTATTAACTCTAATAATAACACGCCTCGCGGGCTCATTATAATACGAGAGCCGTGGGTCTGCATTGTATAGAGCGGATCACCCGGCCGTATTCAAGCGCTGGAGCGCTTTGCGATGGATCAAACTGTATTAATATAGTAGTAATAATAGTAGTTGGCTAGTTGCGCGCTTCTGGCCACCTCCCGCAGTGCGCGCATACACACATACTGTCTGTAGCTATACAGTACGTGCAAAATTAATTGTCAAGAGCCAATCGCACAGGTTGCCTCATCTCATCTGGCTCTGCAAATAGATCTAGAGTCTGAATATCATATATACTGTAGTCTGTAGCCTGCTGATGATCTCTCTCGAGTCAAATCCATTCTGAGAACGGAATGCAGTGCCCGCGACGAGGGTCTTGATTGATTGATTGATTGATTGATTGATTAATTGAAAATTGTATTAACAGATCATGCTGGACCTACAAAAGGCCTTTGACACTGTTAATCACTCCATTCTTGATTGAACATTTTATTAACAGATTGCAGAATGGGTACAGTACAGCTCAATACACACAATTGTTAAGGGGATGCAGACCAGAGAAATACTTTTGTCTTGTTTACATCAGGGTCCCCCATTTTCAATTCATCATAACATATGACATACACGACATACAGATAGACAGTACTGCTACATCTATACATTTATGACATACCAGATTTGCAAATACAGTATTGTTTGTGATACAAAAAGAGTCCAGAAAAGAGAGTATATACATTTGACGTAGAAACTGTACATTGGAGGAGGTTGGGTAGGTGGGGGGGGGGGACTGTACATTGGAGGTGGTTGGGGGGGGGGGGGGTCGGGTAGGAGGGGTGGGCGGGGGGGGGGACACTGTACAACTGTACAAGCAAAACTGTACATTGGAATATTGACAACCATACTTGGTCATTTACTGTACATTGGAGGGGGTTGGGTTACAACACAGGAGCAGAGTATAAACAACAGTACAGTACTGTTTCTCATTCCTGTACTGTTGTTTATACTCTGCTCCTGTGTTGTAACCCAACCCCCTCCAATGTACAGAAAATGACCAAGTATGGTTTTGTCAATATTCCAATGTACAGTTTTGCTTGTACAGTTGTACAGTGTCCCCCACCCCTCCTACCCGACCCCCCCCAAGGCGAAAGTCTTTCTCTGGTCTGCATCCCCTTAACAATTGTGTGTATTGAGCTGTACTGTACTGTACCCATTCTGCAATCTGTTAATAAAATGTTCAATCAAGAATGGAGTGATTGACAGTGTCAAAGGCCTTTTGTAGGTCCAGCATGATCTGTTAATACAATTTTCAATCAATCAATCAATCAATCAATCAATCAATCAATCAATCAAGACCCTTGTCGCGGGCACTGCATTCCGTTCTCAGAATGGATTTGACTCGAGAGAGATCATCAGCAGGCTACAGACTACAGTATATATGATATTCAGACTCTAGATCTATTTGCAGAGCCAGATGAGATGAGGCAACCTGTGCGATTGGCTCTTGACAATTAATTTTGCACGTACTGTATAGCTACAGACAGTATGTGTGTATGCGCGCACTGCGGGAGGTGGCCAGAAGCGCGCAACTAGCCAACTACTATATTAATACAGTTTGATCCATCGCAAAGCGCTCCAGCGCTTGAATACGGCCGGGGGATCCGCTCTATACAATGCAGACCCACGGCTTATTAGAGTTAATAATGTTGTATATTGTTTACACTGCCTTTTTATTCTATTTTTACTTCTCCACTGTACTATAATTATGTGACCTGTACCTCTATGTCTTCTACTACCTGTCAGACGTAATTCGAGATACGTCAGACGTACTTCGAGATACTTCCGTACACGTCAGACGTAATTCGAGATACGTCAGACGTACTTCGAGATACTTCCGTACTTTCCGCCAATCAGCGCATAGCCCTGTCACAGCCTTCCGTACTTTCCGCCAATCAGCGCATAGCCCTGTCAGGGCGGAAGTACCAATCTGGACCTCGAGGCTCCGAGTCTGCAGCTGGACCATATTGGCCACAGGCTTGCCCAGTGAGAGGATTCTCCGGCGCTGCAGCTGGACCCTATTGGAGTGTGATGGTCTAACATGGTGGAAAGACGTATCGCGAGAAAGCGCGAGAACATGGCAACAAGACAAACAAAAATAAATTTCTGGGAGACAACAACAGAGAAGAGAGAGTGAGTTCCATGATGGCGGCGCCGCTGCCAGTGCTGCTACGCCGGGACAAGAGAGCCACGGCCGGCCATTTGAAGGCAGACCTGTACCGAACAACCGGCGACAACAACGCGGCGCGACAGGAGCTCCGGGAGCTGCTCGACGCCGTGCTGAACCCGGAGGAGAAGCCGGACACCGAGGCCCTGGACTGGTGTAAATGTCTGGTCGCGGGAGGGGAAGGCTTCGAGGAGTTCTGCGGCACGGTGCGCTCCTATGACAACGCCACCCTGTGCGGCTTGGTGTGGACGGCGAACTTCGTGGCGTACCGATGTCGGACCTGCGGCATCTCGCCGTGCATGTCCCTCTGTGCGGAGTGCTTCAACAGCGGGGAGCACACGGGCCACGACTTCAACATGTTCCGGAGCCAGGCCGGCGGGGCCTGCGACTGTGGGGACGGGAATGTCATGCGAGAGAACGGGTAGGAGCCCCCCCCCAAGTTAGCTCTAAGCTAGTTGTGAAGCTAATGCTAGCTTGGTTGTTGGCTACTAGTGGCCGTTTTTTGACAGGTCCCCGGTGGCAGGGGTTGATTGATTGAAAACTTTATTAACAGATTGCAGAATGGGTACAATATACAGTACGGCTCAATACACACAATTGTTAAGGGGATGCTGACCAGAGAAAGACTTTCGTCTTGTTTACATCAGGGTCCCCCATTTTCAATTCATCATAATAACATGACATACATGACATACAGATAGACAGGGACCTACCCAACCTCCTCCAATGTACAGTTTCTTCCCCCTCAAATGTATATACTCTTTTTTTTAGACTCCTTTTTCAGTTTTTGTATCACAAACAGTACTGTATTTGTAGATCTGGTATGTCATGAATGTATAGATGTAGCAGTACTGTCTATCTGTATGTCATGTATGTCATATATGTTATGAATATGATGAATTGAAAATGGGGGACCCTGATGTAAACAAGACGAAAGTCTTTCTCTGGTCTGCATCCCCTTAACAATTGTGTGTATTGAGCTGTACTGTATTGTACCCATTCTGCAATCTGTTAACATTTCCAATCAATCAATCAATCAATAAGTCTCCCAAGTTAGCTAGTTGTGCTAACGCTAGCTTGGTTGGCTACTAGTGCCGTTTTTTTACAGGTCCCGATGGCAGGTCAGTCGGTTAGAAACGTTAGCGATAGCCCCCAAGCATGATTGATTGATTGAATTAAAAACGTTATTAACAGATTGCAGAATGGGTACAATACAGTATGGCTCAATACACACAATTAAGGGGATGCAGACCAGAGAAAGACTTTCATCTTGTTTACATCACGGTCCCCCATTTTCAATTCATCATAACATGACATACAAATAGACAGTACTGCTACATCTATACATACATGACATAAAAGATCTACAAATACAGTACTGTTTTGTGATACAAAAAGAGTTTAAAAAAAGAGAGTATACATTTGACGAAGAAACTGTACATTGTTTCACCACTTCCAGTGTCCTAATGTGGGTTTTAGTTAACGTTAGCCTCCCAGGAGACTTGACTATCCTTTGCGGTTAGCTAGCTAACAATGTCAATATGAGATTGTGTGCGCAAGTGGCCCTTACTAGTATAACGTTAGTGGCGTTTCTTAGATGGAATTACAAGTTGCTGACTGGTTGGATTTTCATGAACAACACACAACATTTGTCGTTTAGCTGTCAGTGTCACTGACTCATCTGTCACCAGTGACAGGCTACTTTAGAATTGAAAAGCAGGTGGGGGAAAAAAAATATGCCCGGCAGCAAGTGGAAAAACACATAGCATCTTTATACACTTCTTCCATTCATTTATTACAGGGATTCCTCCTGCTCTCCGCCTTTTGATTTACACTACAGCATGCTGTTCTAACCAAATCCCTAACCGTAAGGCTCCCCCCACCCCCCCCCCCCCCCCCAACAGGTTTTGCAGACGACACCGGTTGAGAACAGGGGAGCATGTCCCTACTGTCCCACGAGACCTCCTGCTCATGTCTGAGATGGTCCTCCCTCGTTTCATCATCTGTATCATTCAGTACCTGAGGGATGGATACACCGAACCAGGTGAAAACTCAAACTCCTATTTAGGGGTGAACTGATACCGGTATTATTATATAGTATTACCCATTACAAAAAACTTAATTCCAAGAGTAATACGATGGATAGATTTCCCTAGTTGGGGAAATTCAGGTATCCGGTAGCTCAGTGCAGTTGACGGACAATAAAAAGTGATTTAAAAAAAAGGACCACAAACAAACAATGAAAGTCGGCACTGAAGTTAAAAAGTTCCAATGAATAAATAAATAAATATTGAGCACCATTGCACAGTGTTATGTCCAAAAATTGCAATATAAAATTGCACATTGTCCAATGCGGGAGGTTTAATATATCAAATCAAACCTCAGGACTGGATATCAACGTGCATTTATGCATGTACTGATACTGGTATTGGATATTGGCTTTTGGGTAATACCAGGCTTTATTATGGTGTCATTATCATTGCATTTAGTCTCAAAATGTATGCTAAGGCCATCATGTAATATGTCATCAATCAAAACTCAGAGATGGATACATTTAAAGTGGTAATCTGTAAAAGATCCTTATTTGTGTTTATTTTGCCAACACCTATTTGTTATAAGCGGCCATTGCTGTTGCCTTTCTGCATTTTATTGACTTGTTTCCATCTTGAAGATTCATGCCAAGTATTGAGTTAATCTTCTATTAATTTCAAACAAACCGTTGTTGTTGCTGGTGATGTGAAGTGAATGCATCACTTCCTCTCTGCCAGACGAAGTAGTTCAAGAGAATGTTCTGCCAGACACCACTGTTTAGAACAGCTCAACTCACTATTGAGTTACATCAGTTGATGTCGATGGAGAGTAGCAAATTACATCTATCTATTTTAAAATGTTTCAAGATTATTACTTTAACAAGGTGATGACTCAGCTGGCATTTGATTGGTGAAACATTAATGTCATCACTGAGTCACTTTGTCTTACAAAACAAGTCAAAATTTAATTTCAAATGTAATCATAGTCTCAGGCATTTTGTCATGCAGCAAGATTAAAAAGAAAATGCTCAATCAGAGTAATTGGGAAGAAGGTACACACACACAAAAAGTGACACATTTTAACATTTTACAGTGTATTTTTATTATTTATTATGTATATTATAATATTAGTAGAGATGCAGTAACACTGCTACTGGTATTGGATATGGATTGGATATACCAGAAGCTACAACGTGGTCTGGGTAGAATCTCTCAAGTCAGATGGACAGAGCCATGTGCACCATGGCAGAAGTCAAAGGAAAACAACAGGGTTTGGGCACATGGAAGCATGTAAGATCTCTCCAATGGTAAAGAACGCATTATATCTTAATAAGTATATGTAATAATTGGTCAATATTCAGTAACATTTTTAGCAAGCAACCCTCAAATTTGATTATCAAACAGTTGTAACAAAAATATGTACAACCGGATATTTTATAGTTGAACAAACGAATACGGTGTGATTTGTGGAGAAACCCCCCCCCCCCCCAGAGGGAACACTGTTTAAATTTTCTTTTTATGTAGGTCATGAAATGACATAGTTATATCCATATAAAACACACCTCATAAAACAAATGTCTATTTAATTTGTTATTTGTTTCCAGTTTTCAAAATTGAGGGATTTACCCTCGAGCACTTCAAGTCAAGTGTTCCTTTATTCTCCACTTGCACAATCTGAATGTAGCCATTTCCGGCTGACTTCCGGTTGCCAATAGCACTTCCTGTCCCATCCAAATACATTGGTTTTAGCTACTTTTCTCCCCTTATTTAAACAACTTTGTCGTCACAGAGAGGCAATGAAACGTTTGTATTATTATAGTATAGAATGTATTTAATAAGCAAACGTTTGTCAGCAGGGTTTTTGGGCTGTATTTCATGTAAAAACGTTTACTGTTAGTTTCCTTGCTCAGCCAGCATTAGCTAACCGAAGCTAGTGGTTAAACAGGCCGGATTAGCTTTGAGCTAACTATCTTTCCCGACCCATGTATTCATTCCATTCTAAACATAACGTTAGTTTACAAAACATGACCCGTCTATATAACGTTGAGGAACAAATTATATAGACGGGTAATGTTTTGAACAACTAACGTTACGTTTAGAATGGAATGCATCGGCAAAGATCCGTTAGCTCAAAGCTATTCCGGCCAGTTTATCAACTTCCTGTCATTTAGAAATATGATTTTATAGTGAAAATCATTACCAAAACGTCCGGAAAAACCTAACGGGAGCATTATAGACGGTCATACAAATGTACAAATGCTATAAGGTGGCAAGAAATGCACTATAAACAATACTTTATGCATCGGCAAAGATCCTTAGCTCAAAGCTATTAAGGCTAATGCTGGCTAACAAGAGGCTAGCGCAAGAAACGACGCCGCAAAGTATTGTTTATAGTGCATTTCTTGCCACCTTATAGCATTTGTACATTTGTATGACCGTCTATAATGCTCCCGTTAGGTTTTTCCGGACGTTTTGGTAATGATTTTCACTATAAAATCATATTTCTAAATGACAGGAAGTTGATAAACTGGCCGGAATAGCTTTGAGCTAACTATCTTTCCCGACCCATGTATTCATTCCATTCTAAACGTAACGTTAGTTGTTCAAAACATTACCCGTCTATATAATTTGTTCCTCAACGTTATATAGACGTGTCATGTTTTGTAAACTAACGTTATGTTTAGAATGGAATGAATACATGGGTCGGGAAAGATAGTTAGCTCAAAGCTATTCCGGCCAGTTTATCAACTTCCTGTCATTTAGAAATATGATTTTATAGTGAAAATCATTACCAAAACGTCCGGAAAAACCTAACGGGAGCATTATAGACGGTCATACAAATGTACAAATGCTATAAGGTGGCAAGAAATGCACTATAAACAATACTTTGCGGCGTCGTTTCTTGCGCTAGCCTCTTGTTAGCCAGCATTAGCCTTAATAGCTTTGAGCTAAGGATCTTTGCCGATGCATAAAGTATTGTTTATAGTGCATTTCTTGCCACCTTATAGCATTTGTACATTTGTATGACCGTCTATAATGCTCCCGTTAGGTTTTTCCGGACGTTTTGGTAATGATTTTCACTATAAAATCATATTTCTAAATGACAGGAAGTTGATAAACTGGCCGGAATAGCTTTGAGCTAACGGATCTTTGCCGATGCATTCCATTCTAAACGTAACGTTAGTTGTTCAAAACATTACCCGTCTATATAATTTGTTCCTCAACGTTATATAGACGGGTCATGTTTTGTAAACTAACGTTATGTTTAGAATGGAATGAATACATGGGTCGGGAAAGATAGTTAGCTCAAAGCTAATCCGGCCTGTTTAACCACTAGCTTCGGTTAGCTAATGCTGGCTGAGCAAGGAAACTAACAGTAAACGTTTTTACATGAAATACAGCCCAAAAACCCTGCTGACAAACGTTTGCTTATTAAATACATTCTATACTATAATAATACAAACGTTTCATTGCCTCTCTGTGACGACAAAGTTGTTTAAATAAGGGGAGAAAAGTAGCTAAAACCAATGTATTTGGATGGGACAGGAAGTGCTATTGGCAACCGGAAGTCAGCCGGAAATGGCTACATTCAGATTGTGCAAGTGGAGAATTAATCTCCCTGGGGAAATTCAAGTGTCATAACAACACAGGGGCGGGGCTACAGGTAGGATAGGTACAGTACATAGATAATGGAACAAAGTGCAAGTAATAATGACAATAGTGATAACGGTAGTAGTAGTAGTAGTGAACAGTACTGGGTGGCAGTTTTCAATCAGACAGTAGTAATAGTGATGATGGTGTACATGGTCCAAACCGTAGTAACACACTGGCAAAGTCATTAAATTAACGTATTCTCAACGGGCTATGTTTTACTTCCAAACGGCTGCTTTCTGAAATATGATGCAATGGTTTGCTGCACACTTTTCATCCTGTAGCTCTGCCACCTTCAAGGCACGAGTGGGGGGGGGGGGGGGGACCAAATGCAGGACAGTAAAGTAGTAATAATAATAATAATAATAATTAACTATTTTTATAGCACCTTTCATACAAGAATTGCAGCCCAAAGTGCTTCACAGCAGTGCTGTAGACACAAAATAGACATAGGCATACAATTAGCATAATTATAGACTGGTGAAAATGAGCAGATAATTGATATTTAAACCTCCCGGGAAAAAGAAGAAGATTGTAATACATTTATGTCATTCAAATATATTAAAAAGATTGTAATAGATTTCTTATTGATTATGATAGATTTCTGACATTCAAATCTATAAAAGACTGTTAGCTGGTTCTGACAAAATAAAAGCAATGCATAAAGTGCAGACATAATGAATATAAAAATAGACAGAATAAGAACAACTTGTACTCTTAAGTACTGAATACAATGTAAGAATAAGCTTTAGGCTACATAATGTATAAAGCATTTGTATCTAGATATAACCCTTTAGATTAATTAATACATTTCTTAAAAAGCACAGTAGGCTAAGTAGGTAAAAAAGCCAAATGGTTAAGCATCAGAAACGCAACAGAACAGACATTGAAGAAATTATGTCTTCATATAGTTGTTACTGGGGCACTTTGAGTGCCAACGACGGGAAATCTCGTTAGTTCATGCCAACCGGTGAGTGCCAACGACGAGAAGTATCGTAGTTTATTTTTGTATTATCGATTTCCATAAATTTTTCATCAATCTAGCCTTGCGTTACCAATGGGGATCTGTCTGAGTTTGAACAGGGAAAATACCGCCCCCTATCCTCTCTCTGGATGGTACTGCACCCCATTGGATTGGATTGAATGAAACGCATGGAGAAAAAAAAGTCCTGCTTCCACATTTTACTTGTCAGGCATGTAATCCGAGCCTACTGCAGTCTTCGCAGACCCTCAGAGGAGAGTGGATTATGTGTTTCCAGTACGCAGCGTTGGATCAATAAACGCGATCGATATTTGGAATGGCGATCAGGAATTGGAATAATCTTTTTGGAGAACATCTGATCTGAGGTAAGGAATCTATTTTACCAGTATTGGGATAATCAGAGCTATTTTCACAGATATATCAACGTGTCCCGTATGTGTGTGTGTGTGTGTGTGTGTGTGTGTGTGCGATCAAGAAATAAGAGAATCGATTTTTCAGCCAGCTTCTATAGCGTGCATAAGTACACATATACTATCGATAATCTAGCGTTTATTTGAAAACGATTCATAAATAGTAGGGATGCACCGAATGGGAAATTCTTGGCCGAAACCGATACCGAAAATAGAAAACAGTTGGCCGAAAACCGAAAGCCGAAAGGCCGAAAATGATTCATAGAATAGTTTTTTTACCAATGTTGTGGAACATTATGATTATGGAAAAATATATGATTATGGCAAAACTTTACTTAAATAATAAATCACTATTATGGGTCCATAAAACATTTATTCAGCACTTCTGAATGCATACAGTACATTAATTCCATCTTTTCTATGGCTGCGCAGCGGACATCTGTGCTCTACTGAGCGCACCTTTCTAGTCCCCAGCTGAATGTGCTCGCTTGACTCTGCATAGTAGACGCGCGACAGACAGACAGCGTCAATGTGAGAAACACAATCCCCACCCCCTCTCGCTCTGAATAATATGCATATTAGATCACTCAGTGATTAACCGCGACGGGCATATAGTAAATAAGGATATAAAAGCATGTTAAAGATGCATTTATTGGACGCGTTGCGCACAGAGTTTACATAGAAACAGCGCGACTCCCGACAGCGCGACATCATCACAACAACACGCGTTAGGTTACAGGTTGTTTCTCTTTCGGTGACGTTTTTGGTGAAAAAACTATTTTGGCCGAAAGCCGAAAGGCCATTTTCGGCTGAAAGTTTTCGGCCACCGAAATTTCGGTGCATCCCTAATAAATAGGCAGAAAAATTACAACGTGTTTTGTGTATTCCACTAAAGGGCGTTTATCACAGAATCTTTTTTATTTTCTGGAAATTTCCAAAAGCAATACCCTTTCAAAAGGGTATAAAACGGAAATGTACAGATGAAAAAACAATCCGTTTTGACAATGTTGACTGCAAACAAGTCATTGATAAGCGACGGTCATATTAGACACATAGCCATAATTTAAGATATAGTTTGTGCATTTGCAAATATGAGAGCTCTGTCATTGAAGTGGGTGGTGGCACGCAACAGGGTTCCGGGGCACCGCATGGCCGGCACTGAAAGTGTTAATGTTTCCTCTCCCAAGACACACGTTTGGTAAATCCAAGACAAAGCTTTCGGCACCACGGAGAGTGTGTTGCTGATGAAGACAATGTTTATAAAACTCTTGGAATGATGTCGGGAGAGAAATCTGCTTCAAGGAGAATCTCGCTCTTCACGAGATCCGCACTGCATCGATTTCTCTGGTCCGTTCACACACCGGCCATGAGGGAGAGCAGAGCAGCCTCCGCAAAAGGAGGTAGGGAGGGAGAGAGAGAGTTCAGCTGTAGCACAGAGGTCGGTGAAACTGAAAGTGCTGGGCTGTGTTCTGCTCAAACTGCGCCCGACAACACAACCCGCAGTAGCCAGCAGTTCTGTCTGGGCGAGAGTAGTGTCTAGACTGCTGACTAATTAGATAAATCTGTGTATTTAATTAAATGCTAGGATGAAGGATTTCATGTTTATTATAGACTACCAGAAGGGGACATAAATCATATCCCCACTGGCAATTAAAAATGAACGAACGACCAGAGGTAGGGGTGTGAAAAGCAGAGGAAACTCCCTCCAGCAAATTGTACCCTGTATATATACACACATTAAAAAGGCAAAAATAACTGTCAATTTGGGCATGCAAAAACTGCATGGAGGTCTATGCTAGCTGACTACACACCTGGAGGTCTATGCGCTAGCTGACTACACACCTGGAGGTTTATGCGCTAGCTGACTACACACCTGGAGGTCTATGCTAGCTGACTATACACCTGGAGGTCTATGCACCTGGAGCTCTATAATGCGCTAGCTGACTATACACCTGGGCCCTCATTTATCAATGTTGCGTATGCACAGATGTGTGTAAACCGTGCGTATGAAAGCAAAGTGCGGGATTTATCAAAATTAACGTGTTCTTGAGATTGTGCGTATATTATCTACTGTATATATCTGTGCGTGTTTCATTACCGGCATATATGGTTAATTAGGGGCTGTTCTGTATGCAAATGCTTACAATCATGCACAAGCATAGACTGTAAGAACATTGGTATTTATCAACACGGAGTGTGCGTACGACCTGTGCACGCACGGTTGATAAATCCCGATTTTTCTGTGCGTAGAGACATTCTAAATTCCCTGCTTAGGAATGAAAATGGAACACTTTCTAGTTTCTACGCATTATTGATAAACGAGGGCCCTGCTGGAGGTCTATGCTAGCTTGATGATTACAAAAAAATATTTGGATAGACAAGATTTCTTACTTGACACACGCTGGCATCATCATACAACTCTATTTTTAGGTTGTTTATGACACAAGATTTGACACTGTGTGTGTGACGTGTCATCTGTTATCTTGCTCCGACAGACACGTCCAGCGAGCGAGATCTCCAGAAGGTGCTGCAGCAGCTGGAGCCGCAGATCTCCTTCCTGGAGGAGCTCACCAAGATGGGAGGGGCCATGAGGACCGTGCTGACCAAGATCCTCACCAATCAGCAAACATTCAAGGACTTGTGCATGGGTAAATAATATTCTTGGTCAGTTTTCTTTTTTACAAGAAAAAAGAAAGTCAGTCATTGTAGATAGATAGATAGATGGATAGATAATTAATCTTCAGGGTATCTCACAGCTCACACAATATACAGATGTTGACGGTTCACATTCAGCTTCACGTTATGTCTGCATCATGAATAAAAAATAAGCCCATGATCAAATTCAATTAAATCATATCTATCAATATCAATAAGAGCATGGTGAGATAAAATCAGGTGTATAAAACAAGTGTGTAAAAACAGGTGTATAAAAACCGGTGTATAAAAACGGGTGTAAAAACAGGTGTGTGGGTCAAGGTCCCCCGCACTATATTGCGCTGTTGTACAGTCTGATGGCAGTGGGTACAAAGGACCGCCTATGCCGCTCAGTCCTCGAGTGCAGGGAGACAGATTAGCCGTCCGTTGATGACTATATAATATATAATACTGAATTGTCTCTTGTATTGACTAATACTGTTCAGTGTTCAGACATAGGGCTGGGCGATATAACGATAACGATAAATATCGCGATATATTTTAATAATCGATATCGAATATCGAATTTTTTTTTTTTTTTTTTTTTTTTTTTGTGACCTGCAACAGGGCAGTGGACAGACTTGTCTTTCTTGCCTGCAACTTAAAGTAATGGCTTTGCTTGTCCAAATGACAATACTGACTAAATTGAGATTTATTTTTCTCTTGTCCATTTATTTTGTTTGCTTTCTAATTTAAAATACATTTTGAAACCGTCTGTACACAGTAGGCTATGTGTGCTAGCAGAACTAGACTCCAGTCACGAGTCACAGTTCACATGTGCGGTGGTTTGTCCACCAAAAAAGCGCCAAAAGATCGAAAATAAACTAACAGAGCCAGAACTGTTCAACTCCTCTGGAGCCACAGCCAGCAGAGAAGCCGGTATAACAATTCGATAATTATCGATATCGAGAAATAAAATAAAATGATCATATCGTTATCGCGATATGATTTTTTTCCATATCGCCCAGCCCTATTCAGACATCTAATGTCTTTTCCCCACGGTCACTCACTCACTCACTCACTCACTCACTCACTCACTCACTCACTCACTCACTCACTCACTCACTCACTCACTCACTCACTCACTCACTCACTCACTCTCTCACCCACCCACTCTCTCACTCACGGACACTACGTGACGGTAGCCCAGAGACTAGTGAAGACGGCAAGCACTATTGTGATTACCCCAGCCTTTCTGACACAAAATCATTTAGTTACTCGTATATTTTAGATTAGATTCCAATGTATTGTCATCATGCAGCACAAGTACAGTACAACGAAAAGAGGTTTGCCAACCAGAGTGCAAATGTAACAGTAAAGTGCAATAGTAATATACAATGTACAGGTGATGTTAAACTGGGTATACTGCGCAGTATTAATATAAACCATATATTAGGGCGGTCGGGTGGCGTAGCGGAGATTGCGTTCGTCACCAACCCCGGAGACGCTAGGATTCGCCTGTTCGAATCCAGCTCACAGCTCCGGGGTTGTCACCAGCTTGGCTGGCCGTTCACACTAATACAATTGGCAGTATTAGAGGGTGGGAGAAGCTGGCGGGGTGGGTCCGGGTCGTTGTAAACAGCGACTCCTACAGTTCGGTTGGGGCGCCTGCTAAGCGCGGATAGGATCTAAGTGGGATAGTGTGATCCTTCCACATGCTACGCCCTCTCAGTGAAAGTCCGCGCTGCCAGGTGAAAAGAAGCGGTTGATTGGCTAGACGTGTGTCGGAGGAAGCACGTGATAGCCTCCACTCTCCCAGACCGACTGTGGGGGGTAAGTGCGCAGCGACCAGGAAGGGGATTGGGAATTGGCATAACGACTAACATTGGGATGGGAGAAAATTGGAGGAAAAAGGAGGGGGAAAAATATTTAAAAAAAAAAAGAAAAAAAAATATAAACCATATATTTTATGCTTTGATTTGGGTCATAATATATTTTATGCTTTGATTTGGGTCATAATACATTTTATGCTTTGATTTGGGTCGTAATATATTTTATGCTTTGATTTGGGTCGTAATATATTTCATGCTTTGATTTGGGTCATAATATATTTTTATGCTTTGATTTGGGTCATAATATATTTTATGCTTTGATTTGGGTCGTAATATATTTCATGCTTTTGATTTGGGTCATAATATATTATGTTTTGATTCGGGTCATAATATATTTCATGCTTTGATTTGGGTCATAATATATTTTATGCTTTGATTCGGGTCATAATATATTTCATGCTTTTGATTTGGCTCATAATAAGGCTTCGGGGACAGCTTTACTTCCCACATTAGGATCCCAACATCCCAACAGGCCTCCCTGTTCACGGCTTGATCGGCACACATAAAACAGACCATTTAAAAATGATAAAAGAGTAGCAGCAGAATGGTGTAGTAGTGCAATAAAACAGTTTGTCAAATAGAATAGACACGAGTCAAAAATAATTCAATAGTGCAGTTCTGAGGCTAGACGAGACAAAAGGACGTTGGAGGAGCTCAAGTTTAAACTCCGAACTAGTAACATTCATCGCTTGTCTATTCCAGTTAGGCGTGCCAACGCCAGGACCCTGCTGACTCACCGAAAGAGAAGGGAGATATTATTAATATGACTAGTTATAGCTGTGTTTATTTTACCCTGCTATGACACGTCAAAATGTCTACTGTGACAAAGGTCTATTGTGTGCTTTCATGCACATTTCAGTTGAGTAGTAGCATGTTGTGTCTTTATTCAGTCATCACGCACAATATAATATGCACATTCCAGACTGTCAACGGTCTTTGATTCTGGCAGTGACTCAAAAGGTACAGGCTGAAGCATAGAGGCTCCCACATAGTTGGGCCGTACTGTGAGTGGACCGGACTCGTCGGTTGATGTTTCATAGTCGAGCGTACCAATTTCCTACATTTCTCGTGCCGGTTTACTACATTTCCCACAATCCCTTGCGAGCTATTTACATGAGCTGTCACGGCGTCGTCCACCGATGTCAAAATAAAGAGTCGAGGTTAATCTCCAGTTTCCAAGATTTCGAAATTAGTAAAGCCATTCAAACTTCTCAAGTTACTCCTCTTTTTGTTTTAGCCCACTCCCACTCCTTTAATCTTTTAGGCCACTCCCACTAATTTTTTATTTTTTTTTGCCAACTGGCAGGAACAGTTGATCAGCTGTTCTTTGGCTCATGACCAACTTTTCCACCAAATCTCGTGCAAATCTGTGAATCCATTCGTAAAGTTATGCACTCTTTTAGCCAGTTGGCATTCACACACACACACGCGCACAGTCGCACACACACACACACACACACACACACACGCGCGCGCATTGTCCTCCATGGCGAGAACTGTGGCCGCTGGAGGTTGGGGACATTATTGTGGACAGAACGAGCTATAGAGCTGCTGGTCGCAGTTAAAACAAGCTTTGGTCTTTGAAACAACATTCAGGGTTGTCTTATGGACTGCATTCATATAGCAACTTATGCCTCACATTTGACCCATTCACTCACACATTCACACACCGACGGCGGAGGCGACCATGCAAGGTGCTGACCTGCTCATCGGGAGCAGTTAAGGGGTTAAGTGTCTTGCTCAAGGACACTTCGACACACTGCCTGTAATCAAACCAGGAACCTTCAGATGAGCCAAACGACCGCTGTACCTCCTGAGCCACTGTCACCCATTGTCTTAATATTCAAGCTATTATTCTTTTGTGTTGCAGGCCAAGAGGGCAATGTGTACGCTAAGCAGAACTATGAGAAGTACCTCTCGGCGCTGAAGAACTCGGGCCTGGTGTCTGTGGAGGAGAAGGCCCAGGCGGTGGCTGCTGACCTCACCCCTGAAGCCGAGGGAGGGGCGGGGGCCGTGGGCGTACTGGGTACAAGTCAACTCGCACCTCTGGGTGTCTGGCTGCCTCAGTGAGCCTCCGACACCCTGGGGTTCCACCCGGCTTGTGGTGTTTGTCACCTGTCTCTCTCCTGCCTCTCCTGTCTCTCTCCTGCCTCTCCTGTCTCTCCTGTCTCTCTCCTGCCTCTCCTGTCTCTCTCCTGTCCTCCCTGTCTCTCTCCTGCGTCTCCTGTCCTCCCTGTCTCTCTCCTGTCCTCCCTGTCTCTCTCCTGTCCTCCCTGTCTCTCTCCTGCATCTCCTGTCCTCCCCGTCTCTCCTGTCTTTCCTGTCTCTCTCCTGTCCTCCCTGTCTCTCTCCTGTCTCCTGTCCTCCCTGTCTCTCCTGCCTCTCCTGTCTTTCCTGTCTCTCTCCTGTCCTCCCTGTCTCTCTCCTGTCTCCTGTCCTCCCTGTCTCCTGCCTCTCCTGTCTTTCCTGTCTCTCTCCTGTCCTCCTTGTCTCTCCTGTCCTCCCTGTCTCTCTCCTGTCCTCCCTGTCTCTCATGTCCTCCCTGTCCTCCCCGTCTCTCTCCTGTCCTCCCTGTCTCTCCTGTCCTCCCCGTCTCTCTCCAGTATATGATGTCTCCTCCCTGTCTCTCCTGTCCTCCCTGTCTCTCCAGTATATGATATGTCCTCCCTGTCTCTCTCCTGTCCTCCCCGTCTCTCTCCAGTATATGATGTGTCCTCCCTGTCTCTCTCCTGTCCTCCCCGTCTCTCTCCAGTATATGATAACTCCTAAAAAGTAATATATTAATTAAAAACAAACAAAGATTTTGTTCACACCCAACTTTAGACAATGGAAGTGATGGTGATTTTGACCTTACATTGGTCTTTATTGAATGAATGAATTTATGAATGACTTAATTTGTTGTCCCCTCAGGCGCCGCTGCAGCATGCGTCCTAGACGAGGCCAGTAAAGAGGTACGTGACGTGTCCTCTTTACTGCACCAGTATTTTAATATAGGCAATAAAGAATCTGAATATATACTAAGAGTAAACGGTATACACAAGGTGCAGTATACACAAGTTATACACGCGTGCGACCACGGTTATATGATCGAACAAGAGATGGAGTTCAAGGTTAAAGCTGCACTCTGTAGTTCTGGGAAAGCGGTTTTGAATGTCTGAGAACTCCCAAGTAGTGAGATATATCATTAGAACTGAGTTAATGAAGTGTTTTGATGGAAACTGGATGCCTGGAACACACTAGGACCCCACTAGGACCTCACTAGGACCCCACTAGGACTTTAGATTTGTGTTCTATATAGGGGTGTAATAATAATAATACATTTTATTTATAAGGCGCCTTTCAAGGCACTCAAGGTCGCCGTACAACAATTTTAAAAACAGTATAATAATAATCACACAATTTAAAAACGGTACATTAATAATCACAATCCATTTGAAAAATAAAATCAGACATATTTGGTCAAAAAAATATCAGACATACGCCTGCCTAAAAAGGTGGGGTTTGAGGTGGGTTTTAAATGGGATGATGGAGTCAATGTTCCTGATGTCGGGGGGGGGGGGGGGGCAGAGCAGCTGAAGGCACTTGACCCCATGGTGGACAGACGGGCTGGGGGGACGGTCAGGTTGATGGAGGAGGCAGACCTGAGGGACCGGGTGGGAATGTTGATGTGGAGGAGGTCGGACAGGTATGGAGGGGCGAGGTTGTGGATGGCAACGATGCAACCTCACAACGATTAATTTCAATTACGATTATTCAGGCAACGATTCAATGCATCATGAAATCTCTTCATTTGACCACGATTCGATTTTATCTACTTTTTCTCTCCCTTTTTTCTGTATTTTTCTCCCATCCCAATTGAGTTGTTATGCCAATTCCCTTCCTGGTCGTTGCGTGCATTTCCCCCCCACTTGCCGGCCTAGGGAGGGTTGAAGACTATCACATGTCTCCTCCGATACATGTGGAGTCAGCCAGCCGCTTCTTTTCACCTGGCAGCGAGGACTCTCACTGGGGGAGTGTAACGCATGGGAGGATCACACTACCTCCCCCAGGTCCCTCCCTCGCTGAGCTGGTGCCCCGACCGACCTGTAGGAGTTGCTGTTTACAACAACCAGGATACACACCCCGCCGGCCAGGGTTTCCGTTAGAATTTTTTTTTGCAGGTCTGAGTGTCCGGTAGATTTCAATCTACCGGACAAATGGGATAAATTCCGGTCAGAGTTTATTGAGCTTAAAAACAATTGATAGGCCTATATAAAGAATGACATCATCAAGGCATTTATAATATTTTAACTTAAAACTAGGCTACTTTTGCGTATATACAGTCCTTAATATATTCCAAATAAAATAAGTCCCTCGAGACTGCGTGCTGCTGCCGACTTGAGGTGTCGGTGGGCAGTCTGCCCGACCTTAATAAACAGCAGTCTGTTATCACATTTTTATGAGCTAACGAATTCCGTTATATTGGACATTTGTATTAATTATATCAAGCGAAGAACTGAGAAATTTGGCAGAGAGAGACGGCAACATTATCGTGGGTTTGCGCCGTGATGTATATCTCCACCTCCCAACGACTTGGTGCTGCTCATAATGTCCGGTGAAAATAATTCCCTCTAAGCACAATTTGATTATTTGAATTGTATTAAAATAGGCTAAAATTAAATAGCCTATGCGATGAACGAAACAATCATTACATTTGTCGTTGCTTCACCAAGCAGCCGGTCAATGACATCCTGTGTCAGCGCGAGCTGGCAGCTGATATATTTACGTGAAGCATGGAGCAGGAGCAGGCAGAGCAGAGCAGCGGTGTCAGCAGCGCCCCCACCCAACAGCTGAATTGCCAATGGCTGAATTGGAGTACTGCACCCTGCCAAGCCATGCTTCACGTAAATATATCAGCTGCCAGCTCGCGCTGACACAGGATGTCATTGACCGGCTGCTTGGTGAAGCAACGACAAATGTAATGATTGTTTTGTTCATCGCATAGGCTATTTAATTTTAGCCTATTTTAATACAATTCAAATAATCTAATTGTGTTTAGAGGGAATTATTTTCACCGGACATTATGACCGGAGAGATCAAATATGTCGGACTTCAACAGATTTTGCCGGTCAAATACCGGTAATTACCGGCTAACGGAAACGCTGCCGCCGGCTTCCCACCCGCTAACACTGCCAATTGTGTTAGTATGGACGACCGACCAAGCCGGAGGCACCGCTGACAGCTGGATTCGATACCAGTGTCTCTGCGGTGGTAGGCAGGCGCTTAGTCCGCTGTGCTACCCAGCCGCCCTTTGATTCGATACATTTTCGATTAATTCCCCAACATTTTTTGAATACACAAATGTGGCTGGGGGAACTGATTCACTCAGCATGAATGGACTATAGGTCAATACATTTTTTTATTTTATTTTTTTATTTAGATTAACACTTTGACTGCCATGAAACGTGTTTAGACGTCATTGCTGGCCATGCTCAAGTTGCCGGAGGACGCTGTACAGCGTCCTTATATCAATATCCACCAGCAGGACCCACTGAGCTCTCTGGCGGTTCAGGAGCGCCATCTGGTGGCCGATCGGCGCAATCGCTTAACAGGATGTGCCATAGAGGTTGTGCTAGACGTCCGTAGTACTTCCGGGCACTCGCTATAGGTCCCGGGACTCTGGCTCGTCACGCTACACAGTGATCGATTGCCAATAACTCGATAAACAACATGATTTGGACGTATATACCATTATACAAGCTGGAGATGGACCGGGTAAATTTACATCCCATAATGATAAGACTTCTACTCTACGATGATCGCCCAACGGCGCGCGGAGACTGGGGTGAGTTTTAGCGTGTAACGTTACCGTCTTCGATACTAACTGCTATTATCAACATTTGACCCACATTAGATGATTGGTATAACGCTGCCCACGGAATTATAACCGCCCCCTAGCCCATCCGGTCAACATCAGATGACGTGTAGTAACTTCTAGAAGTACGTCTAGTTGGAATTTTTTATATCGCGCTGATTGCCATAAAACTGTATTGCATCATCAATATAATGCATTTGGGGCTATAGATCACGTTCTGGAGAAAGCTGCAGAAAGAGATGAAAACATACTTATACATTAGACCATACTTTACTATGAATATGTTAATGAAAAAGTTTAACGTTGCTACACAATGAACAATACATATAGGACTTTGAATGGGCCCTAATAATGGCAATGTAGCAATAGAATTTAAAAAGTTATAGCCATGCAAAGAAGGGGTACTTCTCCATAGACAAATAGAGCCGGCAACCTATGGTATATCATGAATTTAACCCAAGGCAACCAAAGTGTTAATTTAGATTATAATCTATTCTAACATTTTCAAATCGATGCAGTTGAATCGTCACATTAGAATCGATGCATTTTGATTAATCGATGCATCGTTTCACCCCTAGTTCTATATGGTTCTATTAACTCATTCAGCGCCAGTCACGATGATAGTCGGGTTAACTCGCCATCGCTTGAGCGCCAATCACGAGTATAGTCGGGTTTTAATCGTTATTTCTTTTATTAGCGATATCCATTCATTTTCATCCATCCAGCCTGATGTTATTGTTGGGAATGGCTCTGAGCTCGCAAAAGGGCAAATATTGCCACCTACGGGACGATCCGAGCCGTGCGGGCGGGGTTTAAATACTCAGGCGAGGTAGGCATATATACGACAATGCATTGGAACAGTAACCCCGCCCGCCCGTCATTGTGAAACGGTCGGTAATGTGGTAAGGACCTCCACGAGCAGTATTTGGAATGGCGATCAGATAATTGGATTATTTCTCTTGCATTACATCAGATACAAGGTAAGAACACTATATATAAATTTGATCGTTGATCTGATATTTATTTCTACCCCGATCGATGCTGTCTCTGTGTGTATGTGTGGCTGCGTGCCGTTGAGTGCAGGAGGCAACTGGGGGAGCCCCGCGCTCCAGGGCTTTTTTCATTCTTGCACGAGGAAGGATAATAATGATGATCTAGCGTTGATTTCAGGAAGATTCGATAATCAGGCGAAAAATTACAACGTGTTTAGTGTATTCCACTAAAGGGCTATTATCGCGTCTTTTCCTGGAATTACTCACAATCACAAACTATATTCAAAACGGTATAAAAAGGAAATCTACCGATGAAAAAAAACATCCCGTTTTGTACATGTTGACTGGAAGCAACTCACTGATAATCGACGGGTGTATTAGACCCATAGCTATAATTTAAGATATATTTTAAGCATTCGCAAATCTCGCAGTCCCCCCATTGATTAAAGCGGTGGCGTTCTACATTTACATTTACATTTAGTCATTTAGCTGACGCTTTTATCCAAAGCGACTTACAAGTTCTGTGCGACAAGACAGCAAGAAGGGTATAACTCTATCAGCTGAGTAACAATGTTCATCAAAGTGTTGCGTGTTACAGTGTAGGTTAGTTTATTAGGACAAGTGCATGACATTAAGGTTAGTCGGGGTTAGATTTTTTTTTTTTTTTTTTTATCATTTCAGATAATGGTTGAAGAAGTGAGTCTTTAGTCGACGGCGAAAGATTGGACGGGATTCGGCTGTCCTAACTGGGATGGGTAGTTCATTCCACCATTGTGGGGCAAGGACTGAGAATAGGCGGCTTCTCTTTGATGACCCTCCGGGAGCTTGGATAGGAGTAGATCTGAGGCGGCCAGAAGACTTATATCGCGCATTAAGCTCCGGCGCTGAATGAGTTAAAGAAAAATTTATTATTTAATAAATTAATAATACTTTTTTTTTAAAGTATACATTTTGGAACCAGGATCCAGCAAATTGAACAATGACCAACTCTAGACCTAGTTTTACACTAAAGGTGAAATATCTAAAAATGTCAATATCTGAACGTGCCTCTTAAAAACGGGCAGATACCCTTGTTGAAACCTGCAGATACCCTGTGCAGCCATATGTTGTTTGTTGTATTGTTGTCATTCTCACTTTTCCCACATTTTTTCTTGTTAAGGAGGACCAAGATGGCGGCCAGTCTGTTGGACAGAGGAAGAGGGTGAAGCTGAGTAGCACTACCAAAGGTAATGTAAGGGTTAATCACCAGTAGGTGCACCAAAGGTAATGTAAGGGTTAATCAACAGTAGGTGCACCAAAGGTAATGTAAGGGTTAATCAACAGTAGCACTTCCAAAGGTAATGTAAGGGTTAATCAGCAGTAGCACTTCCAAAGGTAATGTAAGGTTTAATCAGCAGTAGGTGCACCAACGGTAATGTAAGGGTTAATCAACAGCACTTCTAAAGGTAATGTAAGGGTTAATCAGCAGTAGGTGTACCAAAGGTAATGTAAGGGTTAATCAGCAGTAGCACTACCAAAGGTAATGTAAGGGTTAATCAGCAGTAAAGTAAAGCTTTGACAGCTGTGCTCTTTAATGGTTATGGTTAGCGGATGGATTTAGAACGGTGATTAAACTTGAGCCGAACTACGCATGCATTAAACAGTTTTAATACACACCTGCCGGCCAATCGGAAAAGAGTATTCACCACTACAACACTACAACTGATTAGCACTATTACTCAGTAGCACTAATCTATATATTTTCTACCCAGTTTAATCTCCTGTACATTGTATATTACTATTACACTTTACTGTTATTTGCACTCTGGTTGGATGCCAAACTTCTTTTTGTTGTGCTGTACCTGTGCTGTATGATGACAATACATTTGAATATAATCTACCGGTAATCGAATTATACACAAATATTAATAATAATAATAATAATAATAATAATAATAATAATAATAATAATAATAATAATAATAATAATAATAATAATATCAATTTGTAGGGGCGCTTTATATTTGTGGAACAAATCTCAAGGCGCTACAGTGTAGAAGAACATAAAATCCAGTAAGAGAGTAAAAAGAACATGAAATAAGAAGGGCTAAAACTAGTAAAAGAGTAAAAGAACATAAAATAAGAATGGCTAAAACTAGTAAAAGAACATAAAATAAGCGGCTAAAACTAGTAAAAGAACATAAAATAAGGTCTAAAACTAGTAAAATAACAAAATAAGAAGGGCTAAAACTAGTAAAAGAGTAAAAGAACATGAAATAAGAAGGGCTAAAACTAGTAAAAGAGTAAAAGAACATGAAATAAGAAGGGCTAAAACAAGTAAAAGAGTAAAAGAACATTAAATAAGAAGGGCTAAAACTAGTAAGAGTAAAACATAACTGATATTATGTGTGAAGTGTCGCCTGGGCTGGTCTCATGTTGTTTTTTCCTCTGCTCCTCAGACCCATCTATCATGGATTCTCTAAAACACAAATGCTTCTTGGAGGAGCTGTTGTTTTGGACCATTAAGTACGAGTTCCCTCAGAGGATGGTGACGTTCTTACTCAACATGTTGCCAGATCAAGACTACAAGGTATTTTCTTCTTCCTGTAGAATTCTTTTTTTTTATTATATAGATTTTGCTTGTAAAAAGCGTATTATAAATAACATCCATCATGGTGTTTGGATGTTCCAGGGTTAGAATAATATTAGGATGACATACTGTGTTGGTCTGATTATAAGACCACCCTGATTACAGTATATGACGACAATGATTATAACATCAAGCGTCTTTGGGTACCCAGAAAAACTCTATATACAGTAAGTCTGATGTATCATTATCATTAACTCATTCATGGCCAACAGCGCCCTCTGCTGATGGCCCTTCTGTGCCAATGCTTTATCCAATGGAGGAATGGACTTATTTGCGAGTGCTTAAAACATATCAAATATAATAGCAATAGATCTAAATAACACAGTAATCGTCAATGAGTTGCTTCTAGTCAACATGCACGAAACGGATCATTTTTTCATACATACATTTCCATTTTATACCGTGATGAATATCAATATATTTCTAGGGCGTTCTGTCTCATCTCAATAAACTCCAGCAAATCGAGCTTAAATGTATTTCCTTAGAAATCGTGCCATTTGGGCGGTCAGGTGGCGTAGCGGAGATTGCGTTCGTCACCAACCCCGGAGACGCTGGATTCGCCTGTTCGAATCCAGCTCCCAGCTCCGGGGTTGTCACCAGCTTGGCTGGCCGTTCACACTAATACAATTGGCAGTATTAGAGGGTGGGAAAAGCTGGCGGGGTGGGTCCGGGTCGTTGTAAACAGCGACTCCTACAGTTCGGTCGGGGCGCCTGCTCAGCGCGGATAGGATCTAAGGGGGGTAGTGTGATCCTTCCACACGTTACACCCTCTCAGTGAGAGTCCGCGCTGCCAGGTGAAAAGAAGCGGTTGATTGGCTAGACGTGTGTCGGAGGAAGCACGTGATAGCCTCCACTCTCCCAGACCGACTGTGGGGGGTAAGTGCGCAGCGACCAGGAAGGGGATTGGGAATTGGCATAACGACTAACATTGGGATGGGAGAAAATCGGAGGAAAAAGGAGGGGGAAAAAGATTAAAAAAAAAAAAAAAAAAACGTGCCATTTGTCGCTTGATTTATGAATCGTTTTCAAATAAACGCTAGATTATCAATACTATATGTGTCCTCATGCACGAAGAGAAGCGGGGTCTGAAAAATCGCTTCTCCGTACTTTGGTTGGCGCGAACCTTACACACACACACACACACGCTCCGATGGCGGTGATGGGAACATCTGATTACCCAAGATTCGTAACATAAAGGCCTTACCTCACATCTGATGTTATGCAAAAAGATTAATCCAATTCCTGATCGCCATTCCAAATATTGATCGTGTTTATTGATCCAACGTTATATATCCAAAACACATAATCCACGCTGCTCTGAGTGTCCTCAGTCCATCTGTTATAACGATACTGCATGCCCGAGAAGTAAAACCTGGACCGGACTTATTTTTTTGATGCACAGTCCCAGCCAATCCAATCCAATGATGTGCAATACCATCCGGGAGACGATAGGCGGCGGTATTTGCCCTTTGCGAGCTCAGACCCATTCCCAATGATAACGTCAGGCTGGATGGATGAAAAATTTATGGATATCGCTAATAAAAGAAATATGGATTAAAACCCGAGATTTCTCTGGTTTGGCGCCCAGAGCATGGCTAGTTAACCCGGACTATCTCGGGGTTTGGCCTCCAGTGAGTTAATAACAATAATAATATAAATAATATTTTGTATAATTGTATAGCTGACCAAAACAAACTATTAGCAGGGGAACTCTGTATAAGGAGGAGACTGAGCACTCGGAGAGCTGAATGAAGAAATCTGTAACGCTTAACTCATTGACTGCCACGCTGTTTTCCCATCTTTACTCCCTGGCGCCAGCGTTATTGACCATTTTCACGATGTTTGCGGACCCATCGTATATTCTATATTATAGCTATGGAGACAATAGTATGGCTCATTTGACAGGCACTATTTGGACAACATGGACAAAGTTAATTTCTACATACTTTCGTTTGTGCGCTATTCCACGCTAAACATCGCCCTGTTTCAAAATAATCCAGTCTCGTTGCCTAGATAGTGAGATATGACGTGTTCTATGCATATGCGCAAATCATTCGGGTTACTCGCCTGAAACCTATATTATTTACAAATCAAAGGTATATACCATATTAGATGTTTCTTCACAAAATCATCAAGGGGGGGGGGGGTTCGTTTTACGAAGCTGCGATCGTTACCAAAAAGAAAGAGTTAAGATGGTGGCAACAATTAAACCTCAGAGAAAATATTTAAATGTGACGTTGTTTCATGTCGGGTCAAATTGTGGTCGGGTCTTGTTAGTTGGGAGTGAGCAGACGTCTCTTGAGAGAGACTTTGTTATTAGTGCTGCTACTAATGATAATGATGATGCTCACCACATGGGAAGGTTGTGAGGACACTGCTCATGTCTGTTTAATTTCCTCTTTTTCACAGTTGTCTTTGTTTCAACCAAGCTAAAAGGGGTATAGTATCTGCAGGGTATGGAAAAGTATTACATTTATAATTCTCAATTGAAGGCCTTAAAACGTATTACAAAATCTTCGATTTTAATTTGCACAGGTATTACATTTTTGGGGGTGGCAGGCCGGCTGTCGAGATTAAGGCCCCGTTTAGACGGAAACGCTAGCAGGTGAATCCGCAAAAATATTTTTTCGGATGTGCCTTTTGTTTATACGGCAACAGCGTTTTTACGGGGAGAAACCGCAAAAAAGTTAGACCACCTTCCTGTGTGAAATTCCTAGAAACGATAAACCTTTGCGCTATCATCTAAACTGTCAAACCGCATAAGACTATGACGAAAGGGTTCTCAAGGCTCTCGTCGCGCGTACTGCTTACATCACAGGCATGCGCCAGTAGCCTAGAAGCGTAAACAAAGCTGATTCTATCCATGGCGATCACCTGAAGGCTACATTGGCAGCACTTTTAAATACACAAGAATCTGTCCCGCGGCTATCGCAACTATTAGTGACTGGAGCCACTGTCTGTGAGTGACTCTGCTTTGGTCCAATCACATTCCCCCACCCACAGTCTGCGAATCAGAGGCAGAGTAGGGCGGGTCTTCACAGCACGTCATGTGACATATGCGCCAATCGTGTGACAGCGGGGCTCCGTCGTCTCGAGTCTTTACAGCCTCGTCTGCACGCAGAATTCCATCCCAAAACACTAGTCTAAACGCAACATTAAAAGTGAGACCGCAAGTCGACTTTTGCGGTTTCTGTTCAGACTCTCTCCGTCTAAACATGGCCTAAATTATATGAAATATATGAAATGTTTTTGTATTCAAGTCGTTGTTTTTTGTGGGGCTACCGGGAGCTCGGTGCGTCTGGCGAGAGCTTGTATGGAACGTGCGTGCATTTTTTAATTGTTGTGCAAGTGCAGCCGCCGGCTCAGTGTCGCCATGTGTTTTTCTTTGCTAGTATGGTCGTGAAATTGGTATAAAATCTTGCTCTAAGTGGTATTAAAAAGGTCTTAAAAAGTCTTACATTTAACTTGTTGAAACCTTGGTGGTGTTTAGATTAGCTATATAGCTCAGCAGCTGTAACAGAATAATTGAGATTATTCAAGTTTCAACAGTGTCAAAATATTATTATTAATAAAAATAATTTCATAAAGAATTTTCTAGGGCTGTACCGAATGCTTTGAAGCTTCGATCATAATGTTGACATTCGAATTCTAAATCAACATTCGATTTTTTTTTAATTTTTTTTAATCTTTTTTGTATGTCTATTCAATCTGTTTAAACCAATTGGGTTTTTCTTCACAGTTGCTGATAAAGATTAGGCTACACTAATATTATAATATTATACTATAAGACGTCACCATCACTTTCGTACCAACGTGCCCTTATTGGATTATTTATGTTGTTGACGAAACTGATGTGAGTTATATTCATTAAAGAAAGTTGATTTAATTTAAAAAAATGACTAATTTAATCAGATTAATCACTTTATTCAATTTGAGGCTAAAGAAAAAAAGATTTTTTTTACAGACATTCAAAGCTTCGTTCGAATACTTCAATAGAAGCTTCGAATGTTAAAAAATGACATTCGGTTACAGCCCTCAATTTTCCACGTTCTGTTCTAATATTATGTTCCATTATGTCCTGATGTTAATTTATTTTGCCGTGGTATCATTTTAGAACCGGCGTCGTGATACTTAGTTCTAGTCTCAACGTAATTATCCACACGGTGGTGGTTCTTCGCTGAAACGATGGGGCGACAGTGTCTCAGTAGGTAGAGCAATCGCCTGGTAATCCGGAGGGTCCCCGGTTTGATTCCCGGGCAGCGTGTCGAAGTGTCTTTGAGCGAGACACTTAACCCCCTAACTGCTCCTGATGAGCAGGTCGGCACCTTGGCATGGTTGCCTCCTCCGCCGCCGTCGGTGTGAGAATGTGTAAAAAATGTGAGGAGCAAATTGTAAAGCGCTTTGGATAAAAGCGGTTATATAAACGCACCGTTTACTAGTGGTGGGGGGGAAATATCAATACGTAGTAGTATCGCGATACTTTGCATGGCGATACTGTATCGATACAAGGATGCCAAGTATCGATATTTATTTTTTAAATGCATTTGTTTTTGTATAAGGAAGTTGCATTGTTCATTTCAATACCTGCAATAGTACAGTAGTCCACACACACATGTGTGCATTCAGTTAAGTTGGAATGTGACTGTAATACAAACAGTGCAGTTTGTCAGGTACATGCAACGCAGATTACACTGTTGACATCTGTCTGCTTGAGAAAATCCCATTTGCTGCAATAAAAATGATTGAAGTGAGACGAACAGACTGAAAACTTTATTTTATTAGATAAAACATGTTGACAAAGTTTTACTTTGCAGTTGAAAAAAGGTTATATATTGCAATATTAATATCGCAATACTCTGCATATCGCGATATATTTTGAATCGCAACACTATCGTATCGTGACTTAAGTATCATGTTAATAATATCGTACCGTGAGGCCCTCTGGTGATTCCCCACCCCTGCTACCTACCGTTGACCATTTATCGTCGTCTTGTCCTCGTCGTCACCGCAGATCACCTTCACGAAGACGTTCGTCCAGCACTACGCATTCATCATGAAGACGCTGATGAAGAGCCACGAGTCGGACACCATGTCCAACCGCATCGTCCACATCAGCGTGCAGCTGTTCAGCAACGAGGAGCTGGCGCGGCACGTCACGGAGGAGTGTCAGCTGCTGGACATCATGGTGACCGTGCTGCTGTACATGATGGAGAGCTGCCTCATCAAGAGCGAGCTGCAAGGTAGGGCCGTTTCTAGTGATGCACGATATAGCGGCCGCCGATATGGCAGTTTTTTATTTTTTTTCTTCACATCGTTTTCGATCCGATATCAAGGTAGGGCCGATATGGGCCGATATTAAAAAAATATATATATATATTGTTTTTTTTTATCTTTTTTTTTTAACTATTTTTTTTTTCTTTTTACCGGTACATGTTTTAGCCTTAAATAGTTTTCAAAATATCAGTCATTTCTGAAAATAATTCCACAATTCTCACATTGGTGCATCACTAGCTGTTTCCCCGAAGCCTGTTTTTGGGATTCGAACTTCGTATTGTATTGTTTTTTTATTTTTATTTTTTTTATAAATATCCTAAAACTAAATCCTCAATTTGAATAAAGTGATTAACACTTTAATCGCCATGGGTTAAATTCATAATTTACCATCCCTCGCCAGCTCTATTTGTCTATGGAGAAGTTCCCCTTCTTTGCAGGGCTATAACCTTTTAAATTCTATTGCTAAATTGCCATTATTATGGCCCATTCAATGTCCTATATGTATTGTTCAGGGTGTAGCAACGTTAAACTTTTTCATTCACATATTCATACTAAAATATGGTCTAAAGTATAAGTACCGTATGTTTTTATCGTTTTCTGCAGCTTTCTTCAGAACGTGATTTATAGCCCTAAATGCATTATATTGATGATCAAATACAGTTTGGTAGGAATCTGTGCGAGATAAAAAATTTCAACTGGACGTGGTTCTAGAAGTTTCTACGCATCATCTGATGATGACCGGATGGGCGGGGGATCGTTTATAATTCCGTGGGCAGCGTTGGATGATTAATCCAGAGTGGGTCATATGTTCATCAGATCAGTTGGTATAGAAGACGTTAGAAAATAACGCTGAATCTTACCGTGGCTTCCTCGCGCCGCTGGCAGATGAGCGTGGAACAGATTTTTTTCTATTATGGGATGGAGAAATGCCCGATCCATTTCCAGGTTGTATAATAGTATATACGTCCAAATCATGTTGTTTTTTCGAGTTATTTGCACCGATTGATGTTCACTGTGTCAATACGGAGTCTCTCTAACGATAGCGAGTGCCCGGACCACATATGGATGAGCACTACCGGTTCAAAGGTTAATTTCCGGGTGGCGATCTGCCGATCGGCCACCAGATGGCGCTCTTGAACCGCTAGAGAGTTGAGTGGAGCTTTGCAGTGTGTCTCAGGGCTCCGGAAAGGAAATATGATTTCGATGACAGATTTTTGAAATATTGACATCAAAGACGAGTTACGGCGTCTTCGGCAGAATGAGCATGGCTAGGAATGACGTGTAAACTCGTCCACGGCGATCATAGTGTTAATCTGATTAAATTAGTTTTATTTTTTTTATTAAATCAACTTTCTTTAAGGAATATAACTCATCAGTTTTAATACTATGATATTAGTGTAATCTTTATCGGCAACTGTGAAGAAAAACCCCATTGGTTTAAACGGAATGAATAGACGCATACAAAAAATAGAAGAGAAATTCGAATCTTGATTTAGAATTCGAATGCCAACGTAACGAATGAAGGTTCGAACGTTTGAGCTCAGTGCAAGGTGAGAGGAGATAAGATCAGATATTCCTGCTTTGATCCCCTTGGGGGAATCTGGGTGTCATAGCAGCATGCGGGAGGTAGAAAGACATAAATATAGGTAATAGGAATTAGACCTGAATATGAAAATATGAGAAAAGATAAACAGTGTAAACAATATAATTAACTCTGAATATAAAAATATGAGTGTAAATGAGTGTCTGTATGACTATCGGTTATATTATGTGTTATTTATAATAAATATAGGCAATGAAGAATTTGAATCTGGATGTATACTATGAGTGAAAGTAAAAAGTGAGGTCTGGATGGGGAATGGGTGGACGGCTCGGTTGGTTGGTTTGTTTGCTCATTGCTTCCTCATTCAGCTGCTGCATTGGCTTCATCGTCCACACTCGACAACAACTGTGCACACTTCCTTTCAAACCGTTATTTAAACTCGAAAGGCAACTGAGGTTTCCCTAATTTACAGTCACGCATACAGAAATAAGCAAACAAAAAACAACATAAAATCCCAGAGCATATAAAATCATAACGATGAGACGAGGCAAAGAGCAAGGATAACAAATCGATTAAAACATGTACAACTTGATTGACAAAGATTGGAGATCAAAGTTTTAAACTGCAACAGAGGGGGGAATCTCAAGCTTATGAGGTCAACCTTCAAGGCACTTCAAGTGCCACAATTATTATAATAATGGTCAATGTATTGGGCCTTTTCTAGGGAATCTTTCATTTTCGTTAAGATTGTGACTTGTGAAATGTTTACCATGTAGGCAATCAAACGCAGTTCTACTTGTCACTGAGCTGAAATGTGTTGTGCAAATCACTGCACCAAGACACATGACAAATCACTGCACCACGACACATGACAAATCACTGCACCACGACACATGACAAATCACTGCACCACGACACATGACAAATCACTGCACCACGACACATGACAAATCACTGCACCATGACACATGACAAATCACTGCACCATGACGCATGACAAATCACTGCACCATGACACATGACAAATCACTGCACCATGACACATGACAAATCACTGCACCATGACGGACGACAAATCACTGCACCACGACACACGACAAATCACTGCACCATGACACACGACAAATCACTGCACCATGACACACGACAAATCACTGCACCATGACACATGACAAATCACTGCACCACGACACACGACAAATCACTGCACCACGACAGCCTGCCGCCTGGACACCAGGCACCCTGACACACCAGGGTGTGGGATGTATAATTAGTGGGTCAACAAAGCCCAACTCTTGTGAAATCTAAGGAACGTTAAACTATTTGAGGAAAACCTGATTTCTGTTTTCGTCATTAACCATTGTTATAGTCAAGATCATCCTCCTTAACGCGGTAATCTAATAGTTTTTCTTGTAAACAACTCCGTTTTGTTTATATTCACATTTCTACCCAAATAGACATTGTCCTATATAATCTACAAGATGAATGCATTTCCTTACTACATTATTTATAACCTTTTCAAAAACGGCCATTCCTCTATTTCCTTTGCCGCCCCACAATGTGGACATCCTATCTGTGTTTCAAGGTCGACTCTGTGACCTCGGTAACCTCTAGGCAAAAGAGCCCCGCTTGGTATTGCTCTTTGTTCACTTTCTTTTGTTGTTTTGGTCTGAAGTGTAGTTTGGAGTTTAGTAACTTAATATACTGTGGATGTCTCCAGCGCGCTCTCGGCAGAGCCTGAGGTGTGGTCGGCTGTAGCAGCCCCGCCCCTCTCTATACCCACTGAAATCCAATCCACACATTTAGACAAAAACTAAAAAACTAAACGAAGCACAGTGCCCCATGTTGCAATATGTTGCCTACTAGTAGGGTTGCACGATACACCGATACTAGAAAAGTATTACGATACCCAGCGGCCGTTAAAAGCGCTCCAATACTATATTTTATTAGTATTGAATGATACTTTAATTTACTTTAATTAATAGCCTGATGCTGAGGTGTGTGTGTGTGGTGCATTTTTTCCTATTGCTAGGTTTGAGGGTGGGGTTTGACATGGGTAAATTTTTTTGTACCTCTTTTCTCCTACCGCGCTCTACATTTTCATCGACTGGTGTTCCAAAACGTCATTGGAGACCTTTTAACTTAATGTATATCTCTTCCTTCCTTCCGTGTGTCTCTCTCTCTCTCTCTCTCTCTCTCTCTCTCTCTCTCTCTCTCTCTCTCTCTCTCTCTCTCTCTCTCTCTCTCTCTCCTTCTGTCTCTCTCTTTCTTCCGTGTCTCTCTCTCTATCTTTTCCTTCTGTCTCTCTCTTCCTTCTGTGTCTCTCCCTCTCTCTCTTCCTTTTTTGTCTCTCTCTCTCTTCCTTTTTTGTCTCTCCCCTGTCTCTCTTCCTTCTGTCTCTCTTCCTTCCGTGTCTCTCTCTTCCTTCTGTCTCTCTTCCTTCTGTCTCTCTCCCTCCATCTCTCCCTTCTGTGTCTCTCTCTTCCTTCTGTGTCTCCCCCCCCTCCCTCTCCCCCCCCCCCTATCTCCCCCCCTCTCTCTCTCCCCTCCCCCCTCTCCCTCTCTATCCCCCCCCCCCCCAGACGAGGAGAACAGCCGCCACGTGGTGGTGAACTGTGGGGAGGCCCTGTTGAAGAACAACACCTACTGGCCCCTGGTGAGTGACTTCATCAACATCCTGTCCCACCAGAGTGTGGCCAAGAAGTTCCTGCAGGACCAGCCGCTGCTGATGCTGTGGATGAGCTTCGTCTCCTTCTTCCAAGGTGAGAACCATGAGTTCTGTTTGTCACATATAAGCAGTGGTGCAGACAGAGTGGTGATTTCACAAGGGGTCGCACTGTGTTCTAATGACGTCACGTGCATGGGCTTGCATTAGTGATGCACGATATATCGGCCGCCGATATAATATTGGCCGATATGGCCGTTTTTTTTTTAACACATCGGTATCGGTCCGATATCACGATTGGGCCGATATCATTTTTTATTTTTTTATTTATTTAATCTTATTTTTTAATCTTATTTTTTTAACATGTTTTGGCCGTAAATAGTTTCAAAATATCTGTCATTTCTGAAAATAAGTTACAAAAGTAAAAAAAAAACTATGTGTTTTGGAAAATAGCTCTTTATTTGATTATCATAAAAAAGTGTTTTCTATACAGAGATATCGACATCGGTAAATATCGGTATCGGCCAGAACAGCAATATTAATATCGGTTATCGGTATCGGCCACAATTTTCACATCGGTGCATCACTAGCGCGCATGTACGTGCTCCCGGCGCATCTGCACAAATGTTCCCTCGCGAATAAAGACGTGCCTAATTGCCTCTAGGAGGAATGATATGTAACGTTTCATTCACAGGATTTGTGTGAATGGTCCAACTGTATGTATTTGAACACACCTGACGACCTGAGCTATTGTTATGCAAAGTAGCCAGGTGGGTACCGTAATTTTCGGACTATAAGCCGCGCCTTTTCCCCCCATTTTTTGACCCTGCGGCTTATATAACAGTGCGGCTAATCTATGGATTTTTTACAGCTAACGGCCACTAGGGGACCTCCTAAATCTATGGATTTTACAGGTTACAGTCCACCACCTTTAACTCTCACTCGCTCTTCTCCCACAGGCACACAGCTGCTGCAAGTTAATAAATGGGAGCTTCCTCAAACAGCCATCTCTTTCCCGACAATCCCCTCTGTGCACGAACCCTTACATATGGTAATTAAACATTAAAACACCTGCGGCTTATAGTCCAGTGCGGCTTATATATGTACACATCATTCAATTTAGCTGCTGCGGCTTATATTCGGGTTCGGCTTATCGTGCGAAAATTACGGTACTTGGCGCAGAAAGTCGAGTGGGCATTCTTGTGTGTGCGTGACGAGCAGATGGAACGGCGTGCGACCCCGTCCCATGACCACTGCACCGCTGCATGTAAGGTACATTACAGTGACATGCTTGGTTCTGTACGAGCCCCCCGAGACTGTGCTTCATACAGTGAGAATGGTAAAAAGAATAAAGACTAAACACTATACTAAAGTGACTGTAGTGCAAATATTTTTGTAATAATATAATATATATGGAAGATAAAATATGGCGTAGTGTGTGTCTAAAGTGAGTGTTAACACTTTGAATGCTGCGGGGCCGTGACCTACTTACGTGGTTGGATGCCAGCAGCACCCACTTCAATGATAGCGTTGTGAACGCATAATCTTATGTCTTAAAATTATGGTGTCTAAACCCCCCCCCCCCCCCCCCCCATCGCTTATCAATGACTTGTTTGCAGTCAACATTGTCGAAACGGATTTGTTTTTTAATCGGTTCATTTCCGTTTTATAGCATTTTGAAAAGCCGTCGTTTTCTTGAAAGTTTCAGGAAAATGGAAAGATTCCGTCATAAACGGCATTTACTGGAATATTCTGGAATACACGAAAAACAGTCATTTTTCGGCCTATTTATCAATCGTTTTCAAATAAACGCTAGATTATCGATAGTATATGTGTACTTATGCACGCTAGATAAGATATTCTCATTTCCTGATCGCACACACACACACACACACACACACACACACACACACACACACACACACACACACACACACACACACACACACACACACACACACACACACACATATGGGACACGCTGAGATATGGGTGAAAACGGATCCGATTACCCCAAGACTGGTAAAATAGATTCCTTACCTCACATCAGATGTTCTCCAAAAAGATTATTCCAATTCCTGATCGCCATTCCAAATATCGATCGTGTTTATTGATTCAGCGCTGGGTACTGTAAATATATATTCCACATTTATTTCCACCTCGCAATCACTTCGGTCTCTTCAGATGGCTCGCCGGAAAAGTAGAATGAGGAAACTGGACCCCCCCCCCCACCAGTCTAATCCAATGGGGTGCAGTTACACAGGGAGAGACGATAGAGGGTGGTATTTTCCCAATGGAGCTCAGAGAGGGCTTGGAGCATTAGCGTGAGGCTCGATTGATGAAATATGAATTCAAATAATAAATAAATAAAAAAAAAAACATAAAAACGCTATTTAGCGTCCGTGGCACTCAAAGTGTTAAAGATGAATGTTTAAAGTGAGTGTGTGCATGTGGATGTGTGGGCAATGATCTCTAAGTTGAGTTAAATCAATTTGCCTTTTTCATACAACACATTTCCTACAAATGAATGCAACAAATAAAATATAAAAAGAATCCTCCTATATACCTACTTATACACCTGCATATAACTGTATGATAGCATGCACAATAATTATTTATATACTGATGTACAGGTGCAGCTCAATACATTTGAATATTGTGGAAAAGCTATGTTTATTTCAGTAATTCAATTAAAAAAGCGAAACTCTCATAGATTATAGATTCATTACACACAAAGTGAAATATTTCAATACTTTATTTGTTTTCATTTGGATGATTATGCCTTACAGCTCATGAAAATTCAGAATCTCAGAAAATGTGAATATTACATAAGACCAATCAATAAAATATATCTTTAATATAGAAATGTCGTTCACTCAGTTATTGCATGTGCGTGTGTGTGTGTGATATATATATATCCGTCTGTACATACCTGCGTATAATCCTTTTTACATACCTGTAGATACTATATCTATATCTGTACATATCCCTTACGTACTCTTACTAGTTACGCTGCTGGCCATTATGACTTACTACCATAGTGTCTTTATATACCGGTACCTGTATCACTGTACATATTAATACTACAACTCTGTACATACATCTGATTAGTGCTATTACTCGGTAGTACTAATTTTATATTTCTTATACCCAGTTTAATCTCCTGTACATTGTATATTGCTGTTGCATTTTACTGTTACATTTGCACTGGTGGGCGCGTACAGCTGCGGTGCAACACGGCCGTCCTGCGTTCGACTCCCGGACCCGGCGACCTTTGCCAAATGTCTTCCCCCGTCTATCTCCCATACTTTCTCTATCTCTCTCTACCGGACTGCCTGGTAACAAAACCAATAAAAATATCTACCAAAAAAAACATTTGCACTCTGGTTAGATGCCAAACTTATTTCCGTTGCACTGTATACTTGTGTGCTGTATAATGACGAAAAGAAAAAATCTGAATCTAATGTTGAGTTACTCGAAGGGCGGTGTCAGTGTGTCATTTCTGCAGCGTCATCGAGGGAGAACCGTGGCACATGCGACACCTTGTCACTGAATTAGAATAGTAGTTTGTGCTCCCCACTCTTGCCCATGTGTGCACCGACACAGCCCTAAAAATACCCCCCAGCCAGGCCTCGTCCCAGGGGATCCTCTTACTGATGTCAGGAGGGTCACTGTCTTGTTGTTCCTTCGCTTAGAGACTGGAATCAATCACCCTCGTTTTGACACCTGAATCTGTCTCTCAGAAAAAAAACTAGTGGTGGGACTTGATTAAAAAATATTATCGAATGAATTAGAGATTTTATAGTTAATTAATCTAAATTAATTAATTAATTGAATTTTGTTATATGAGTGAATCAATGAATATACATTATACATACGTTTAAGCAGCAAAATCCTGTATTAGCTACTACACAGACCAACAGATCAATGCCATTTTAACAAAGTGCAGCAATTTTAAGAATAATATATAGCGCAAAGGACCTTTTGTAAACTCAAGCACTTTCGAGGTAAAAGTAAAACACAGTACTTTCAGTTGACCATTGGAAAAAAATACTCTTGATTGATCTCAATTTCTCTTATTTTTATTTCTTTTTATGAACAAACCAGACTAAGAAAAAAAGTAATTTGCGATTTATTATACTTATAGCACATGCATGAGTCTGGTCTCCTTTGAAAGGTAACATTCTTACACGATAAAGAAAAATCATCATGCGATTAAATGCATCAATCTTTTTAACTTTTAATTCTTTCTGTAGTTAATTAATCAAAATTAATGCGATAAAGTCCCAGCCCTAAAAAAATACTTTTTGACCGATTCACAAGAATTATTGGAACACGGCAACATTTTGGGAACTTAGCTTACCGTCTTCTCCAGGGAGAGACAAGAAGATAGATACCAGTTTCCTCTCTGTGTGTTCAGTAGAAAGCTATCTGGCTGCATGTTAGCCTAGCTTAGCACAATGAATGGAAGCGGACAGTGCCGGTTAGCCTAGGCATTGTCCAACTAATACCTCTCCCGAAGGCTAACCAGCACTGTCCGCTTCCATTCATTGTGCTAAGCTAGGCTAAAGTGCAGCCAGATAGCTTTCTACTGAACACACAGAGGAAACTGGTATCTATCTTCTTGTCTCTCTCTGGAGAAGACTGTAAGCTAATTTCCCAAAATGTTGGCATGTTCCTTTAAGCTTAACAGACGATGTGCAGATTGTGCAGAAGGCATTGTGTCGTGTGCACAATGATTTGAGCTGTTAATTAGATCTTTCTGAAGCTTGGCTTGCACGTTTTAATTTGATTTAATAGGATTCATTTATTAAATATCATTCCATTGTCTTGGCTTGCATGTTTTAATTTGATTAATGGGATTAATTTATTAAATATCATTCCATTATCTTACAACATGTTACACTGTAACAAAGGCCCCTTGATTGTGATTCATATTCTGCTTGTTTGTTTGACACAATGTTACATGTAGGTTTACGCCCAGGGGCGTCGTTTTGGTATGGCAAGGTATGGCACTCGCCGGTTAAGCCGTTCTCTGAAATGGAGGAAAATGGATTCCTGTGCTGTAACCTGTCTAGTGGCCCCAAACTAATTAGATTACATTCAAATCTATTGTCATCATGCAGCACAAGTACAGTACAACGATGTAACGGCAAAGTGCAACAGTAATATACAATGTACAAGTGATCCAAACACTATACAAACAAAAGTACAAACTGCAACAAATGCAAAAATGAGGTAGAGATGTAGTGCAAATATTTTAGTAATAAATAGATTAAATATGGTGTAATGTTAAAAAGTGTTTAAAGTGATGTTAAAGGTGAATGTTTAAAGTGAGTGTGTGCATGTGGATGTCTGTGCCATGAATGTAGAATCTGTGTTGACAAGAACAGTTTCTTCCCCTCTGCAGTGAGCCTCATCAACAAGGCTCGGGACCCTCACTGACACCCCCCCTCCACTGTGTTACATTTACACACCCTACTGGACTAAATACTTGCATACACAACCAAACATACCTGTTCATACTTCACTGACTCATACTCTTTGCACATAATTGCACAGCCCTGGCCTGGCCTATTCCTATTCCTATTTTATCTTTATTGTAAATTCTCAGATTCTATTGTGCTATATTTAATTTAGTTTATATCCCATTTAATATTATTCTACCTCTTATTTACAGTTGTACAGCCCTGGCCTATATTTAATTTGATTTCATAATTATATTCTATTGTGCTCAACTTAGTTCATATTTCATTTTATCTTACTCCACCTCTTTATTGTATTATCTGTCCGTTAACACATTCAGAGCCAGCCGGATATGACTAAATTAGGGCTTGTAGGCCAGCGCTTTAATCAATGGGAGGACGGGGATATTTGCGAACGCTTAAACTATATCGTAAAATTATGGCTATGGGTCTAATACACCCGTCGCTTATCAATGACTTGCTTCCAGTCAACATGTACGAAACGGATTGTTTTTTCATCAGTACATTTCTGTTTTATACCGTTTTGAATACGAGTATAGTTTTGGAGATTTCTTGTGATTCCAGAGAAAGACACGATAATCGCCTTTTAGTGGAATACACAAAACACGTTGTCATTTCTCGGCTGATTTAGGAATAGCTTTCAAATAAACGCTAGATTATCGATAGTATATGTGTCCTTATGCACGCTAGAGAAGCGGGCTGAAAATTCACTTATCCGTGTCTTGCTCCGTGTCAACGGCACGCACACACACACACACACACACATGCTCCGATGGCGGTGAAAGGAACATCTGATTAAGACTGGTAACATAGAGTCCTTACCTCACATCAGATGTTCTGCAAAAAGATTAATCCAATTCCTGATCGCCATTCCAAATATCGATCGCGTCCATTGATCCAACGTTATAGTCTAAAACACATAATCCACGCTGCTCCCAGTCCCCCCAGTCAATGTGGTAACACGATACTGCATGCCCGAGAAGGGAAACCCGGACCGTTTTTTTTTCGGATGCAAATCCAATCCAATGATGTGCAATACCATCCGGGAGACGATAGGCGGCGGTGTTTGCCCTTTTGCAAGCTCAGACCCATTCCCAACGATAACATCAGGTTGGATGGATGAAAATGAATGGATATCGCTAATAAAAGAAATAGCGATTAAAACCCGACTATACTCGTGATTGGCACGCAAGCGATGGCGAGTTAACCCGACTATCATCGTGATTGGCACGGAATGGGTTAATGTCTGTCCGCTAATGTCGCACCGAAAACGACCCAAGCTAATTCCTTGTATGTGAAAACTACTAGACCTTTCTGATTCTGCTTCTGATTTCTACTCTGCCAGGCTGATCCTTGCAGGTTCAGTATTCAGAGTCTTCCTCGGCAGTGAGAAGGTGAGGCCTCCCTCACTACACGTGCTGCAGGTTTAACACCGGACTCTTCCCGCTCCTCCTGCAGGCATGAACCTGAATAAGCGAGAGCTGAACGAACACGTGGAGTTCGAATCGCAGACGTACTACGCGGCGTTCGCCGCGGAGCTGGAGGCCTGCGCGCAGCCCATGTGGGGTCTCCTCACGCACTGCAAAGTCATGGTGAGTCCAGTCCCTCACTCCGCCACCAGGGGGTTGACCTCGACAGATTCATTGGCGTACTGTTTCGAGTTCAAGTTTGGTTTTATTATGTCACGTATAAAGTACATGCACATTACAGTGAATAAACACTGTTGGGACTGTCTTGACTCTTAATAATAAACACTGCACAGACTCTGGTGCAGTGTGTTACCAGGGCTGTACGTTAACTTTTTTTGCACATAGCACTGGTGCTACAGAGGTTGATAGTTTTGTAGCACAGGCCAAAATCTTGTAGCACAAGTATAAAACGTGTTATATTTGTAACAGTCACAAATGTGCCTATTGTATTTGTGTTATTTAGTTGCAGTGCCATGTTTGGCTGTCATTTAGTATATCGCCATGTGTTATTATTACTATGATACTCTCATATGCTATTTTCAATTAATATCATAAACAACATAAGGGATATTAGCATAATTTTGAGTGGACTGAAGGAATGAGTCAGCGTTAATAGTTTTAAATGCAATTAATTTATTGAAACATAGAAGTGGGGTCGGTTGGGACACACACACAATGGGGGACCCTGATGTAAACAAGACAAACGTCTTTCTCTGGTCTGCATCCCCTTAACAATTGTGTGTATTGAGCCGTAATATACCCATTCTGCAATCTGTTAAATAAAGTTTTCATTCATTCATTCACACACACTGTTTCAACTCACCACCCCTGCATCATATTGTAGTCTAGTCTGTCTTCAAACTTCCACTCCTCTCGAAACTTGTTTATATTTGAATATCATCATTATCTGTCCATCCTCAGTTTACTATAATATACTCCTGTCCTGAGTCCTGACTAGTGACTTCATCGTCTTTCCAAACGCACGCACGCACACACACACACAGGGAAGGGGAGAGAGTGCCCCCCATTTCCCTTTCCACACTGTGTCTGCTGGCTCTGCGCCTCTGATCAGGATTAGCTTGTTAGCTTGCTAACGTTGTAGTGATTGTAATGGTACATAAACGTTAATTTCGGGCGATGTGCGCATAAAGGAATGGCGACGGTGCAAAGCATGTAGATGCATTTGACCCGTTGCGAGAAAGAAAAAACACCACGGACTTATTTCGGGACGTGTAGGCACACTGCTGTGTTAACGCAGCAGTGCGCACCAACCGACCAACGCGCTGCTCTGCTTGCAGATAACGCAGAAGCACGGATAGGGCGGATACGACTCGTCGAGTTGTCACAAGAGTTTTTTCAAAATAAGAGTATCATATGCACCTGAACGTTGCTAGCTTTCGGAGCCTAGCTGGAGCTGCGCGTGGGCAGAAATGAGACCCGCTACAGGATTTTCAAAATAAGAGTATCTATATGAACAGAATCCCTATCGCACCAGTGCTACTGAAGTAAATCCATCCATCGCACAGACAGCTGTTGCTGTAGCACGTGCGATATATATGTCGCACTGTACACCCCACTGTTACTACAGTTTGGACCATGTATACCATCATCACTATTACTACTGTCTGATTCAATCCTGCCACTCATTACTGTTCACTACTACTACTGCCGTTATCACTATTATCATTTATTACTTTGTTCTAGGGATGTCCGATATTATCGGCCTACCGATATTGTCATTAAAATGTGATATCGGAAAATATCTATCTGTTTTCAAAAAAATTATTATTATAATTTTTTTTACATTTCGATAACCTTTATTTACCCAGGGGACCCTGCATATATCGGTTGATATCGGTATCGGAAATTAAGAGTTGGACAATATCGGTATATCGGTATCAGTAAAAAAGCCAATATCGAGCATCCCTACTTTGTTCTATGCTACTATGACACTTGAATTTCCCCAAGGAGATTAATAAAGGAACGGTTGACTTCACCTGAATGATTTTAAATGTGAATGATTTAATTCCACATTATTCCCTGTGTGCAGGAGACACAGGAGTACACCAAAACCGTGGTGCGATACTGCCTGGAGACCCTGCAGATCTGGTTTGATGCCATTGGCTTCGTGGATGAGGTAAAATTACACCAGTTCAGTTCAGTTCAGTTATTTTTAAATTTTTTCGGGTTTTGGACACATAACAACGGTCATTCCATAAATCGCCAACGTTTTACCAGCTGCTATTGCAGCATTGTCCGAAAAGGGCTAGGGAGAAGCACTAGGCTTGTCTGGCCCTACCCCTGAAGACACATTACAGTACACGCATACACATTACAGTACACATTACAGTATAGTATACCTGCAGTATATAATAGTATATAATAGTATATAGTACATATTTACATAATAGTGTATACAACACATATATAATGTGATATGAGATATATAGTACCGTACATGATATATACAATATAATATAGTACCATAATATAATAGTATATAGTGTAAATATAGTTTAATATAATATACAAATTAATTATAATATGATTATATAATGTAATATGATATAACATACAATACAGTATCATGTGTATTTTTTTTAATTAATATGCAATTAATGCAGTCCACACACACGCACACACACACAAAAATACAAATGACACATATTTACAGCCAAGCATTCTCCTGTCCCATGTCTCATGTTTCTCTCACAGCCGGCTCCAAACCAAGTGACGTTTCACCTGCCCCTCCACCGCTACTATGCCATGTTCCTCAGCAAGGTACGTCAGCTCACACAGTGAGGTTAGCAACGTGAGCCTACTGTGTCATTACAGGGTATCTGGCCTGCAGGGTATTAAACGGTCTTAAAAAGTCTATTTGAGGCCTTAAATGGTATTAAAAAAAGTCGTAAATTTCATTCGCACAGGGCGGCTACTCGCCACGAATGACGGAGACGCTGGGCTTGCCTGTTCGAGCCCAGCGCTCCACATTGCTTTCAGTTTAGCTGGTCGTTCATACTAATACACATTGGCCGTATTAGGGGGTGGGAAACTGATGGGTGGGGATCGGGCGTTGTGGACAGCGACTCCTACAGGTCAGTTGGTGCGCCTGCGCAGTAGAATCAGGAAGTGTCAGGGGCAGCGTGAGCCTCCCACGCGTTACTCCTCGCCACTGAGAGATCGAGCTGCGCAGGTGAAAAGATGCGACTGCTGTTACCTCAAGTACCGGAGGGGACTTGTGCTATGTATGACTTAGTCCACATTGCAGCCGGCTTGTGGGAGGCAAGAAACAGCGTTCGTGACAGGGGAGGGTTGAATTGGATGATACGAAATTGGGATGGGAGAAAAATATAGAAAATGGGAGAAAAAGTGGATAAAAAAAAAGATTTCATTCGCACAGGTATGAAATGTTTTGTATTCAAGTCGTTGTGTTTTTGCGGGGCTACCGGGAATTTTTATTGGCACCGGGCCTATGGTTGTGTTAGGCTATGTGTCCACTAAAAGCCTTTTTTTCAAGGCGGACCACTTTGAAAAAAAAAAAAGAAAAAAAGCTCCGAGCGTTTTTCTGAGGCTCGCGCCAGCCGTGGCTCCGCCCCTTCCTCGATGAGTTACATTGATGAGCGCGCTCCTTTCCAAAAGTTGAACTAGTTTCAACTTTATGCGCTGGGAGCGCTCCGCCAAAAAAAGCTGCCGCCGAGAACTCATAAACGCGAGGCGCGGCGCTGGGGAGAGGGGCCTGTCGCGTCTCCAGCATAGAAATGAATAACAGAAAGGAGCTGACAACTCATAAAACGTCCCTCGTGGACACAAGCCCTTATGCTTTTTGAGGGAAATTAAGCTGCATTATAAACATTTAGTTAATTAATTTCCTATTCTACCTTGCTGTGTTGGTAATGTTCATCTTGCTCTGGTTTTCCACCACAGCTGATTTTAATGTATGGAACGTGCAATAATTCAAATTGGTGCGCAAGTGCAGCCGTCAGTGTTGCTATGGTTTTTTCTTTTTTTTTGCTAGTACAGTCATGCAATTTGTATTACATTTAGCTCTAAGTGGTGTAAAAAAAAAAGTCTTAAATGGAGCTTGTTGAAACCTGCAGATGCCTTGTATTATCTTTGACAACATACACATGATTTTATGTTTTTGTTTTTATATTTCTAATCGTGTGTCAGCAGCTCTCTTTATATCTGTGGTGTTGTCTCATACTTTGGCAAAGGCCTCCAAGTCACATGAAGTTCACTGGTTGCTCGACACGCTTCTCAGTAAAGTCCCATAAAGTATGATCACCAAGAAGCCTCGCCCCACAGGGAGGGTTGATATGATTGATGACCATGTGGTTGTGATGGTTGAATGAATGAATGAATGAAAACTTTATTTAACAGATTGCAGAATGGGTACAATACAGTACGGCTCAATACACACAATTGTTAAGGGGATGCAGACCAGAGAAAGACGTTTGTCTTGTTTACATCAGGGTCCCCCATTTTCAATTCATATCGACATTTATGACATACACAACATGCATGACATTTATGGCATAGGGACATACAGGTATTTAGTACTGATACATTTGTGACATAAACGGTGTTCAAATATACAGTACTGTTACCCATAGATCCTGACAGAGTATATACATATGATGGGGAGGGGACTGTACATTAGGAGGGGGTGGGTGGTTGATATTAACCCCTGTGGTTGTGATGGTTGATATTAACCCCTGTGGTTGTGATGGTTGATATTAACCCCTGTGGTTGTGATGGTTGATATTAACCCCTGTGGTTGTGATGGTTGATATTAACCCCTGTGGTTGTGATGGTTGATATTAACCCCTGTGGTTGTGATGGTTGATATTATTAACCCCTGTGGTTGTGATGGTTGATATTATTAACCCCTGTGGTTGTGATGGTTGATATTATTAACCCCTGTGGTTGTGATGGTTGATATTAACCCCTGTGGTTGTGATGGTTGATATTAACCCCTGTGGTTGTGATGGTTGATATTAACCCCTGTGGTTGTGATGGTTGATATTATTAACCCCTGTGGTTGTGATGGTTGATATTATTAACCCCTGTGGTTGTGATGGTTGATATTATTAACCCCTGTGGTTGTGATGGAGGTTGATATTATTAACCCCTGTGGTTGTGATGGTTGATATTATTAACGTTAGGCTATGACTATAACCAAGTTCTGTTAATTAGGGGTGACGCTTGGCATCACTACTGCACTATCTCGCGTACGTGCACGCGTACTGAATAAACCACAAATGTACCTCTAATACCAGTATTAGTCTGACCACACCCCTCATCAGCTTACCTTCATAAGCAGGTGTGTGGTCACCTGCTCTCCTCCTTCCCAAGCTTTCACCACAAGGTGAGGTCAAGGGCTGCAGCGGCCGTCTGATGCCAAGCGTCACCCCTAATTAACAGAACTTGGTTATAGTCATAACCTAACGTTCTGTTTCATTAGGGGCTCTGCTTGGCATCACTACCGCACAAAGGGAGGCCAAGCGGAGCCGCTGGCTGACAAATACACCCCGCTGACAGCCCCCCAAAACCATCAGAACAGGGAGGGCCGAGCCCCCCCGACCCCCCCTAATGGAGGGTATCCCCCCTATTAGAGGCTTCACGGGAAGGCGACGGACCCGACCGTGCGAAGAGGCACTCAAGCAACTTAACGCACAGGGTGAGCAGACCGTGGCTTGACCCCACGACTACACACACGCACAACCCGCATGCCACCCGGGAACGAACGGAGGAACAACCTCGTTACTGCCCCCAGAATCACGGGGTCAAGGGCAAACCCAACCCCGTGGCAAGGCCGTAGCAGCGGAGCGCGAAGGAAGACCCAGACCCACCAAAAGGACTGGACTCCCTGGAATGGGGGCCCGGAGAAGTCCATGATGCCAGCATCAAGACCCCACCAGGTGGGCACGTAGTGCCCCGCCCCCCACATCGCCAGCGTATTCGGACAAAGGCCCCCCAGTTACTGCACCTGGTAATCCCAGGCGGTATCCCAAGTACTAACCAGGCCAGAACCTGCTTAGCTTCCGAGATCGGACGAGATCGGGCGTGTTCAGGTCGGTATGGCCGTAAACCGAGCGGGCCCCGTCCCCCCAACAGTACACCGCCTGGCACACTAACCCTGCAAAACAGACAGTCAGCATGGCCGTAAGCACACAAAAAAGGTTAACCAACGGAAGCAGGCAGCGCACCGGGGAAAAACCAGGCAACAGGCTGTTAACCCTAGCCTGGAGACTGCGGACGAGACAGGCGCCAGAGGGGACAGCTGAACACAGCCGCCCCGGCGGAAGGAGCGTAAGCTGGCGGTGTTGCATGACCAAGCCTCCATTTAAAAACCCCCACCCAGAGGGTAGAGCCATATGAAATCCGTTTTATTTTTTTCCAAATTCCATTTTATTTTTTTCCAAATTCCGTTTTTTTCGTTTTAATATTTCAGAATTCTGTATTTTGCTTTGTACGCTCATTTTACCATCAGAAATAGTGTCTAATAAGTGGGAATTAATAAATGTCCACAATTTAATAAGATATAACAGTCCATTTAATAGGGCCGTCTTAAATACTTTGAAGCTTCGAAGCTTCGTTCGATGGGCATGGGATTCGAATATGAAAATAAAATTTGATTATTTAAAAAAAAAATATATATATTATATATATTTTAGCAAAATCAACTCTGCCTCTCTTTGTTAACTACAACAAGCAATGCTGTTTGTTATTTAAGATGACGGACTCGGCACTGACAGATTTGTGTTCATTGTGCTGCTTTTATAAAGCCTCAAATGACGGCTTACAATATTTCATGAAAGCAAAGTGTTTTGTTTGTCTAAGATTTTAAAAGGTTTAAACTTTACAGCACTGACAAAGTTGAACAAAGTGCTGTACAAGTTCCACAACATAAAAAAAAAAAATAAAAAAATAAATTAATTTTTTTTTTTTTATAGTGGATTCCATTTTTATTGCTCAATTCCGCGATTCCGTCCGCGATTCCGTGATCGCGGATTCCATATGGCTCTACCAGAGGGGTCGAGGCAGAGAAGGCTGACACGATTGGCAGACGTCATGAACGTGCAGGGGCACCCTCAAACGGTGAACCCGGGAGTTGACACTGCTCCAACACACCAGGGAATCAACCACCTCGGTGTTACCCAATGCGGTGGTTGTTCCTATAACCCCTCAAGAAAAAACTCCAAAACACACCTGCGGGTATACACCGGCTATACCGCAGTACAAGTGTTTCAGTTTCCAAAAAGGGTTAACCCAGGCCTACGGGTCGCAAACATCACTTCGGACCGGGCCTGGCGGTACGGGAAGCACAGGGTCACCAGAGGAGGTCAAAAAACCACCCCCACAGGCCCCTGTTCGCCATGCGTGAGAGAGGAGCGAAAAATAATGGAGAACCAGCCCCTAAGCACACCGTACCTGGTATTCCCCGGCGGTCTCCCAACCAAGTACTAACCAGGACCAACCTGTGTAGCGGCCGAGATCCGACGAGATCGAGCGCGTACAGAATGGCATGGCTGTAAGCCATGACGACAGTGCTGAGTAAAAACATACCCAACCAGGGTCTCCATAGCGCTTAACCCTGTGACACCCAGACCGACCTGGCATTTTTCCCCCTGAAAAAAGCCCAAGTCCCTCAGGGTACCAGAACAGCAGATCTGCATCCCCGGCGGACAACGGGTTCAACTGATCTGGACCAGCGTGACCAGAACCAGTCCCGTGCCCTAACCACGCCGACATGCCTACTCCAGGAGAAGGGCAGATATGCGTGTTGATCTTAACATGAAAAGAAGGCGCCACCCAGACGTTCGGACGAACCGCGCCTGGTGGCCCACCCCAAGGGCGTGAGACCCCACTACATATGTTCAGATCCATCCCGTCATCATCCCCCAGACATGAACGAGAATCCGTCGACAACCCACCCAGGTCATGGGATGTGGTCGTCGGAAGAGGAAAAACCCCCATCTCAGTTGCTTTATAAAAACGCTGTTTCAACCACAAGCAACCAAGGCGTGCCAGTCAATCGCTTGTTTACAGCGAGCTAGCACTATACGTGCGTCGGGACACACCCCCATCAATGAACAGGCTATTTAGACCCGTCATTGAATCCCCAAGGCGCCCAGGGGAACGACAAGAGGGGTGTGACACTCCCTAACTCCAACACTTCTGGAATAGAAAGAAGGAAGCATCAACAGTATGTATCCCAGTCTACACAGCCGGGGTAAAAAATGTTCACATTTTTACATCCCACCACCCTCCCATAGGAAAGAGACGGGGATCCCCAGAGAGACTTCCCACGCGAGCTGTACAGATTGAAAAGAATATATTGCACCTTGAGCCATGTAAAAAACTGGTTTTAGGGCCTCCGGGGAAGAGGCACTGAACCCATACACACTCAAAAACGAATTGAATCGAATATACATACAATAGAAAAGGACCCTTCTAGAGGGTCCACTCACTTTGACAATCTGAGGAGGAAGGCTCTGTACTCTGATGGAGGCTTCCTCACATGGAAGAAGGAGTCCGAACTCACAGAAGGCCTGAATAGGCGCTTGGTGAGGAGGAGCCCTGACCACCCCCCCTGAAAACAGATCAATCACATGGACCTGAACAGCACACGGAAGTCCTACCAACAGAGACGCGCACGGTGACGTACTCTATGGCGGGGGAATTCCTGCGGTGCACACGCCCAATATACCAGGCCGTGGGACCAGGAACTCCCTTCCCCCCCCCCCCCCCCCCCCCCCCCCCCCCCCCCGTAACGTGCCGAACCGCCACGTGACGGGAACCTTGAAGGACAGGGGGTGTACCCCTGACCGACAGAACAATGGGGAGAGGAAAGGTTACCAGTTCACCCCTTTACGACCCCACACCCATGATACGACGTAACGACAAAAAGAGAATATGACACAGTCATAGTCAGCTCTATGAAGCGTTTCACAGCTCCACACAGCGCATGAGCTAACCTGCTATCTGATTTTTACTAAGGAAAAACACAGAATAGAGAGGGCTCTAAGAACCCCGGTCCAACATACACATGTGCTTCTGTGGCCAGTACAACCCAGTTGTAGGTCACATGACACACACAACCCATCATCACCTACAAAAAAATGGCAAAAACACTCAACAGAGGAACGCCGTTTTTTTCACAATGAGAGAATACATCATTCTTGATTAGTATCGACCACAGGCCTTGCTAAGCACACATGACAGCAACCAAACCAATTTCCCTTTAGGAAATAAGTTTCTCCAGCAGATTTAGCACAACCTCAGCAATCAAGCTAAGAGTTACATCGTATCCCTACCACACAAAAGACACAATTAATGCACAACATGTCTGATAGGAGGTGATAAAGTCCCCAGGGAACCGGGGGGGAAAACACAATCCTCCTATTTTACCCTCAATACGGCCAGTTAAAACAGGAAAACCTGTTAATGTGTGAACACACTGTTCATTGTCATTACAGTCTGAGAAAGAACATTCTTTTACTCACTTGTCACCAAGCATAGCTTCATAGGTTAGTTACCTTAGTTGTGAGTACACGGCCGTGTTACTCACACAACAACCAGATCATTACATCCCGTTTGCACGGAGAAGCTAACTGCCAGTGACAAAAACAGCTCACACATAACCCGCAACGTATCCTAAATGCATTGTAGCAACACACGTTTTGGGAAAAACACCGTTATTCACAATACATTTAGCAAAGTAAAACCAGAAGACGTGTTATGAGGTCTGGTCAACCCCGTTCCTACCCGGAACGCAGATCAGCGAAGTGCAGTCACAAGACACCGTAGAACACAGCCGTCCTGTGTTGTTCGATCCGGGCAGCGTCGCCGCTCCAACCAGTCGCTACAGTCCTCCTTGTTGACGCAATCCCCGTCCAGGCTCAGGGCAGGGTCGACGAACATCCCCTGTCAAGGATGACGTCGTGGTCAAGAGTGTAAAACATGTTAAAATCAAAGCACGTTCAACAGAATAGCATCAAGCTAACGGCTGCTCCAACCGTTCGGGTGCTATTGCTTCTGCTCGCGAGACGCCGATCTAACGACGCACGCGATCAGAAGCGAGCTCACGGCGGCGCGCGAGAAGCTAAGCTACCCCGCGCCAGGCCATGGCCATAGCAGCAAGCTAACGTTACCTAGCGACCACGACATGCTAGCCCCGCAGCTAACAGCTGACTGGCTAATAGTAGGCCTTAAGCAGGCCATGCAGCGATCCAGCAGGCTAACGCAGCAGTTAACAGCTGACCGGCTAACCGTAAGCTATGAACATGTAAACAATGACATAACACTCACCCAGACAGGCCGCCGTTCTGAACCTCTCCTCACTTTTTAAGAGAAAAGAGAAAACAAGATGTCAACACCGCTTCACAACGGTGACATTACCACATCCGACGGAATCAGCACAGTACCAACTGGCCTGTGTAGCTGACTTTGAACATGAATCTGCCGCTATCGCACATTACATGCACATATCCCCTCGTGAAGGAATACTCTCATTTGGATATGAAAGATGGGGCCTTAACACGGTGACAGAGAGAATCCACTCGTCCAGAACACACAGGGATCACCAGTGTCAATGGTCGCGGCCCACTAGTTAAAACTATAATGGTCTCCAGACCAAGGCCTTCTGTCGCCTAGGTGGCTGAACAAAGGACCCTAGTCTGGGGCCGGTTTCCATAAACTTCGTCAAGTAGCCCCCATAGCACTAACAGACAAGTGGAGCCCGCCAGCAAACACTACTCACCCAACCTGGAACGCACCGCTTCTCACAACAGCGGCATGTCCGACAGTTCAGCTGTGGCCTGACAGGTTTCACCCCAACAAACACAGCAAGGAACTGCAGTTGAGAAGCATGCAGCGGCGTGCTCCCAATACGAAAACCGGTGGAGGGTTTTTAGAATGATCATCATCTTCCAGACACTCCAGTACGAAGACAATATCGCCGTATTTTCTCGAAAATAGTGAGAGAGAAAATAAAGATATGATGTCAACGTATCCTTGTTTCCCAAAGCTGCTCCTAAACCTTTCTTCCATCATGGTGTCAAGTGTGGGGATCTACCGAGGCACTTCTTCCTTGTGGTGAAAGCGAGAAGGAGGAGAGCAGGTGACCACACACCTGCTTATGAAGGTAAGCTGATGAGGGGTGTGGTCAGACTAATACTGGTATTAGAGGTACATTTGTGGTTTATTCAGTACGCGTGCACGTACGCGAGATAGTGCAGTAGTGATGCCAAGCAGAGCCCCTAATGAAACAGAACCCCTGTGGTTGTGATGGTTGATATTATTAACCCCTGTGGTTGTGATGGTTGATATTAACCCCTGTGGTTGTGATGGTTGATATTATTAACCCCTGTGGTTGTGATGGTTGATATTAACCCCTGTGGTTGTGATGGTTGATATTAACCCCTGTGGTTGTGATGGTTGATATTAACCCCTGTGGTTGTGATGGTTGATATTATTAACCCCTGTGGTTGTGATGGTTGATATTATTAACCCCTGTGGTTGTGATGGTTGATATTAACCCCTGTGGTTGTGATGGTTGATATTAACCCCTGTGGTTGTGATGGTTGATATTATTAACCCCTGTGGTTGTGATGGTTGATATTATTAACCCCTGTGGTTGTGATGGTTGATATTAACCCCTGTGGTTGTGATGGTTGATATTAACCCCTGTGGTTGTGATGGTTGATATTAACCCCTGTGGTTGTGATGGTTGATATTAACCCCTGTGGTTGTGATGGTTTGATATTAACCCCTGTGGTTGTGATGGTTGATATTAACCCCTGTGGTTGTGATGGTTGATATTAACCCCTGTGGTTGTGATGGTTGATATTAACCCCTGTGGTTGTGATGGTTTGATATTAACCCCTGTGGTTGTGATGGTTGATATTAACCCCTGTGGTTGTGATGGTTGATAACCCCTGTGGTTGTGATGGTTGTGTTGCTTGCAGGCGGTGAAGTGCCAGGGCCTGGACCTGGACAGCCTCCTACCCGACCAAGAGATGCTGATGAAGATCATGGTCCATCCACTCCAGATCCAGGTACTGCACGGCGCACCAGAGGCCATGATGATGATGATGATGATGATGATGATAATACTACATACATTTTGTATAGCGCTTTCCCGAATGCTCAAAGACACTTTACAGAGCAAAATGAACAATACAGTTTTAGTAGGGGAAAAAAAGAAAATTATATAAAAGGTGAGAGAGGAAGGAGTTGAAGGCAAGGGTAAATTTTTTTTTTTTTTTTTATTTTTTTCTTTTTTTTTTTTTTAATGATGAGTCTGCATGACGGATATGGATATGATCACTGTGTCCTGCCTGCAGGCATGTGATGATAACTAGGGTTGGGCATCGTTTGGATTTGAACGGTTCCGATTCTCCATATCGATTCCTGTTCTAAACGATTCTCGATTCCGATTCTTTGAGGTGCAGGTCAAAACAGGTCACGGCTTATTTCACAGGAGAATTTTTTTTGTTTTGAAATAAATAAATTAAAATCATACTATTCACATTTTCAGTTGACTTGATACAGTTTAATGTGGTTGCTGTACTGTAACTAGGGTATTAATTAACACAGTATTTATTATTATTATTTTTTTTAAGAATCGAAATGCAAATATGTTACTTCCGGTTCCAGGACCGGAAGTTAGGAACCGGTTCCTATTAGAACCGGTTTTCGGTGCCCAACCCTAATGATAACTGTCTGTCTGCAGGCGAGCCTGTCGGAAATCCACAGCAACATGTGGGTGAGGAACGGCCTGCAGATCAAAGGTCAGGCCATGACCTACGTCCAGTCGCACTTCTGCAACTCCATGATCGACCCCGACATCTACCTGCTCCAGGTGAGCACTCGCCATTTCAACACCGCCGACACTTTGCTCACGTTAAAGGAAAGGAATCTCAAACCCGAGCGTGACATACTGTTTACTTTTATTTAATTTTGTATTATTATGTTTTTGGTAGATTTTTTTTATTTGTTTGTTCTACCGCGCAGTCCGGTAGGGAGAGAGAGAGAGGAAGAACGGGAGACAGAGCGGGGCGAAGACATTCGGCAAAGGACGGCGGGTCCGGGAATCGAACCCGGGTCGGCCGCTTCGCGACGCAGCGTGTTACATGGGTCGCCACTTGGGTGCCCACTGTTTACTTTTTTATTTATTTATATATTTTTGTGTGTTTGGTAGATTTTTTTTTTTTTTATACTACCGGGCAGTCCAGTAGAGAGAGAGAGAGAGAGGAAGAATGGGAGATAGACTGGGGAAGACATTCGGCAAAGGTCGCCGGGTCCGGGAGTCGAACCCGGGACGGCCGTGTTGCGACGCAGCGCAGTACGTGGTGTTGCTACTTGAGCGCCCCATACTGTTTACTTTTACTCTTATTCATAGTATATACATTCAAATTCTTTATTGCCTATATTTATTGTAACATCATAATATTACCGATAGGGCACACAGACCCTCATCTGCACCTTTTTGATTATATTTCTCATATCTTTATATTCAGATTATATCTAATTTTATTGTCTATATATTTGTGTTTCTTCTATTACCCTGCCCATACCTGTACCTCCCCTCCCCCATCATGCTGCTAAATGTATATATACAGTATATACAGCACTATTGTAAATGTTATCAATCAGTAACGGTATATACTGTATATGGACAAAGACTCCGCATTGTGACTGAAGGCAGGCTATCGGAATACTGCTGCTGTCAGTATGACTGCACTGGCAATTGGTATCCATAATATATATATAATATATATATAATATTCAAGCTACTGTATTTCTATTTTTTATTTTATTTTTATTACAATATTCCTTTAATTTCTCAATACAGGTTTGTGCGTCACGGCTGGATCCAGACTACTTCATCTCCTCTGTGTTTGAGAGGTAAACCCCCACAGACATACACGTTATATATGTTATACGTTAACTATTATTATGGGATGCCACGGCTTTGACCGGTCTATCGCACAGGTTGAAAAAGCAAAGGAGAAAACCTAAGTACCGTATATATATGATATTGTTTTTATTTTTTTTTTTACTTATCGATACACTACACTGTGTAGTTGCCGGTAAAAAAACGAGGGATAATATATCGGGGTTCACACAAGGTCCTTGAAGTGCTTAACACTTTCAGTGCCCATGATGTCATAACTCGTTTTATCAGCCCAATGCCTGAATGCCCACGACGTTTATTAGCGTTTTATTTTTTTATTAGCGATCTGAATTCATATTTCATCAACCGAGTCTCCTGTTGGTACAGCAGCCCCTGTAGGAGCTCAGATGTGAAAAAACCGCCCCCTATCGTCTCCCAGATGGTAATGCACCCTTTTGGAATGGACTCAATGAAAATGGATGAGAAGAAAAATCCGGAATCCACATTTGACTTCTCAGGCATGTAACCCGAGCCGATCGGATTCATTGTGGACCCTCAGAACAGCGTGGAATACATATGTCCAGTATGTAGCATTGGATCAATAAAATCGATCGATATTTGGAATGGAGATCAGGAATTGGAATAATCTTTTTGGATAACATCTGATCTCAGGTATGGAATCTATTTTACCAGTCTTAGGATAATCAGACCTGTTTTCACGGAGATATACCGTACTTTTCGGACTATAAGCCGCGGCTTTCCCCCCCATTTTTCGACCCTGCGGCTTATATAACGGTGCGGCTTATATGTGGACAAAACCCGAAAATCGAAATATTGCTTTTTTTACTGCATTGAAATGTTATTTATCTGTTCCCTTATTTACTTAATACAACTTGTAAATGAGTTAATTCTTGTTATTTGTCCGACAGTATTGTGTCCCAATGGGATTCTGTAGAGGTGGGAGTCATTCTCTGTAGAGGTGGGAACTTAAAGCTCAATATAAGAACGGCCATGCACCACCACCCACAGAATCGAGAAAGAGCAATCAATCTGTCAATCCTTTCCGTGTCCGGGCCGGGTGAGGTTTCCCGTGTTGAGTCAAATTAAGCCGCAGGCTCCACTCCTTACATATGGTAATTAAATATTAAAACACATGCGGCTTATAGTCCAGTGCGGCTTATATATGTACATATCATTCAATTTAGCTGCTGCGGCTTATAGTCAGGTGTGGCTTATAGTGCGAAAAGTACGGTAAGCTTTTTCCCTGTGTGTGTGTGTGGCTGTGCGAGCGATCAGGAAATAAGAGAATAGATTTTTCAGATCGCCTATATAGCGTGCATACGTTTTGCATACGATTCATAAATAGGCCGAAAAATGACAATGTTTTTGTGTATTCTAGAATATTCCAGTAAAGGGCGATTATCACGGAATCTTTATATTTTCCTTGAAAACGAGGGCTTTTCAAAATGCTATAAAACGAAAATGAACCGATAAAACAATCCGTTTCGACAATGTTGACTGCAAACAAGTCATTGATAAGCGAGGGGCAGATTAGACACATAGCCATATTTTAAAACATAGATTAGGCGTTTTAACTAGGGATGCTCGATATTGGCTTTTTTACCGATACCGATATTCCGATATTGTCCAACTCCAATTTCCGATACCGATACCGATACCGATATAAACCGATACCGATATATGCAGGGTTTCCCCCCCAAAAAACGGAATAATTTCAGGTAACTAATAATTTCACTGGATGCATTCAAAAGGCTTTCTAAATGTAAGCATTATCTGTGCAAAATATGATCATTAAAAAAGTAAAAATGAACATTTTAAACCAACATGCATACTTTTGACAATAAATAAAATAAGAATTGGTTCTTACTTGCTTGCCTGGGTAAATAAAGGTTAAATAAATGTTAAAAAAGAAAAAAAAAAAAAAAAAAAATGTTTTTTTTTTTTTTTTTTACCGATACCGATATTTTCCGATATCACATTTTACTGCCGATATCGGCCGATAATATCGGTCGGCCGATAATATCGGACATCCCTAGTTTTAACGCTATCATTGAAGTGGGTGGAGGCACTCGAGCACTAAATCGTGCGCCCCCTGCTGGCACTGAAAGTGTTAAAGTGCTTGATTTTTGACAAAAAAAAGTCACGGCCTGGAATTCCTTGAAAACAGCAAATTGTTTTACACTGTGCTTAAAAAGTCCTTGAAATTCAAATCAACCATTCGCATTGACAAGTTTTGTTCAGCCATGATTTAAAATAGTTCTGAATCAAGAAATATAATTTTGTAATCTAAAGTGTAACAAATTGTCGGAAATTGGTTTTAAGCCATAAATATTGGATCTGATATTTTTTCAATAAATGAAAAACAGTGCTTGGAAAAGTACTTGAAAGTCCTTGAATTTCATTTTGAAATGTCTGTGGGAACCCTGTGATATACGTTTGGAGACGAAACGATAGTTGAACAAAAAGTTTTAATTTTAATTTTTTTTATAATTTTTTAGCATTTTTACAGCTTTTCTTGGTCACGTAGGACCGACAGAGGAGAGGGCGAACGGGAGGAGAGGTGGGGAGGACATGCGACAAATAACGTCGGGTGCTGGGATCGAACCCGGGTCGGCCGCGTAGGTGCGCGAGGGACTATGGTATGCACCACGAGGGCGCCCCCAAAACGTTTTTTTTAACAGCTTGTAACAGACTGTCTCCTGCAGCTTGTAACAGACACAAAGTCATGGACAAGCTTCTCTGCGTCTGACAGGGTTAGAGTGGGACGGAGTTTTTTTTATTTTTTTTTCTACTTTTTCTCCCCATTTTTCTATTTTTTTCCCATCCCAATTTCGTATTGTCCAATTCTACCCTCCCCTGTCTCGAACGCTGTTAGGCCATGCCTCCCACAAGCCGGCTGCAATGTGGACGAAGCCTTACATCACGTGTCCCCTCCGGTACACGAGGAGGCAGCCGTCGCATCTTTTCACCTGTACAGCGCGATCTCTCAGTGGCGAGGGTCTGCGTGGGAGGGACACGCCGCCCCCGTCGCTTCCTGATTCTACTGCGCAGGCGCACCAACCGACCTGTAGGAGTCGCACCAACCGACCTGTAGGAGTCGCTGTCCACAACGTCCGATCCCCACCCACCGGCTTTCCCACCCCCTAATACTGCCAATTGTATTAGTATGAACGACCACCTAGCCGCCCGGAGTGGGACGGAGTTTTGATATATATTTTTTAGGTGATAAGATGAGGTCTCCTCCTCTCCTCCCGTCACACAGGTTCAAGGTGGTGGACCTGCTTACCATGGCCTCTCAGCACCAGAACGCCGTACTGGACTCAGAGCAGGAGAGGCCCATGCTGGAAGGAGCGCTGACCTTCCTGGTCATTCTGTCCAGTCTGCGCATTCACTTAGGTAGGTTCTACAACAGTCACTTGGGTAGGTTCTACAACAGTCACTGTTGACCGATGATTTCTAGCAGATGAGGTTATTTGTGGCGGTGGCAGGAGGCAGGTTGACGTGGACAAGACTGTGCAGTCGAGTGGAAAGAATCTGTCTGCGTGCCTCACAAAAGCACTTCAGTGTTTAAAATATGACTCATCATATTGTTTAATGTAATTGTATTAGTTAGTCAAATGTATTATTTTTATAATTTTCAGAGCACCTGTTTGATATTATGAAATGATGTACGTAATGCAATGTAATTTCCTCATCCGGTATCTGAATCATATCTGTCTGTTGTGAACCCCCTGTCTGTCTCTCAGGCATGGCAGACGACGAGATCCTCCGAGCAGAGATGGTGTCCCAGCTGTGTATGAACGATCGCACGCACAGCTCACTGCTAGACCTTGTATCCTTCACCAACCTGTCCGCCCGTCGTCACTCATCTCCTCAGATCAACCTGTCTGTCACTCTTCTTCTCAGATCAACCTGTCTGTCACTCATCTCCTCAGATCAACCTGTCTGTCACTCATCTCCTCAGATCAACCTGTCTGTCACTCATCTCCTCAGATCAACCTGTCTGTCACTCATCTCCTCAGATCAACCTGTCTGTCACTCATCTCCTCAGATCAACCTGTCTGTCACTCATCTCCTCAGATCAACCCGTCTGTCACTCATCTCCTCAGATCAACCTGTCTGTCACTCATCCCCTCAGATCAACCCGTCTGTCACTCATCTCCTGAGATCAACCTGTCCGCCCGTCTGTCACTCATCTCCTCAGATCACCCTGTCTGTCACTCATCTCCTCAGATCAACCTGTCTGTCACTCATCTCCTCAGATCAACCTGTGTCACTCATCTCCTCAGATCAACCCGTCTGTCACTCATCTCCTCAGATCAACCTGTCCGCCCGTCTGTCACTCATCTCCTCAGATCTATGTAAAGAGAAGGATTTCTAAAAGTTGTGTTATTGATCACTAATACAGATGGGGGGGGGGGGGGGAGAAATATATATATACTGAAATTCAATACATCATTATACATGTAACTCATACAACTCTGCATCATAGCATGTACAATAATGCTGTATATACAGTATATTTATTCTTACCGTATCTATCCACATCTGTCTACATACCTGCATATAATCCTTTTTAGATATCTGTAGATACTATATTTATATCTGTCCCTTACCTACTCTTACTAGTTACACTGTACATATGAATACAACTCTGTACATACATCTGATTAGCACTATTACTCAGTAGTACTAATTTATATATTTGTACCCAGTTTAATCAACTGTACATTGTATATTACCGTTGCACTTTACTGTTACATTTGCACTCTGGTTGGACGCCAAACTTATTTTCGTTGTACTGTACTTGTGCTCTAAAATGACAATACGTTTTAATTAGGGATGTCCGATATTATCGGCCGACCGATATTATCGGCCGATATCGGCAGTAAAATGTGATATCGGAAAATATCGGTATCGGTTTAAAAACAAAAAAAAACAATAACAATATTTGTTATATATATATCCAGTGAAATTATTAGTTACCTGAAATTATTCCGTTTTTTGGACGGGGAAACCCTGCATATATCGGTTGATATCGGTTGATATCGGAAATTAAGGGTTGGACAATATCGGAATATCGGTATCGGTAAAAAAGCCAATATCGAGCATCCCTAATTTTAATCTAATCTAATCTAATAGGGCAGGTTTATAAAAATCCACAATATCCCCTTTAACTATCAATTAATAGTCGGCCACAAAAGGATGTCTTCCTTGACAGAACCTTGACAGATCCCTGAGAATCCCAACCCCAAGAGTGGGATAGTTCCAGGAAGCTGCAGCTTCGAGGAGATGCTGTCCGCCGTCGCAGACTTCAAGGCCCCCGTGTTCGAGCCCGGCGGTTCCATGCAGCAAGGGATGTACACACCTAAAGGTAGGACTCTACATGTACACACCTAAACATGTACACACCTAAAGGTAGTGCTCTCTACATGTACACACCTAAACATGTACACACCTAAAGGTAGCACTCTACATGTACACACCTAAAGGTAGCACTTTACATGTACACACCTAAACATGTACACACCTAAAGGTAGCACTCTACATGTACACACCTAAAGGTAGTACTCTACATGTACACACCTAAAGGTAGCACTCTACATGTACACACCTAAAGTAGGGCTGGGCGATTAATCGATTTTATCGATTAACTCGAATTCATGGTTTAGGACGATTAAAAAAAAGAAATAATAATGTATAATAATATATAATTTATTTGACAAAAAGTTATGTTTGTTTGGTGAAAGTTAGATTTGCACTTTATTAAATTCATTCTTCTTTGATGATCAAGAGGCACCTTTTATTTGTTTTAAGTGAAGTGATCTACTGTGTGTATCCATCTATCAGGGATGTCACTTTATTTCTGTCCACGAATATCGAACCGTCGATCGAATCTGGCAAAATGTTAACTGACAACTGCAATGATGGGAACAAATAAAAAATTTATATGAATTATTATTCAAGCGTCTTGTTCTCTCTCGCCGTACAAATAAGTGCATTCCTAATTATAACGTAGCGCTCTCTCTCCCCATCTTTCTCTTTCGCTCTCTCATATGCAATATGTAGTTTATATAATTATTTTAAATGTTCCTTCCGCAGGCGGCTAGGTGGTGCAGTGGGCAGGGCGCTCACCACCAATGCAGGAGACGCTGGGTTCGAGCCCAGCTCTCTGCATTGCATTCAGCTTTGCTGGTCGTTCATACTAATACATTTGGCAGTATTAGGGGGTGGGAAGCTGATGGGTGGGGATCGGACGTTGTGGACAGCGACTCCTACAGGTCGGTTGGTGCGCCTGCGCAGTAGAATGCGACGGCTGCTACCTCGAGTACCGGAGGGGACTCGTGCAATGTATGGCTTCGTCCACATTACAGCCGGCTTGTGGGAGGCATGAAACAGCGTTCGAGACAGGGGAGGGTAGAATTGGACGATACGAAATTGGGATGGGAGAAAAATAGAAAATGGGAGAAAAAATATGTTCCTTCCGCACTGTGGGAGCTAGCATCTACCATGAGATAACCTGCCCAGATGATCATTTACTTACCAAAGAGGCTGGAAGAGTTGGACAAACTCCCCAACCCGCTGCCAATCTTCTCTAGCATGTGGCTCGGGTCCATTTCAGTCATGGTGCTTTTCCAGCAGACTGCCTGGAGATGGAACCCTTCCACCACTGCTGAGACACACACACACACACATTGCTGAGTCACACACGCACACGCACACGCACACACACACACACACACACACTGCTGAGACACACACACACACACACACTGCTGAGTCACACACGCACACACACGCACACACACACTGCTGAGACACACACACACACTGCTGAGACACACGCACACACTGCTGAGTCACACACGCGCACACACACACTGCTGAGACACACGCACACACACACTGCTGAGACACACACACACACTGCTGAGACACACACACTGCTGAGACACACACTGCTGAGTCACACACACACACTCACACACTACTGAGACACACACACACACACACTGCTGAGACACACACACACACTGCTGAGACACACACACTGCTGAGACACACTGCTGTGCTATTTATGAGAGGGCTAACTTGTTGCAAAATAATAATGATAATAATAATAGCCTCATTAAAATACTATTGTTGCTTCGGTTGTTTTCAGCGTTTTATGTGCATAATCTGTTATTTAGTTTGAAATGTTCGTTGAAATAAGTAGATTTTTTTTTTTTTTTTTTTTTATTATTGCAGAACAAAAATTATTAAAAGTCAGTACTCAACACACAATGCATAATGAAACTTTCAGTAAAGGTGGTTAAAATACATGCAAGTACAGAAACAAGATAAAACAAAAATAGTCTATAATAACATTTTAACCGTATACAGTGTATATCCAGCGAAATTACAATTATATAAATGTTAGTATAGAATATACCCCTAATACCTATTTTCTAAAACCCTACACACATATGCTCCAGCTCGAACCCCCCCCTCTCGGACCCCCTCTTGGATAGTACCTCCATTATCCCTCACTCCTAACCAGACACTACCGTTATAAGCTAGCTTTTATTCTCTCCACCACTTCCACCCACATTGACATTTTGGATTCATTGAGACCCAGAATTCTTGCTGTAGATATTTCTTGATATATCACATCGAGATATGTAAGAAACCACACTTTCCGGCACATTTTTTCCGGTTGAAACCAGCGTGATGCGATCAGTTTTTTAGCTACTGTGATACCCGATAAAACCAATCTCTTTAATTGTGGATTCACTGCAAACTCAAAAACATCATTCAATAGTAATACCGAGGGGTGTACAGGTATATTCCAAGATACGAGTATTGATAATTGTTGGGACACATCTTTCCAGAATGCCTTAACTGGTGGGCAGTCCCAATACATGTGCATAAATGTTCCTTCGTCCCCGTTTGTACATTGGGAGCATTTGGAGTCTTGTTTAAGCCCCATTTTGCACAGCCTTATAGGAGTCAAGTATGTCCTGTGAATATAGTTCAGATTGATTTGTTGATGATCCGGGTTCCTTGATGTAAGTCGGACATTTGCCCAGGCTCCTTGCCAATCAAAGTCATTTTCCAGGTCTGGTATATCCCTCCTCCAGACAGTGTCTAGTTGAAGGGTTTCATACGAGGACGTTAGTAATTGATAATAAAAACCCGATACAAAACCTCCCAATGTTTCTCTTTCATAGAAAAATTTGTGGTATCTGTGGTGTTCAATTGGTATGAGTAATGGAACACTGTGAGATCTCAGACAAAGTCGTAACTGTATGTAAAAAAGATTTTTCGTTTTTGTTTATTTATTAAGTTAATATAAAACCATATAGTCACATTTTAGAATACAATAGAATAGAATTTAAAGTTCAGTGGCCTGACAAATTTTTTTATTTATTTTTTTAATCATCTCGTGGCCCTCCCGTGGCTGCTCGCGGCCCACCTTAACCTTTGGGTCGCGACCCCGACTTTGGGAACCACTGAAATATAGGACGTTGAGTCCACCCTGGAGAGCAGGGTATTTTAACCCTTTCACTGCCGCACTACGCAGAAGGTTAACCCTTTCACTGACACAAAACAGCAGGTTAACCCTTTCACTGCCACACTACAGAAGGTTAACCTTCTGTAGTGTGGCAGTGAAAGGGTTAAGGCCTTAGCTGTTCTACAGGCCTTCTGCCTAATTATATCAGCTTAGGATCAAAGGTGTTGGCAGTCTTGTTGTACCGACTGCTGGTATCATCGCAAATCATAGACGAGAACAAGAATTTCCCCTTTTTTCTTTTTCTTTTTTTTCTTGTGAAGACGTCAATGACATCCTGCATTATCTAGTCTAAATGGACTGGAATAGATTCTCCAGGGGTTCTGTGACGGAACTCGAAGCACCCGCCGTCTACACTGTGTCTAATGTTCTTGTTTTTGAGCCCCGTCCGTCACTGAGGAGGCAGGCCCGGGAGCCTCTTGAGGGACGGAAGATGATTAATCTTATTTTGCTTGAAGGTTGCAGCAATGTTGAGCAGCGTTACGTCTGTGTCACCATTCAGCTGACCACCGGGGGGCAGCATAACACCGCTTCCTGGGAGTATGGGGAGCCCAGCTGGATTTGTGAGTCAACATGTCTTTCTTTTTTCAGCAGGTGTTGCAAAACTGATTTTCCGTGTGTGTTACAGCGGAGGTGTGGGAGAAGGAGTTCGACCCCATTATGGTCGTCCTCAGGACGGTGTATCGCCGTGACGTCCAGTCAGCGATGGACAGATACTCTGCGTTGTAAGTTGACATCGGTGCTTCAGTTTTCCATATAAAACGGGGTATCTGCGGGGTATTAAAGTATTGCATTCTTAATTTAAAGCATTAAAAGGTATTAAAAACTATTGAATTCTTAATTTAAGGTCTTAAAAGGTATTAAAAACTATTGAATTCTTAATTTAAGGCATTAACATGTATTAAAAAGTCTTTAAAAATATAATTTGCACAGATATTGAAATTTTTCAGGGGCAGCCCGACTGTTAATAATAATATGAAACATGAAATGTTTTTGTATTCAAGTGTTTTTAGTTTAGTCTGGTGAGAGCTTGTGTATGGAACGCGCAATAATTTAAATTGGCGCTTACGTAAGTTCAGTGTTGCTATGTGTTTATTTTTTTGTTGCTAGTATGGTTGTGCAAGTTATATTACATTTTTGCTCTTAAGTGGTATTAAAAAGTCTTAAATTGAACTAGTTGAAGCCTGCAGATACCCTGTAAAAGTACATCGTATGTGTTTATTATCATCTGTGATCCTTGTTTAACCCTTTCACTACAACTCTCCACTTGCACAACCTGAAAGTAGGCGCTTCCGGCTGACTTCCGGTTGCGAATGGTACTTCCTGTCCCATCCAAATACATTGTTTTTAGCTACTTTTCTCCCGTTATTTAAACAACTTTGTCGTCACAGAGAGGCAATGAACCGTTTGTATTATTATAGTATAGAATGTATTTAATAAGCAAACGTTTGTCAGCAGGGTTTTTGGGCTGTATTTCATGTAAAAACGTTTACTATTAGTTTACTTGCTCACGCTAATTAAGGCTAATGCTGGCTAACAGAAGCTAGCGCAAGAAACGACGCCGCAAAGTATTGTTTATAGTGCATTTCTTGCCACCTTATAGCATTTGTACATTTGTATGACAGTCTATAATGCGCCCTGTGAGGTTTTTCCGGACGTTTTGGTAATGATTTTCACTATAAAATCATATTTCTAAATGACAGGAAGTTGATGAAAACTGGCCGGAATAGCTTTGAGCTAACAATCTTTGCCGGTGCATTCCATTCTAAACGTAACGTTAGTTGTTCAAAACATTACCTGTCTATAATTTGTTCCTCAACATTAGCTTCTAACTGTAGCAGGCTGCAGCTTGCTGGCTAACGTTAGCTTCTAACTGTAGCAGGCTGCAGCTTGCTGGCTAACGTTAGCTTCTAACTGTAGCAGGCTGCAGCTTGCTGGCTAACGTTAGCTTCTAACTGTAGCAGGCTGCAGTTAGTTTACAAAACATTACCTGTCTATATAATGTTGAGGAACAAATTATATAGACAGGTAATGTTTTGAACAACTAACGTTACGTTTAGAATGGAATGCATCGGCAAAGATCGTTAGCTCAAAGCTATTCCGGCCAGTTTTCATCAACTTCCTGTCATTTAGAAATATGATTTTATAGTGAAAATCATTACCAAAACGTCCGGAAAAACTTCACGGGAGCATTATAGACTGTCATACAAATGTACAAATGCTATAAGGTGGCAAGAAATGCACTATAAACAATATTTTGCGGCGTCGTTTCTTGCGCTAGCTTCTGTTAGCCAGCATTAGCCTTAATTAGCGTGAGCAAGTAAACTAACAGTAAACGTTTTTACATGAAATACAGCCCAAAAACCCTGCTGACAAACGTTTGCTTATTAAATACATTCTATACTATAATAATACAAACGTTTCATTGCCTCTCTGTGACGACAAAGTTGTTTAAATAACGGGAGAAAAGTAGCTAAAAACAATGTATTTGGATGGGACAGGAAGTACCATTCGCAACCGGAAGTCAGCCGGAAGTGCCTACTTTCAGGTTGTGCAAGTGGAGAACACTACAGACGGTTAACCTTTCACTACCACACTACAGACGGGTAACCGTCTGTAGTGTGGTAGTTAGGGCTGACCCCTATTAATCGATTAGTCGACTAATCGGTCGAAAGGGGCCGTAGTCGACTGGCCCCAACCTCTTAGTCGAATATAATAAAAAAATAATAATAATTTTTTTCAAAAGAAAAGAGGCATAGAAGCGTGGCTAACACTAATGGCACGCATACCAGAGGCTAACTGCCTACGATAACCGGCACAGAGGCACTGAAAGAGGATTTCACCCATCTAATGAACACACTATACTAGACAAATATCAAGATGTATCCATCAGTGGACCAATTGCATGCTTTTGCAGAGGACAAGAAGCCTTCAGTCGACTCCTTCAGACATTAAGCACCCCCCCACAGCCCAAATGGAATGATAAAAAAAAATATATATATATATTGTACTTTTTTTTTATTTATTTTTTTTAAGTCGACCAATAGTCGACTAACGGCAAATTTTGGCCAATCCTAGTCGACCATCCAAATCCTTAGTCGGGGACAGCCCTAGTGGTAGTGAAAGGGTTAACCTTCTGTAGTGTGGTTGTGAAAAGGGTTAACCCTTTGGTAGTATGGTAGTGAAAGGGTTAAACCTTTTCAGGTGTACCAGCTCAGATGTGAGGGAACTTTGAGAACCGAACGTAACGGTGATGATGTAACAGTGGCTGCTGCTGTTCCAAGATGGAACTCATTACATAAACTTAAACCTGAAAGGGTTAAAGGGGCATTTCGCAGATTCTTTTACTTGAATCCTATCATTCTGTTGGGAGGAGGACACATTGATAATCGGCCATAAAACGGAACCGATCTGTTTTTACCGGTACGATATTTATTTCACGTCATAAATAGATCAACACAGTCCATATTAAGTAATGTTGCATTTCTTTTTCAAATGTAGCCAAGAGTAAACACCCTCTAACCCTATCAAAATGTCTGCGCATTGCACCGGAAAAACAGACTATTTAGACCCGAGAAGAAGCAGCACTCGCAACGTTATTGCCATAAAATACAACGTATATTGTTTCTTTACACTCCACCCAGAGACGCTCCACCCCGAGACGAAGCAGACGATATTTCCTCAACTATTCCCATTCAACTGCCCTTGAATTGAGCCTTCTCAATATCCATTTTATCTTGTGATAAATCTGAGTTCAATCTCACCTCTATCCTCTCCTTCCACCCCCTCTCTCTCTTTCCCTCAACATACAGTCCTCTTCATCCCATCTATGGTATATCTCTCAGCGGTGGTATTTTCAGAATAGCCGTTCCTTTCTGGACACTACAGCTAAAGGTTAAACGGGTCTCTTATTCTATCTTTGAAACGGCCATGTTTAACCCCCCCCCCCTCGCCGAAGAACGCGAGGCGTATCGCACGCCCCCTGCTGACTGATCTAGGGTCAGTCCCCCCCCCCCCTCCCTCTCTCTCGCTCCTGCAGGGGACAGCCGGGATAAGAGGGTTCAGGTCTACACTGCGATAGGCTCGGTTCCAATCGACCTGTCCCGAGCTCCGCCCTCTCTCTCTCTGTCTCAGCTTGATTGACGAGGGTAGGAGGGTCGAGGGGGGGGGGAACAAGAAACCCCGAAAAGAAATCTTTCTTTGACCCGAGGAAAGCGTGAGCGGTCTGCTCGTACAGACGAGGTTTGTAGGAAACCTCTTAGCTTCTCCGCCGTTATCAATGTTTTGCTGCCGATTTCGCTTCGGATACCTCAGATTTGTCCTTGCACTCCACGACTAAAGTTTTTTTCCAACAGTGCTCAAAAAAGCGTCACTAGGGCGCCCGAGTGGCGCACTGCATACTGTGTAGCAGTATGAAAAAAAATAAAGTATCGAAAAAAACGCTACGCGGCCGACTCTGGTTCGCCTCCCGCTCCCGGACGGATTTGCCGCATGTCCTCCCCCACATTGTCTCCCGCTCTCCCTCTCCTCTGTCGGTCATGTCCTCTCCCACATCTTCTCCCGTTCTCCCTCTCCTCTGTCGGTCATGTCCTCCCCCACATCGTCTCCCGCTCTCCCTCTCCTCTGTCGGTCATGTCCTCCCCCACATCTTCTCCCGTTCTCCCTCTCCTCTGTCGGTCATGTCCTCCCCCACATCGTCTCCCGCTCTCCCTCTCCTCTGTCGGTCATGTCCTCCCCCACATCTTCTCCCGTTCTCCCTCTCCTCTGTCGGTCATGTCCTCCCCCACATCTTCTCCCGTTCTCCCTCTCCTCTGTCGGTCATGTCCTCCCCCACATCTTCTCCCGTTCTCCCTCTCCTCTGTCGGTCATGTCCTCCCCCACATCGTCTCCCGCTCTCCCTCTCCTCTGTCGGTCATGTCCTCCCCCACATCGTCTCCCGTTCTCCCTCTCCTCTGTCGGTCATGTCCTCCCCCACATCGTCTCCCGCTCTCCCTCTCCTCTGTCGGTCATGTCCTCCCCCACATCGTCTCCCGTTCTCCCTCGCCTCTGTCGGTCATGTCCTCCCCCACATCCTCCCGCCGTTCTCCCTCTCCTCTGTCGGTCATGTCCTCCCCCACATCTCTTCCCGTTCTCCCTCTCCTCTGTCGGTCATGTCTGACCAATAAAGCTGGAAAAAAGCTAAAATAAATAAAAATATATAAAAAAAAAACGGTCACTTAAAAAATGTGAGGTGTGGCGCGGCTGGGTAGCACTCTCCTACCACTGCAGAGACACTCTGGGTTTGAATCCAGCTGTCAGTGGTACCTTCCGGCTTTGGTCAGTCGTCCCTACTAACACAATTGTCAGTGTTCACAGGTGGGAAGCCTGGTCATTGTCAAACAGCGACTCCTACTGGTCGGTCGGGCGCCTGTTCAGCAGGGAGGGGATCTGGGGGAGATACCGTGAACCTCCACACACACGTTATGTTCTCCCAGTGAAATTGCTCGCTGTCGGGTGAAAAGAAGCGGCTGGTGACTCCACATGTATCGGAAGAGGTAGTTCTACACCCTCCCAGACCGACGGTAGCATGTGGTAGTCTACACCCTCCCAGACCGACAGTAGGGCAGCATGTGGTAGTTCTATACCCTCCCATACCGACAGTAGGTCAGCATGTGGCATTGTGGTAGTCTCCACCCTCTCCAGACCGACGGTAGGGCAGCATGTGGTAGTTCTACACCCTCCCCAGACCAACAGTAGGGCAGCATGTGGTAATTCTACACCCTCCCATACCGACAGTAGGGCAGCATGTGGCATTGTGGTAGTCTCCACCCTCTCCAGACTGACGGTAGGGCAGCATGTGGTAGTTCTACACCCTCCCCAAACCAACAGTAGGGCAGCATGTGGTAGTCTCCACCCTCCCCAGACCGACAGTAAGGCAGCATGTGGTAGTCTACACCCTCCCCAGACCAACAGTAGGGCAGCATGTAGTAGTCTACACCCTCTCCAGACAGACAGTAGGGCAGCATGTAGTAGTCTACACCCTCTCCAGACAGACAGTAGGGCAGCATGTGGTAGTCTACACCCTCCCCAGACCGACAGTAGGGCAGCATGTAGTAGTCTACACCCTCTCCAGACCGACAGTAAGGCAGCATGTGGTAGTCTACACCCTCCCTAGACAGTAGGCCAGCATGTGGTAGTCTACACCCTCCCCAGACAGACAGTAGGGCAGCATGTGGTAGTCTACACCAGGGGTCCCCAACCTTTTTTGAACCAAGATTGACTTTTCGGCGATTACATGGTTAATAACAGGGTTTGAGCCGTTTTTTTATTAGTATACCGGTATGTAATTGCGCAGGACCCATAAAAGGCAATTAGACCGCAATGAGAGCGAAATCACCGGGGCGTTTTAACTGCAGTTATTTATAGAAGATTGCACCTTTTTAATGCAAAAGGTGTTTAGCGCCAGCGCCTCTAAAGACCTGAAGCGTGTTTCTCCCTTGAAGCATATTGAAGCCTGCGTTTCTTTCTTCTCTTACCCCCCCCCCCCCCCCCCCCCCCAGCGTCTGATACCGGGGGCTCGTTGTTGCCCCTTCACTCCTTTTGAATATGATGGATTGCCTGTCGAGGGGTGGGGTGGGGGGGGCCCTGCACCTTTTTATATAACCACGCCGGTCCTTTCATCGCTAATAGATTGGGAGACTTTTGCAGCCGATCGGCTATTCTGTTGCATCGACTGAGAGCCTTTTTATGCTGTGAATTACTCTGGAGAGAGTGTTCTCGGTCACATCATCAAACTCTCATTTCTGCGGCTTTTATATGGGAATTCAACCTTGTTATTGCATGTATAGGGTATGTCACACGAGAGGCACAGAGACACACGGAGAGAGACCCCGGGATTGTGGCGATTATGACTCCTTTCTGGAGATTTCCGTGGGCGGCGGCGGTGGCTGGCTAAAGGAGGTAGAGCCGTCGTCTGGTAATCGGAAGGTTCCCGGTTCGATTCCCAGTCCACTCCTCCCTCGGCAGCCTGTCGAAGTGTCCTTGAGCAAGACACTTAACCCCCTATAATTGCTCCCCGACGAGCGGGTTGGCACCTTGCGTGGTCGCCTCCGCCGTCGGTGTGTGAATGTCTGAGTGAATGGGTCAAATGTGAGGAACACAATTTGTAAAGCGCTTTGGATAAAAGAGATGTATAAATGTACCATTTACCATTTTCTTTCCTTTTGCGGATGATGTCACCCAGTTTGAAACAGTCTGGGATTCACACCGGCAACCCCTGGCCACCTTACAAGGAGAGGACTCCTCTCCACCCGTGTTACAGAGGCCTCGTCAAGCTGTTACACTGCAAGACTTTGCACATAGTCATCTTCACACTCCTGTATAAGGTGAGCCTGTCCTCTCTGTCCGTGCCTCTCTGTCCGTGCCTCTCTGTTTATGTCTCTCTGTTTATGCCTTTCCGTCTGTGCCTCTCTGTTTATGCCTCTCTGTTTATGCCTCTCTGTCCGTGCCTCTCTGTTTATGTCTCTCTGTTTATGCCTCTCTGTCTGTGCCTCTCTGTTTATGTCTCTCTGTTTATGCCTCTCTGTCCGTGCCTCTCTGTTTATGCCTCTCCGTTTATGCCTCTCTGTTTATGCCTCTCTGTCTGTGCCTCTCTGTTTATGCCTCTCTGTCCGTGCCTCTCTGTTTATGCCTCTCTGTTTATGCTTCTCTGTCTGTGCCTCTCTGTTTATGCCTCTCTGTCTGTGCCTCTCTGTTTATGCCTCTCTGTTTATGCCTCTGTCCGTGCCTCTCTGTTTATGCCTCTCTGTTTATGCCTCTCTGTTTATGCCTCTCTGTTTATGCCTCTCTGTTTATGCCTTTCCGTCTGTGCCTCTCTGTTTATGCCTCTCTGTCCGTGCCTCTCTGTTTATGTCTCTCTGTTTATGCCTCTCTGTCCGTGCCTCTCTGTTTATGCCTCTCTGTTTATGCCTCTCTGTCTGTGCCTCTCTGTTTATGCCTCTTGTTACGACCCTGGCTCATGGGTACGCAACCTATGTGTAATCAACACCAAAACCCTGTGCTCTAACTCAAAAATGCTACTAAACCAAGGAACTACTAATATAACTATAAACTAATGTACTGGTAACCCAACGGACAAGGACTGTAAGGACCTGACAGCTCACTCTCTCTAGGCACAGTCCGTGCATGTGTGTTTCTGGGTCTGCCTTTGAAGCTCCCCAGCAGGTAACCAATCAGCACTAATTGGCTAATTGGCAGCCCTCACCTGCCTGCCCTGGTGACACAGGAGTGACCAGGCCTCTAGTACATAACACCTCCCCCACCAAACTGGTTGCCCAAGAGGCAACCACTACACAACAACCCATAAACAAAACAAAAAACAACTGTGACCCCTTAGTTGTCAGGGCCTTTACCACAACAGCGATAACGGGTACCACAAACACTGGTACTACGATCGTGAGAGGGCGTCTGCTAGCACGTTGTCCCTCCCACGAATGTGGCGAATATCCAAGTTATACGCCTGGAGGAACAAACTCCATCGCATCAAACGATGATTCGAATTCACCATGCTGCGAAGAAAAACCAAAGGGTTATGGTCTGTATACACAACAAGGGGTAAACTGGAGGATCCCACGTAAACATCAAAATGGTTCAAGGCAAGAACCAAAGCGAGCGCCTCCTTCTCTATAGTAGAGTAGTGCAGTTGATGCCTGTCAAACTTTTTAGAAAAGTAGCACACTGGGTGCTCCACCTCTAATGCATCCTCTTGCAGGAGGACGGCTCCAGCACCGAGGTCACTAGCATCCACTGCCAACTTGAATGGCAGTTGAAAATCGGGAGCTGACAGAACGGGAGCGCTAATCAGAATACCCTTGATGCTCTCAAAAGACTTGACAAGTCTCAGTCCACACGAAAGGTACCTTAGGACTGAGCAGATTGGTCAAAGGGGCAACAACAGAAGCAAAGTTCCTACAGAAACTCCTATAGTACCCTGCCATACCTAGGAAGCGCTTTAACTCCCGCCTGGTGATGGGAGCAGGGAAGCCCACTATAGCCTCCACCTTAGCTGTAATGGGGCACACATGCCCACGTCCAACCACCTTACCCAGGTAGGTAACCGTGGCCTGTCCAAATTCACATTTCGCAAGGTTAACTGTCAAGTTAGCATCACCCAACCGCTTGAACACTTCGGCCAGATGCTCCACATGTTGTGACCAAGAGGAACTGTGGATAACCAGGTCATCCAGATATGCCTCACAGAACGCTACCCCGCCCAGGACCTTGTTCACTAGCCGCTGAAACGTCGCTGGGGCATTTCGCATGCCAAAGGCCATCACTGTATACTGGCAGAAACTCTCTGGTGTGACAAAAGCGGATATCTCACGTGCTCGCGGAGTAAGCGGAACCTGCCAGTATCCCTTTAGCAAATCCAATTTACTTACAAAGGCTGCTGAACCCACCCGATCGATACAGTCGTCCATCCGAGGCAGAGGGTACGAGTCCGGCTTGGTTACTGCATTAACTTTACGGAAATCAGTACAGAACCGATGAGTGCAGTCTGGCTTATCAACAAGCAGGCAGGGGGAGCTCCACGCACTAGAACTGGGCTCCGCAATGCCATGTCTCACCATATAGTCTACTTCCTTACTCAAGATCCTTCGTTTTTCCGGATTCACCCTATAGGCATGTTGCTTAATTGGCCCTGCACTACCAACATCAATGTCATGCTCGAGTACATTAGTACGACTAGGGACATCAGAAAACAAACGTGTATGCTGTCTAAGTAGGCGCACCACATCCGTACGCTCAGGAAGTGGTAAGTACGACAGGTGTGAGTCCAAGTCACCTAGTATCTGGGTGTTTGGCAACCGGCCCTGAGAAATCTCCTTCGACACAGAACAGTCGGCTACAATAGGAGATGCAGAAACTGTTAGAACAGCCACAGGCTTGACCCCTGACTGGTCAATCTGAGCCCTATCATTGTACGCCTTCAACATATTGACGTGACATAATCTACTCTTGCGCCTGCGGTCGGGAGTTTTAATCAAGTAGTCGACCTCACCAACTTTGCGCTCAATGGAGTATGGCCCACTGTATTTAGCCTGTAATGCAGACCCAAGAATAGGCGAGAGAACCAACACCTTGTCTCCCGGTGAGAACACCCTATGTCGGGCCCGCCTATCATACCACACCTTCATTTTTCCTTGGGCTACCTTTAGGTTCTCTTTCGCTAGTTCACATGCTCTACTAAGCTTAAGCCTGAAGTCTAGGCCTGCCACGATAACACATTTTGCTGGGCGATTAATTGCCCCCGAAAATATCGCGATAAGCGATATTATTGCGACCGGTTAGAGAATTTTTTTTGAGAAATTTATTTCCCAAAACTTTTATTTTGAAGCCCACCGCTCCGTCTTTTCCGGTTTTAGACTTTTATTTTGAAGCCCACCGACCGGACCGGAAGTATTGTTGCGATTATCCTAAGCAGAACATATGAGCCGACAACATGTCTCGTCCGGTTGTTTTTGAGCTAATAACAAATGTTGAGATTGTTGGTGAACAACTAACTTTAGGTTAGTTTTAACGTTAGCTACTAACGTTAGATGCAGCTACTACAGGCAATCAACGATGAGGAGGAAGCGTCAAAGCAGTATATAATAGAATAGCTGTGGTGCGTAGGCACTGCAGCACGACTCGAAACTACCGGAGTGTTATAATAAATTAATTCATGTTTAACTTGTCCCCGTGTCCAGTCCTTTGACCAGCCCCACCCGTTCATTGTAAACAATGATGCATGTAATTGTATTAACGTTATTCTGTGTTGTACTTGTAGCTATGCTATACGTTGTATTTCGTTTGTTAGCTAATGTTGTTAGCATGGAATGAGAATCAAAGCTCTATCTTTCATCTTTATTTAGCAGTCCAGTTTCTCCGGGCAGTAGCGAGTAACTACTTGGGTCTAAAAATAGCTAACGTTACACTACAAATAATGCTACTTGGTTAAAAGGAGCCACACTATTGAGAAATGTAGTTAAGCTGTGGCGTTGCCCCACAGGGCTCCCGTGCTGTACTCTAGTAACGTCAGCGACCCGCCTCCCAACACGGACAGTGACTGACAAGCGGCACTGGTTCCGCCTCATTAAAACAAACGCGCAAATAGCAATTAATCGCGCCCGTCAAAATCATTGCATTCATTTTAATTATCGCAGCAATTAATCGATTTATTGCTTATCGCGGCAGGCCTACTGAAGTCACACACATAGTCCAACAAATTAGTAGAGGAAGGAGTGTGGTCAGCCAACCACTTTTCCTTCAGCAGTTTCAAAGGACCCCTCACTGTGTGGCCGAACACCAGCTCAGCCGGGCTGAATCCAAGAGACTCCTGGGTTACCTCCCTAGCAGCAAACAGAAGCAAAGGAATTCCATCATCCCAGTCTTTGTCGAACTCCGTACAATATGCCCGCAGCATTGTTTTGATAGTCTGGTGAAATCTCTCCAGCGCCCCCTGGGACTCTGGATGATAGGCAGAGGAAGGGCAATGCTGGATAGACAACTGCTGGAGGACCTGAGCAAAGAGACGGGACATGAAGTTAGACCCTTGATCTGATTGAATGACCTTTGGTAGACCAAAAGTCGAAAAAAACCTAACCAGAGCTTTGGATATAGCTGGGGCTGTGATCTTGCGTAAAGGAATGGCTTCAGGAAAACGGGTCGCTGCACACATAATAGTCAAAAGGTACTGGTTCCCTGTCTTAGTTCGAGGGAGGGGACCAACACAGTCAATGAGGATCCGCTCAAAAGGTTCCCCAACGGCAGGGATAGGCTGCAGAGGAGCCTGAGGGATCTTCTGGTTTGGTTTACCAACCACCTGACACACATGGCACGAGCGACAATATTGTGCCACATCTGACTTCAAACCAGGCCAACAAAAATGTCTCAGCACACGGTCATAAGTCTTCCTGACCCCCATGTGACCAGCAAGATCATGATCATGTGCTAGATGCAGTATATCAGGACGATACACGGCTGGAACAACAATCTGAAACACACTGCCCCAGTCATCCAGACTGGACAGGTTAGGTGGTGTCCACTTTCTCATGAGCACGTCATTGCTAACAAAGTATCCTTGAGACGTATCTACCATTTCATCCTCTAAAACCGCCTCTTCAAAGAGGGACGACAAGGAGACATCCTTGTTTTGCTCTAGTACCAACTGCTCATGAGACGGTATCACCTTACCAAAACCCTCATCAGGGCCACTTTTCAACTCAACAAAGAACGTGTCACTAAGTGTCATATCACCATCTAAGTTAACAACCTCATGGGTGTCACATTTGACCTTTGACATTGCGCGTGTTACCGCACACACAGGAAACACTCCTGGATGCTTCTGTGCGAGCTCATCAGGAACCTCAGAAACTACAGGGACGGGAATTACAACTGGAGTAGCCAGCACTTTGCCACCGGCCAAATCGTTCCCTAGAATGAAGGACACCCCCTTTATGGGAATGTGAGAACACACTCCTACGACAACATTGCCTGATACTAAGGGAGAGTTTAGCGAGACCTCATGCAAAGGAGTATTCACAAAGCCTCCTCCAAAGCCCTGAACAATGGCACCGGAATGCAATGAAGAATCTTCCGAAAATGGCAAAATCCCATCCAGAATGAGAGACTGGAAAGCTCCTGTATCTCTCCATATTGTAATAGCCCGCCTTGATCCTAATTCACCAACCAGTGAAACAAATCCATCCATCCTAAATGTTGAGGAGCCCTCTAGCTCCCTGTCTGCACCTTTGATACTTCGCACCCCACCCTCTAATGTCGGCATAGGTGTCCTGTCTATGATTTCTACCAGAGCCACCGTTTTTAAATTTTTCTGCTTAAGCACAGGGCATCCAGCAACGATATGACCAGGCTCCTTACAGTAAAAACAGATAACCCCCTCTGGGAATGCACTAGCAGAGCCACCTTGCCTAGGAGTCGAAGTAAACCGACCAGCAGACACGGGTGCCGGGAACCGGCTCCCCTGAGAAGGACGCCTACTACCCCTGGACTCCACACGGCCCTCCTCTACAAAGACAGATTTGTGTGTTAACACAAACTCATCAGCCAAGACAGCAGCGTCGGCTATCTTCGATACCTTATGCTCATTTAGATGTGTGGAAACGTTATCAGGAACACACCTCTTAAATTCCTCTAGGAGAACCAACTGTCTGAGCTGCTCCCTTGACTCTGCTTTTTGCGAGGTGCACCACCGGTCAAACAGGTTCTCCTTCTCTTTTCCAAATTCAACATAAGACTGCCCCTCCTGCCTACGATAACCTCTAAAACGCTGACGATAGGCCTCGGGGACCAACTCATAAGCCCTCAATATGGAAGCTTTAACAAGTTCATAATCAGCACTTTGTTCAAGGGACAGAGCAGTGTAGGCTTCTTGTGCCCTACCAACCAAAACACATTGTAGCAGCAGTGTCCAGGCGGTATCAGGCCACTTCAATGTGGTTGCCACCCGTTCAAAAAGGGGAAAATATCTTTCCACGTCTTTCTCAAAAAACGGAGGCACCATCCTAATATTCCTGCCTACATCAAAACCGGAACGTGACTCTGGATGCAGAGCACCCGCCTGTAAGGCAGCATGCTTATACTCAAGCTCCTTCTGCGCACGCTCGTGCTCCAGCAACATTTGTCTCTCCTTAAACTCACGCTCCTCTTTCCTCTCTCTCTCCTTAAGCTCACGCTCCTCTTTCCTCTCCTCACGCTCTCGCACTAGCTGCCTTTCTTTAAACTCCAACTCCCTAATCCTCCACTCACCCTCTACACCAGGTAATAGCGGAGACACGTCAGACAAAGGAGGCTCCTCCACCCTCTCCTCAAGCACCTGTTCCCTAATGAGCAAAACCCTCAAAGCACCCAAGGCAGATGGTTTCAAACGTTTCTCACTTGGAGTAAGCTCGACCTTGTAGTGCACAGCAAGCTCGAGCAGTTGTTCTTTGGAAAATTTGTCTAATAAGTCATGAGACGGGCGATCAACAAAGTCCCTGATGGAAGCCATTGTCACTGAACTAGACACCCCAAGCTACACACCCAACCTCACAGACACGAAGAACCACTAACGAACCACGAAGAACAACGAAGAACCACTGAAGAACCATGAATAATGCTAATTGCCAACAATAACAACCAGAAGGGAACGCGGTGGAAATGTGAGCTCTACGGAGCGCACCTTTCCAGGTTGCAAAAAAAAAAAAAAAAAACACACACCCACCCACCCTAAATAGACGTGTCATACACGCAGGGTGTTAGGTGCTACCAGGTATGCTCACCAAACATTTAAACAAACAAAATAAATCCAACAAAATATTCCAAACAGGTGCGCCTTCTAACCTGATGTGACCACATATGCTTCTACGTCTAAACTGCAGAAAACCCCGGCCTACCACATGTCTACCCTAAGAAACACTAAATCAAGCCCTACCACACTACCTGTGTTTCCTGGCCGCCCTAACCTACCTACCCTTAAACTAATGCCCTGTAGACCTAACTTTCTTCAACCACACCTGCTACCAGTCAAAGATCATATACAATCATTTCATTGACCGCCCCAGGAGTACGCGGTGCACCGGACGCTAACCAACAACCAGAAAATAATATCCATATCTACATGTGGTGCCTACTAAACTATATATTTTAACAGCATAAGTAGTCACATCAAATTACAAACAAATACGGCATACTCACCTGTTTGATGAAAATGGCTCAGCCCCCACGTTACACCATGTGTAACGAACACCACCCAAACCATAATATGATGACACCCCGTGCAACACAAAAAAAAATCACCAAACAAAGTTCTAGGGGTAAAAGATCCCGGACGAGCGCCCAATTGTTACGACCCTGGCTCATGGGTACGCAACCTGTGTAATCAACACCAAAACCCTGTGCTCTAACTCAAAAATGCTACTAAACCAAGGAACTACTAATATAACTATAAACTAATGTACTGGTAACCCAACGGACAAGGACTGTAAGGACCTGACAGCTCACTCTCTCTAGGCACAGTCCGTGCATGTGTGTTTCTGGGTCTGCCTTTGAAGCTCCCCAGCAGGTAACCAATCAGCACTAATTGGCTAATTGGCAGCCCTCACCTGCCTGCCCTGGTGACACAGGAGTGACCAGGCCTCTAGTACATAACACCTCTCTGTCCGTGCCTCTCTGTTTATGTCTCTCTGTTTATGCCTCTCTGTTTATGCTTCTCTGTCTGTGCCTCTCTGTTTATGCCTCTCTGTCTGTGCCTCTCTGTTTATGCCTCTCTGTTTATGCCTCTCTGTTTATGCCTCTCTGTCCGTGCCTCTCTGTTTATGCCTCTCTGTCTCTGCCTCTCTGTTTATGCCTCTCTGTCTGTGCCTCTCTGTCTGTGCCTCTCTGTCTGTGCCTCTCTGTTTATGCCTCTCTGTCTGTGCCTCTCTGTCCGTGCCTCTCTGTCCGTGCCTCTCTGTTTATGCCTCTCTGTTTATGCCTCTCTGTTTATGTCTCTCTGTCTGTGCCTCTCTGTCTGTGCCTCTCTGTTTATGCCTCTCTGTCCGTGCCTCTCTGTTTATGCCTCTCTGTCTGTGCCTCTCTGTCTGTGCCTCTCTGTCTGTGCCTCTCTGTTTATGCCTCTCTGTTTATGCCTCTGTTTAACCCTTTCCCTACCACACCACAGAAGGTTAACCCTTTCACTACCACACTACACACGGTTAACCCTTTCACTACCACACTACAGACGGTTAACCCTTTCACGACCACACTACAGGCGGTTAACCCTTTCACTACCACACTACATACGGTTAACCCTTTCACTGCCACACTACAGGCGGTTAACCATTTCACTACCACACTACAGACGGTTAACCCTTTCACTACCACACTACAGACGGTTAACCTTCGGTAGTGAAAGGGATAATAAGATATGTACATGTTTAAATGTTTTGTTCAGTGTAAACTAATGCAGTGTGTTGATGATGTAGATCTGGATGGACCACCAGAACATGTCTGAACACGTGCTCTGCATGGTGCTCTACCTGATGGAGCTCGGCTGGACAACCAGGTGGAGGACACGAAAGAGGACGAGGTGAGAAGTGGGATGAGGACGAGGTGAGACGAGGGTGATGTAAGATGAGGATGAGATAAGATGTGGGATTCGGTCAAATGAGGATTAGATAAGATGGTAAGATGTGGAAGCATGAAGTAGGTTATGGGATGTGGAATGAGGTAGGTTATGGGATGAGGTAAGATGAGGGATGAGGTAAGATGAGGATGAGGTGGGATGTGGTAAGATGTTGGATGAGGTAAGATGAGGATGAGGTGGGATGTGCGTAATCTAGAATGGAAACGGGGTGGCTGTCCCCTAAAGACTAACCTGGGAAGCTCCTGACTAGCTTTAACCTGTTAACCGTTTCTGCGCCGAAAATGAGTTAACTCGTTATTGGCCGCCATGCGTTGAGCACCAGAAACGAGTTAACTCGTTTTTGGGATCGTTATTTTGTTTATTCGCTATATCTATTCATAATTAATAGCTGCAGCCTCTGGTATCCCCTTCAGAGCCTGTCTGAGCTGGCAGACGGTCAACACCGCCCTCTACTGCCAGGCGGAGCTATTGCATCTCATTGAAAATGAGCCGATCTGAGCCGGGCGGGCGGGGTTTACATACTCAGGCGAGCCAGTTCTATACAACGATGGCATCGAACAGTAACTCCGCCCGCCCGTCATTGTGAAACGGTTGGTAGTGTGGTACAGACCTCCACGAGCATTATTTGGAATTGCGATCAGATATTTGGATTATCTCTTTTGCATTACATCAGATACAAGGTAAGAACATTATATATAAATTTGATTGTTGATCTCACATTTATTTCTGCCGCGATCACAGCTATCTGTGGACCGTGTATGGCTGTTTACCGTTGGCTGCGTTGGGGGGGGGGGGGGGGGGGGGGGGGGCGCCCCGCTACAACGGTAATTTCATGTGTGGACGAGGAGACATAATAATGATAATGTAGCGTTGATTTCAGGATGATTAGATAATCAGAAAAATTACAACGTGATGACTGGATTACAGTAAAATGCCTTTTTTTCCTGAATTACTGAAAACACCCAAACCATACTCTATTCAAAACGGTATAAAATGGAAATGTACGGATGAAAAAACATCTGTCTCAGGCATGTTGACTAGAAGCAACTCACTGAGACTCGACGGCGTTATTAGACCCATAGAAGCATAGATATAATATAAGATATATTTTAAGCACTCGCAAATGTCACAGTCCTAAAACTATATCCATTGAATAAAGACCTGGCGATGAATGGGGTATCATTCATGCTGCTGGCGGTCAATGTGTTAAGCTGTAGCCCTATTTTAAAATGTTTTGCCTAAAGGTACATGCCTAAGTAAATGGAAGATTGCTCCACTTCTACAAGGTCAATTTGCATTTTCTTGGTATATAGGAACATTGGGAGCAGTGTGTGTCTCCCTCCCCCGCCTCACGGTGTGTGTGTGTGTGTGTGTGTGTGTGTGTGTGTGTGTCCCCCCCAGGGGCCCTGCATCGAGGAGCACTGCCACGACAGCTGGTTCCTCTCTCTCTCTCTCTCCTCTCACAGTGTATGTCTCTCGCCCCCCAGGGGCCCTGCATCGAGGAGCACTGCCACGACAGCTGGTTCCTCTCTCTCTCTCTCTCCTCTCAGTGTATGTCTCTCGCCCCCCAGAGCCCTGCATCGAGGAGCACTGCCACTACAGCTGGTTTCTCTCTCTCTCTCTCTCTCTCTCTCTCTCTCTCTCTCTCTCTCTCTCTCTCTCTCTCTCTCTCTCTCTCTCTCTCTCTCTCTCTCTCTCTCTCTCTCTCTCTCTCTCTCTCTCTCTCTCCCCCCCCCCCCCCCCCCCCCCCCCCTCACAGTGTATGTCTCTCGCCCCCCAGGAGCCCTGCATCGAGGAGCACTGCCACGACAGCTGGTTCCCGGGCACCAACCTGCTGTCCAACCTGCACCACGTCATCAACTTCGTCAGGGTGCGCGTGCCCGAGACCACGGCCCCCCCGAGGTGAAGAGGGAGCCCCGCCCAGCACCAGCTCGGAAAACTCCTTCGGCCAGGTCAGAGGTCACCCCCCCACCCCGCGCGGGAGGCTGCGTTGCATGACTTTTAGCTAGTTCTCGAGTTCCAACGCCGTTTATTTTTCTTTTCCTCATTATTATTATCCATCATTATTGTTACAAAGGGTCAGATTAAACTGAATATATATATATTTTTGTTTGATATCCTTTGTATAATATTTGTATATCGTTTGATATCCCTTGTATATTATTTGTATATACACGGAATATCCCTTTACCTGGGTACAAACCAGAGTAATATTCGCTCTCCTATTGGACAGCGACCCCTAGGCGCCAACGGCCAAGCCCCCAACGGCAAGTTCAAAGGCAACTCCGGGCATGTCTCAACATGTCCAGAGTCTGCGCAGTAATACGAGACAGAACTGAGGTTGGCACTAGATAATTCACCTTACGTATAAATACGGCGCAGGTGGAAACAGCAGCACTTAGCTTGTTCAGTTCAAACCTTGATGCCTTCACCACGAGACAACGTGCAGTGAAGTGAGCCACTTTGCCTCTAAATAGAGCCTTGAGAACCGCGTGCGAATAGATTGCTAAAGTGTCAGAGTTTAACGCAGTAACGTCGAGTTCGACTTATTCTAATGTGAAGTAATAGTCTATTATTTATAGTGTATCATGCGGCTACAGTTCTTCAGTGACCAGCATTACCACCGGTTCGTCGTGATATAGCTAGTGCACTTATCCAGGCTGGGCGGCCTAAACTCGTGCCCCACCCGAGGAGTCCTAGACGAGAACCGTTGGATATGTACACCGGAGAACCTACACCGGCGACTGCAGAACCATTTCTGGTTGGATATATTGCTTTGGGACCGTGACCGCTGGAGCAGAGAACCGTCGATCCCACTGTCGTTTGGGATCTACCCCCCGTGAGGATCATCACTCGAGCCCGCCTCTAGGAAGAGGCTGGCTAGCTGTCTTCCATGCTGTCGAGCATACTGGATTATAGCTGTTGCTTTGTCTGCTGCTCAAGGGCATGCACTGGCTCCTGTATCTGGAGCCTCGTTATTCCTCGTTGACCCAGACTTTGTACCCGAACATTCCTCTACCCCTGCCGGCCTTACACCCGGAGGGAACCCCCCAGTGTCTCCAGCTGGTACTAGTGTGCCCTATGTAATTGCTATACCACAGGTGGCATCAGTTTAGACCCATCCTAGTATTCATACTATTCTATTGACTTACGCTCTTGACTGACTTTACGTGTGTTCTTCGCCATACAAGTGCGAGCCTATTCTCAATCTGTAACCTAACGTTGCTTAATAATAATAAATACCCTCCAAATAGAACTTTATGTGTCAATGCCGTATTCTTGTGTGGGTGTTCACCATATATATTCATGTACTGTATGGCCAGTAATTAAAGTACATAACTAGTAGTGGTTTAATATATCATACTCTTTAATACAGTCAGGGAATTGTACCCCTCAGTTACAATTATCATTTATTTTTCTTCTGGAAGAGACTATACTTATCCAGTCGTGCCTGCGGGATTGATGATACTTGTTTCTTTTTAAAGGAACGGGCCCCGGCGTTATGGGGGATTGCGCTTCTCACAGTCTTTCTCCAGAGTCAGACGAGAAGATGTGCGTTCAGGAGGAGAAAGCTAATCCGGCTGCGAGCTAGCCTAGCTTAGTTTAGCACAAATGAACGGAAGCGGATATGGATCAGCTAGCTTAGTTTAGCACAAATGAATGGAAGCGGATACGGATCGGCTAGCCTGGCTTAGCACAAATTAATGGAAGCGGATACGAAGTTTTGAGCTAGGCTAGCTGATCCGGATCCGCTTCTATTTATTTGTGCTGCTAAGCTAGGCTAGCTGATCCGTATCCGCTGCTATTAATTTGTGCTGCTAAGCTAGGCTAGCTGATCCGTATCCGCTTCTATTTATTTGTGCTGCTAAGCTAGGCTAGCTGATCCGTATTTGCTTCTATTTATTTGTGCTAAGCTAGGCTAGCTCGCAGCCGGATAGCTTTGTACTGAACGCACAGAGAGGAACTTGGTCTCTCTCTTCTCGTCTGACTCTGGAGAAGAGCGCAAGTGCGTTTCCCATAAAGTTGTCGTGTTCCTTTTAACATCGGGGTATCTGCGGGGGATTAAAAGTCTTAGAAATTCTCAATTTAAGCCTTAAAGGTATTTTAAGTCTTTAATTTCTTTTGCACACATTCTCGGGAGATAAAATAACCTTAAATATAGTAAATGTTTTTGTGCAGGGCTCGGTGCTTCTGATGAGAGCTTGTATGGAATGCACACAAATTTTAAAGTGCAGCCGCCCAAGTGCAGTTGAGGGCCTTTTTCTTTTTTGCTAGTATGGTCGTGAAATTGGTGTTAAATTTTGCTGTAAGTGATATTAAAAAGGTCTTAAATGTAACTTGTTGAAACCCGCAGATACCCCGTGACAACATTTCATTTAGTTTGCCTTTCGCCTCCATCTGTCATATTTTCATTATCTTCACTTGCTCCACAGAACTCCTCTAGGCGTCTCTCAGGGAACTGGAGAGAGGTAGCCGCTTGCATCCGCTTTTCTTCTTTACGTCTCGTTTTTCTGTCAATTAATAATCTGAAGGCCTTTTGTTTTATCGTGAGCGACTCCAGTCGTGTGTTCTGTGTCTCGGTCGTGAAGCGCCTTCTCTCCAGGTGTGAGGAGCTGTGTGTGCGCGTGTGCTATTTCTCATTGTTTGTTCTACACCGTGCCTTGTGATTTGGAGACTCATCTCTGCGCATCTCGCTGCCGTGTGTGTGTGTGTGTGTGTGAGCGGCTGCCGTGTGTGTGTGTGTGTGTGTGGCTGACATGTGTGTGTGTGTGCGTGTGGCTGACGTGCGTGTGTGTGTGGCTGACGTGTGTGTGTGTGAGAGCGGCTGCTGTGTGTGTGTGTGGCTGACGTGTGTGTGTGAGCGGCTGCCGTGTGTGTGTGTGGCTGACCCGTGTGTGTGTGTGTGTGGCTGACGTGTGTGTGTGTGGCTGACGTGTGTGTGGCTGATGTGTGTGTGTGTGTGTGTGTGAGCGGCTGATGTGTGTGTGTGTGGCTGACCCGTGTGTGTGTGTGTGTGGCTGACGTGTGTGTGTGTGGCTGACGTGTGTGTGTGTGTGTGTGTGAGCGGCTGATGTGTGTGTGTGGCTGACGTGTGTGTGTGTGGCTGACGTGTGTGTGTGTGGCTGACGTGTGTGTGGCTGATGTGTGTGTGTGAGAGCGGCTGCTGTGTGTGTGTGTGGCTGACGTGTGTGTGTGAGCGGCTGCCGTGTGTGTGTGTGGCTGACGTGTGTGTGGCTGATGTGTGTGTGTGTGTGTGTGAGCGGCTGCCGTGTGTGTGTGTGGCTGACGTGTGTGTGGCTGATGTGTGTGTGTGTGGCTGACGTGTGTGTGGCTGATGTGTGTGTGTGTGTGTGTGAGCGGCTGCTGTGTGTGAGCGGCTGCTGTGTGTGAGCGGCTGATGTGTGTGTGTGGCTGACGTGTGTGTGTGTGGCTGACGTGTGTGTGGCTGACGTGTGTGTGTGTGGCTGACGTGTGTGTGGCTGACGTGTGTGTGGCTGACGTGTGTGTGGCTGACGTGTGTGTGGCTGACGTGTGTGTGGCTGACGTGTGTGTGGCTGACGTGTGTGTGGCTGACGTGTGTGTGTGTGGCTGACGTGTGTGTGGCTGACGTGTGTGTGGCTGACGTGTGTGTGTGGCTGACGTGTGTGTGTGGCTGACGTGTGTGTGTGTGAGCGGCTGCTTTGATAGCCCCCCCCCTCTCCCCCCTCCCGCCCACTGAAACTAATTAGGTGTGCGTGTGAAGTGGGTTTGGGTAAATGCTTTTTAACTGCCTGTCGGCGTGATTGATGCCTGCTCCGCGCCGCGGCCGTATGATGTATGTTTATTTAACGGGCGCCCGGGTCGTTTTTTTGTCGGGGTCGGGTCACGGCAATCCTTCAAGACGCTTCATATGTTTTTTTTTTTTTTTTTTGTCAGGGCGATTTGTACCCCCCCCCCCCCCCCCGCGGCCTGAAGAAGGGCTCTCGAAACATCCGCTGAAACGCTGTAATGGACGCTCGTACGTGCGCTGGCGTGCGCCCGTCTCCGCTATGCTAATGTCAGACCCCTGCGATCCATCAGAATCCCTCGCGCTGTGCCAGTGATGTATTAATTTGTGGAGAATAGATGGTGTTATTGCTCCATTATAGATAGAAAGTCCAGGTGTGTGTTGGAATCGGAAGTAACGTTGGTTTTGAACTCTCTGCGTGCCGTGTGTGCGTTTGTGTGTCCCGGTGCGTTTACCTACATTCGGACGTACGCGTTAGGGATGGGCATCCATTTTAGGATATTAAAATAGTTGTTCAATGGGGCGGCTAGGTGGTGTAGTAGGCAAGGCGCTCGCCACCAACGCAGGAGACGCTGGGTTCGAGCCCAGCTCTCGGCGTTGCTACCAGCTTGGCTGGTCGTTCATACTAACACAATTGGCAGTATTAGAGGGTGGGAAAGCTGGTGGGTGGGTCCGGGTCGTTGTAAACAGCGACTCCTACAGTTCCGTCGGGGCGCCTGCTCAGCGCGGATAGGATCTAAGGGGGGTAGTGTGATCCTTCCACACGTTACACCCTCTCAGTGAGAGTCCGCGCTGCCAGGTGAAAAGAAGCGGTTGATTGGCTAGACGTGTGTCGGAGGAAGCATGCTATAGCCTCCACTCTCCCAGACCGACTGTGGGGGGTAAGTGCGCAGCGACCAGGAAGGGGATTGGGAATTGGCATAACGACTAACATTGGGATGGGAGAAAAACGGAGAAAAACGGAGAAAAACGGAGGGGGGAAAAGATTAAAAAAAAAAGAAGAAAATAGCTAATAGTTTATGGGAATATCGGATTGTCTCAAACTACATTTCCCCTAATATATCCCCCGTGTGTCGTCTCCAGAACCTGCGCGAGGCGCAGGTGTTCAGCCTGGTGGCGGAGCGGCGGAGGAAGTTCCAGGAGATCATCAACCGCAGCACCACGGAGGCGGAGGCGGCGCAGGTGGTGCGGCCCAAGAGCTCGTCCACGCGCTGGGTGCCGCCGGGCACGCCGCCGCAGCTGGTCACGGAGATCCTGGAGGTGCGCGAGAGCATGCTGTCGCTGCTCGTCAAGCTGCACCAGAAGCTGTCGGCCTCCAAGCAGAACTCGCTGCCGCCCGCCTGGCTGGAGGACACGCAGCGGGCCGAGGCGGCGGGCCGCCACGTGCACGGCGACGGCGTCACCGCCATCGAGCGCATCCTCGTCAAGGCGGCGGCGCGCAGCCGCCAGAGCAAGCGCAGCATCCAGGAGATCTGCGGCAAGGTGTCGCCCCCGGTGGCACCCAAGAAGAACAGCCCCAGCGACAAGAAGACCATGGATAAGGAGGAGAGGTACGAGCGAGAGGCCTGACTGGTAGAACACAGCACCACCTGGTGGTCACAGCGAGAGGCCTGGTCGTGTAGAACACAGCACCACCTGGTGGTCACAGCGAGAGGCCTGGTCGTGTAGAACACAGCACCACCTGGTGGTCACAGCGAGAGGCCTGACTAGTAGAACACAGCACCACCTGGTGGTCACAGCGCTGGGCCTGACTGCTGTAACGCAGCACTGCCTGCTCATTAGGGCTGGGGGGCGATTCTTGCTCAAATGTGAATCACGATTTTTCTCTAAGATTTGAGATCACAATTCTCACACGATTCTTATTTTTTCAATAAAATCATTTATTGCACTCTTTCAACAGACAACATAACATATCAAAGTGATTGACTAAAACTTAAACATAATATATATGAAAGTGCTTGACTTAAACTTAAAAGTGTCTTGTAACATACAAAATAACTCTAGTCAGAATCGTCATAATTTAAAAAAGTTAGGTAAAAAAATATATATCAAAAATTAACATTTTTTAAATCAAATAAATCGTCATAATTTAGAAATTGAGATTGCATAGGTCTATGAATCGAGATCGCGATTTTATTTCGATTAATCGTCCAGCCATGTGACATCTGCGCCAATTGTGTGACGCCTCTTTCGTTCACCGGTTAAGCTTAGGCGCTCTTTTGAAGTTGGTTAAGGTTAGAGTTTGTCTTAGAGCAGGGCGATAGAACACCAGCCCTGATTCCAAACTCTAACCTTAACCAACTTCGAAAGAGTCGCCTAAGCTTAACCAGTGATAAACTAGGCGTTAGGTAGTTTGCAGGCTGTTCGAGGTGGAAATAGGCGCAGAAACAGGCGTCACGCGATTGGCACACATGTCACATGACCAGAAACGTCAGTGGCCAATCAGATCGCAGAACGCGAACGCGGAACTGGAAATCTGTTGGTAAAAGTAATGACGCAGCCAGGTCTAACGCTGTGACCACCAGGTGGTGCTGTGTTCTACTAGCCAGGTCTAACGCTGTGACCACCAGGTGGTGCTGTGTTCTACTAGCCAGGTCTAACGCTGTGACCACCAGGTGGTGCTGTGTTCTACTAGCCAGGTCTAACGCTGTGACCACCAGGTGGTGCTGTGTTCTACTAGCCAGGTCTAACGCTGTGACCAGTAGGTGGTGCTGTGTTCTACTAGCCAGGTCTAACGCTGTGACCAGTAGGTGGTGCTGTGTTCTACTAGCCAGGTCTAACGCTGTGACCACCAGGTGGTGCTGTGTTCTACTAGCCAGGTCTAACGCTGTGACCAGTAGGTGGTGCTGTGTTCTACTAGCCAGGTCTAACGCTGTGACCAGTAGGGCTGGGCGATTAATCGAAATAAAATCTCGATTAACAAAATGTGTGTCCGGAATAAATGGGTCATTATTATCCAGTAGTAATTCTTAACCCTATTTTCAAATTGAGAAATCGTTAACTTTTTTTGAATTTATTCAACAGGCTGGCTTTTTTTTTTAAAGGGTTTCTGGGTCATGAAATGTACTCTCTGCGGGTAAAGAACCGGGCAGACATTTTAATTCAGTATCAGTTCTCAATTCTCATCATGCCACAACAACAACAACGTGTCCTATTATTGCAGAGTAGTAGATAACGGTAACGGTATTATAATGTTACCATATTTCAGGTTGTTGTAAAATAAAAAAAAAAACGGTTAAAGAAACGCCTAAATCCCATTATTATTCCATAACACGCTTTCCCCCCCAAATCTCCTACCTGCTCTCCTACTATAATACACTCCCATATTTGGGGGAAGAAAAAAGAAAGAAAAAAAACGAAATTGAATCCAGTGTGATTCGGCTGCCCCCCTCTAACGATGATGGAACAGGCCAGGAACACTCAATAACAGCCTTATTTCTGGCTCCGGCTCGACCCGCAGAGTCGAAGACGAAAAAAGGTGTAACGTCTCTGCTCTCTCCGCCGCGTGCAACTGTGCGTGTCGCGCGGCTGGAAAAAGGAAAAAGCCAAAGAGTAGCGGGTTAGGGGGGGATGCCGAGACCATCTCTCAGGCTGCTCGTCTGCCGCCCCTGAAGCTGTCGAGGGGGAACCGCTGAGCTGTGGCGCCCTGTCAGCGCTTGTTTATGTCTCCTTATTAGGGTCTCAATTTACAGTCATCCCGGCACCCGGCAGGCAGCGCAGGGGGGCCGGCCCCTGCCACATTAGTCTAATAATCACCCTCCTCCGCCCGCTCTCACACGCGCACACACACACACTCACACTCCCGCTCTCACACACACACGCCTAACCTTGGAGACACCGGACACTCGCGCTGCACCTTATAGATGGATTTTATCACGCACACGTCGGGGAATAGGGGACGACATTCGGGGACGACATTCGCGGGCGACAGTGGCTCAGGAGGTAGAGCGGGTTGTCCGGTAATCGGAAAAGGTTCCTGTGGGGTGGCCGTCTCACAGCACGAAGGTCCTGGGTTCGAACCCCGGCGTTCACGTGGGTTTCCTCCCACCCCAGTTAAGACTGCCGAAACCCGTCCAATCTTTCGCCGTTGACTAGAGACTCACTTCTTCAACCATTATCTAAAAAAAAAAAAAAAAAAATACCTAACCCTAACTAACCTTACTGTCATGCACTTGTCCTAATAAACTAACCTACACTGTAGCACTCAACACTTTGATGAACATTGTTACTCAGCTGATAGAAGTTGTGCCCTTCCTGATGACTTGTCGTACAGAACTTGTAAGGTGCTTTGGATAAAAGCGTTCAGCTAAATGACTAAATGTAAATGTAAACACCATGAAGACATGCATGTTAGGCAGCGACTACGGATGGAAACTAGATCATTAGCTAAATTCTGGCACATGTACATTGATGTGGAAACTGAACGTGTCGATTGATGTGCACTGTCCCCGGATAATAAATAAATAAATATATAAACTTAAACTTAATCCCGGCTTCTCCCGGACAGCGTGCCGACGTGTCCTTGAGCGAGACACTTAACCACCCTAACTGCTCCCGATGAGCAGGTCTGCACCTCGCACGGTCGCCGTCGGTGTGTGAATGTGTGAGTTAACGGGTGAATATGAGGCATGAGTTGTAAAGCGCTTTGGATAAAAGCTGTTTATATAAATACAGTCCATTTATGGAAGACCAAATGTGCGAAGGAAACACGAGCCGCTCGTTCCCTGGAGGTTGTAAGGCAGCGGTGGAGAGGGAGGGAGGGAGGGGGTGTGGCCATGAGGGGCGTGGCCAGGAGGATGGGGCGTGGCCAGGAGGAGGGTGTTAGTACCTTTTTTTTTTAATTACGGAGAGAGTCTCTTCCTTCAGGGTTCACCGACCGTCATCACATTATTTGATGAAATGGGTTAAAACTAATTTTGAGGCTGTGGCTGGAAGCTAAATCATTTCAAATGTGTTGTTTTACTGATCTTTAGGCGCGACAGTGGCTCAGTAGGTAGGTAGAGCAGTTGTCTGGTAATCCGGAGGTTCCCGGTTCGACTCCCGCTCCTCCCCGGGCAGCGTGTCGACTCTGTCGAAGTGTTCTTGAGCGAGACACTTCACGCCTAACTGCTCCCGATGAGCTCCGCCGTCGGTGTGTGAATGTGTGAGTGAACGTGTGAATGTGAGACACAAATTGTAAAAGCGCTTTGGATAAAAGAGATGTATAAATGCACCATCTACCATCTATTGTATACAAATATTTAGTATCGTCTTTGAACTTAAGGCAGTCGAGTAACAAATTGTATCTTGATACAGATCAATCCCCTCCTCTTTTCATTCTCTTTCCCTTCCTTCCCTCCTTCCTTCCCTCCAGGCGCCAGAGGGCCAGAGAGCGCCAGCAGAAGCTGCTTGCTGAGTTCGCCTCCAGGCAGAAGAGCTTCATGGAGACGGCCATGGATGTTGGTAAGAGGAGACTTTAGTCATAGCAGTCCTTCCCCAACGTTTTCCCAATGTTTCCATGAGAATTGTTGTCCGGCTGGTAAACGCCGGCGATGCGACGGCACAGGGTTTGCGGAGCCAGGTGTACTCTCTCTCCGTCCACAGCCGTGAAAGACCTTGCAAATTAACTCAAAGGCACATTAAGGGTTATTCATTTTCCCGGACGCCTTGACACAATTGTCCTTATACCCCGGAGGAAAGAACGCCGTCGGCTGAAATAGCCGTCACGGCGGCCTCACCATGGTTTTACCAATTCTGTTTGCAGAAAGAGAGAGGAGAGCATTCCTGTGGGGGGCGGTTGCTGGCTAGGGGCACCCAGGATCAAAGCGCTAATAGTGGGCTGGACTCCGGGGGCTCACCCTGACATGGCCTGGTTAGTGGATGAGTAATGGGTTGTGATCAGACGATGGTGCTCAGGACCTCCCACTGAGCGCCGAGTCCCCCTGTTCCTCCTGCCCCCCCTCAGTCTCCTCATCACCTTTGGACGCCGTGTATGGCTTTAACTGGGGCAGGAAGATGTACGATAATAAGAATACGTTAATAAGATAATACAATAATAAGGTCAAATAACATGCACGCAGACATCAAGCCAGTGCCCTGTCAGTCGACACACAATACTTCCAATCAATTCTAAGATGAGAGATATTCCTTTATTGATCCCCTTGGGGAAATTCAGCCATCATAGCAGCAGGGCGAGGGGAGGTACAGGTATGGGCAGGGTAATGGAAGGACGACATAAATATATAGGCAATCAAATTGTATCTGAATATAAAAATATGAGAACAAATAAACGGTGTAAACAAAGGTACAGATGAGGGTCTGTGTGCCTTATTGGTTATATTATTATGTTACAATAAATATAGACAATAAAGAATTTGAATCTGAATATATATATACTAGGAGTAGAAGTACACGGTATACACAAGGTACCCTAACTGGCATGGTATACGTTGCAGGTTTCGGTTAAGAGTCGGACGCTACTTTTCCAGCCACTAATTCCTGCCTTCTGTTTGTTTTGTCCTGTTCACAAACTATGCATTTGCTCGCATGGTAGATCATGTATTTGGGCACATTTGCTCGCATGCTAGATAGGGGTGGGACGATACATCGATCCAGATCGATATATCGATCTATTAATGATCCAATAGGATCGATGCAACGTAAAAAGATCGGTTAATATTGCGATACTCTTATTTTGAAAATCCTGTGGCGAGTCGTGTCCGCTCAACAGCACAGCAGTAGCGCCTGAAACACGTGTAGACAGAGCAAGGCTACATAGTGTGCCTATTTTGTGAGTCCCTGCTGTTTTATTCCGCAACGGATCAAATGCATCTAACATGCTTTGCATCCTCGCCATTCCTTTATGTCGCATACCGAAATGAACGCTATGTTAGCATAAGCTAACAAGCTAACCCTGATTAGAGCCATATAGAGAACAGCAGCGGTCTATTAGTGGGGACTGGGGAAGGGGTGGAGGGGCATTCTCCCTTTCTGTGTGTGTGTGTGCGTTTGGAAAGACCAGATGAAGTCAGACGAGTATATTATATTGATAGTAAATTTACTGAGGATGGACAGATAATGTTGATATTTAAACATAAAAAATACAATACATAATACATGTATTCATGATCATCATGCAACATAAAACAATTGTAGGGTTTGGGAGAGGAAGGGGTTTTAGGTTGCGTGTTGTGAGTTCCAAAAATATTAACTTGAAGTTTAAAGCTCAATATATCAAAACGTGGCACTTTACAGTGAACAGGAGGTCTATTTGTATTAAAAACAATAGATTGTTTTTCATTTAAATGTCTGGAAGAGCTAAAAAATGTCCAATGATTGTGTTAAATGGGCATATAATATTGTCTCATATCGATCGCAGGCACCTGAATCGAATAGAATCGTATCGTGGCAGACTTTGTGATATCGGCAAATATCGTATCGTTGTCCAAAGAATCGATATCGTATCGTATCGTGATGAAACTGGTGATTCCCACCCCTAATGGTAGATCATGTCTTTGGGGATTTTTTTTTAAGTTTTAGTGGTTTTCTGCCCAGGTTGCCAGTAGTCCCCTGCCATCCCAAGTGTCCCCACTGACATTGACCCCCATAGCATCTGAATGCCTGGCTCGCGTTTACATTAAGTGCCTCCGGTCTCCTCGTGAGCTGCAGTGCCACGTTTTTACATTGATTTCAAAGGTCACAGGAGTATTATGCATATTTGCTGTGGAATTCTAATGAGGCAAATTGATGGGAGTATATGTGCAAACATTAATCTCCCACATTACCTCCGCCGATGATGTTATGTCTTCACCCTGATATCTAAAAAAGACAAATTTGGGCCGTATTGCTCTAGAATTTGCTGTGCGCATTCATGACACCAAGAGGAAAGAATCTATTGATTTGATTGGTCGACAGTGGCTCAGGAGGTAGAGCGGTTGTCTGGTAGTCGGAAGGTTCCCGGTTTGATTCCCGCTCCTCCTGGGCAGCGTGTCGAAGTGTCCTTGAGCAAGACACATAAGCCCCATGCTAAACCAATACAGAGCAATTAGCTGCTTATGGCTTCACTGGCCACTGGGTAGTTTGCACTGTGGGAAATCAAATCAAAGCTAAGATACGATCCTCCATCCAAGAACAACCAAGTGTTGTCATCCCATACACTTATAGATTAGAATCCCCATTTAATTTGTCACGACTTGCTACTTAGCTGTGGGATTACCGCAGTTCCACACCCTGAAACCTGCTCAGATCTAGTCCACCTTATTGTATCTGATCATTTTGAAGTGACGCCACTTATCGATTTCACGCAGTTATCGATAATTATCGATAAATCGATAAGTGGTCTCAGCCTTAGATGTAGTGCAAATCTTTTGTAGATTCCCATCCAAAATGTCTGCGTTGTGTCCTGACATTACGGTGTCGTAACATAAGGCAGCAGTATAGTAGCGGCACCTGTGTCCTTGTCTCTTACCCCCCCCCCCCCCTGTGTGTGTGTGCGGCGGCGCGTGCGTGTGTGTCTGCCGTGCACGCGTGCGCTCCGTACAAAGATGGCCTGAGGCCGAAAGCTCCGGCATTTGACATCCAACGCAAACACTTCTCATTTCCCCGAGAACACGGCGACCTCTCCCGAGAGCGCACGCCTCCGAACGGCAATAAATCAATTCCGACGCGGCTTGACATTTCCAGACAATATTTACAGTTCAAATTGGAACGGTCTCTTTTAACATTTAAAAGCAAAATTTCATATTTAGTAATAATTAATATCGAGCGCTGTGCCAATTACTCGGGCGCAGTTGGCCGGAGAGTGGAACCGTGTTTTATTGATGTGATGCGGCTGCATGGGCCGCGGCGCACGTGTTCCTTCGTTGCATCGGAGCGCCGTGAGTTTTCTTTCTAGCACATTCATTCATCCATCCATCCATCCATCCATCCATCTATCGATCCATCCATTCATTCATCCATTCATTTAACCTTTATGCTATTCTCGGTCCTCGCTTCACAAGGGTGGAACGAACTTCCAGATGGTTTTCAGCAACAGTGGATCGGGAGGCAGAGCGGGTCGTCTGTTAATCTGAAGGTTCCCGGTTCGATTCCCGCTCCTTGAGCAAAACACTTAACGCCTAACTGCTCCCGGTGTTGGCACCTTGCATGGTCGCCTCCACCGTCGGTGTGTGAGTGAATGGGTGAATGTGATGCATAAGTTGTAAAGCGCTTTGGATAAAAGCTGTAAATGTAGTCCATTTACCATTTCCTCCGTTGACTAAAAACACACTTCATTCAATATCAAAAATAATATATATATATATTATTACTATATAATATTGCCTATATTACTACCTTGTAAGTCACTTTTGGATAAAAGCGTCAGCTTAATGACTTTTTAAATGTAATTCTCCGGGATACATCGAGGGGCTGGACCTATGGGGTAGTATAATATAATAATAATAATTTAGGACCTGCTCCGAGGTCATCATTTGGCACACATGCGAACCATGCATACAATGCGTATCTGCGATTAACCCATCCCGTCGTCCTTCCCCCCCAAGGGCAGCCGGGAGCAGACAGGCGCCACGTGAGCCGCGCCAGGGGACCAATCCAAGTGCTCCTGTCCGTCTTCGTCAAGGACGCCACAGCGTTAGCGATCTTGTTGTTGTGCATGTTTTTCCATTGGGTTTATCTTATCGGGGGGGGAAACCCTTGCGAGCACGGGGAGAACATGCAAACTCCACACAGAAAGGCCTGGGAGATACCCCACCTGGGTAACTGGCATCATGGAAACCTGGTCCCCAAGCGGGATGTGATGCTAGCGATGTGTTTGCGAAGTGATATTTGGAGCATTTGTTAAGTTAACTTTATGTCTGATGATAACGCTAACTAGGGATGTTCGATATTGGCTTTTTTACCGATAGCCGATATACCGATATTGTCCAACTATTAATTTCCGATATATGCAGGGTTCCCCCCCCCCCCAAAAAACTGAATAATTTCAGGTAATTAACATTACATATCTCTTGTTGTGGAATTAACACAACATTATGCATACTTTTGACAATAAATAAAATAAGAATGTGTTCTTACTTGCTTGCCTGGGTAAATAAAGGTTAAATAAATGTTTGAAAACCAATACAGATTATTTCCAATATTACATTTTAATGCCAATATCGGCCGATAATACCGGACATTCCTAACGCTAACCCTTCTTTGCTGTTGTCATTAGCGGTCTATAGCAGCAGAACTCCTCAGAGGAATGACAACCAGTCGTCAGCATATTGGGAGGAATTGGGAGTATAACAACATCCACCTCGGAAGCACATCGGTAGAACTCTTTATCGATTTGCTGTGGGTTAAGAGGAATAGCCTCGCTTAATTGAGCAGGATCATTTGTCCTCTGAACAGGAGCTTGTCTTGCAGCGAGTGACCTGACCTCAAAGGTCCAATCTGTTATCCCAATATAAACAAACTCCCACTACCACAAAAAAAACTTTAAAGTAGGAATAGGCTTGTTTTCATTCTCTTTGTAATTGACTGAGACCTTAATAATAATATATTTGATATAGACTAATTTTGGCCGGTCTCACAGCCGCAAAAAAATTATTGCCTCACGTTGGATTCACCCAGACAAACTCTGGCCCGAAGGTATGGATTCTCACCTATCTTGATGTGATCTATCTGGAGATATCCACTGCACGTGTTATTGTGGTAAATGTCCATGTATATCGTTTTTTTTGTTTTGTTTTGGTGTTTTTTGTATAACTAATTATGTATGTGTTCTGGGCCTCGGCGGGTTGTGGTGTTAAAGAGGCATGATGCTTTGACTCGCTATGGTGCCGGACTCAGGGCCCCCGAGGGTTGGGGATAGTGGCTGCTGTGGATGTTGATGGAGGGGCCTCGGGATGATAACTGTACAGTCTGTCTCAATTATTGTCTAGTCATTGTTGTCTTAGGTTATTGTCCTGGGATGTCTTTTTGTGTATAATTGTTATTATTGTATTGTGATATGTTTTGTTTCATGTTAAAAGAAAAAACAAATTGATAAAAAAAAACATTATATTCGATGTGTAGGGGAGCTTTATATTTGTGGAACATATCACGAGGCGCTACAGTGTAAGAACATAAAAAACGCGTAAGAGTAAAAAAGAACATGAAATGTGAAGGGCTAAAACTAGTAAAAGAGAACATAAAATAAGAATACAATACCCTTAATACAAGGACTAACGCTAGACCATAATAAATATCAGAGTGTAAAAAAGAACTACCTCGGCGCCGCAGGCTGCCTGAAGGTCTTGCAGCACATTACCGCTCAGTGTTATTGACCCGGTTCGTTCAGACGGGTTTCTTCCCTCATTATTGTCTCAACGGCAACGGATCAGAGATCAGAAAATCGTATTCTCGACTTTGCTCTCCTTTTTTTTTTTTTTTCGTTTGGTATAGTTTGTAAAGATGTATTGGATACCTCTTTTAGCTTAGCTTGGATTTTATAGTGTCTTTTTTGTGTGTTTTTGAAAGGCAACTTTTTGTAACAATGAATCCGTGTGATGCGTTTGATGCCTTGTAAAATTATGTATTTTGTATCATTTTGAGAACTGCGTGATGTTAAAACAAGGCCAGACATACATCAAGTAAAATTCCCTGTTCACCTGATAATATGACACCCAACTCCAACGAAAGCACTCGTCTTGATTCGCGTGCAAATTTAATTCCGCCCCCATGCAATGACCAAAGTCACATGTAAACAACCTTTTTTTAAACAAAGAATTGTTACTATTAGAGATACTATAACTGTTCGCTTTTATAGTAAACATGTTCTTAAACATTCAAACTGTGATGATATATAAAAAAATAAAAAATAAACTTTTATTGTGATTACTGATTTGCCGTCATTTCACTTCCGCGACTTGCGGGCGAAACCGCTGGGGGCGCGGTCACATATTATTAGGAATCTGAATCCGATACATACTAAAATATTATTATTTTTTTTTATTTTTTTTTTTGCGTTTATCGCTTTTATTCTACTGGGCAGTAGGGATGGGAATCGAAGACCGGTTCCAACGGGGTTCCTAATTGGCCGATGCCTGGAACCGTGTGGCTCCCGTGACTTTCAATTCCCTTATCGCTGCCAGGTTTTTCCTACAGTTGCGCAATAACGTTAGCGTTAGCATGTAGCCATGGCAGACTATTTGATTCATTAAGGGCTCGAAATTGCCTGGGTTTTGGTAATATGCTCCCGAAATGCTCCCGCTGTTTGGCCACTTCTATGTGCAGTGAAAACTACTTGAATGCTTTAGAACCTAGTCATTGATTTAGTTCAGGGTGAGCTAAAATTAGCCGCGGAGCTGACGCTAGCTAACGTGAGCTAACGCTAGTTAATCAAGCTCTCAGAGAGAGATAAACAGCTGACAGCGGATAGTACAGGTACAAATACAATAAAACAGCGGGTGGGGGCTGTTGTGTAAACCTTGTACTCTTTAGTTCACATATAATAAGAGACGGAGTGTTTGTTTACTAGTCTGTACTCTGTAAGACAGGAAGTACCGTGGTGCAACATACAAATGTGTCCGTGTAGCAACACAAGCCAATACCTTACAGGACAGCAATAGGGGGTATCTGCAGAGCCGCAGAGCCAGGCGTGGACGGGTTTGAGGCGGGGCTTCGTGGCGTAGACAAGTATTAGTGGCCTGGACAAGTATTTGCACTACTGCGCGGATGAGGGGGGGGGTTCTCTCTCGCTCGCTCCCTCTCTCGTTTACGACACATACACAACTTAACTTTCGTCTCGTTTACATCAGGGTCCCCCATTTTCAACTTCACTTTTGTCTCGTTTACATAGATCCCCCATTTTCAACTTAACTTTCGTCTCGTTTACATAGGTACATAGACAGTAATGTTACATCTAGACATTTATGACATACCAGATCTAGTAATAATAGAGTATATATAAAAAAAAATCTAACCCTTACTAACCTTACTGTCATGCACTTGTCCTAATAAACTAACCTACACTGTAGCACTCAACACTTTATGACCATTGTTACTCAGCTGATAGAGTTGTGCCCTTCCTGATGGCTTGTCGTACAGAACTTGTAAGTCGCTTTGGATAAAAAGCGTCAGCTAAATGACTAAATGTAAATGTATTCCCCCTCAAATGTATATACTCTATTATTACTAGATCTGGTATGTCATAAATGTCTAGATGTAACATTACTGTCTATGTACCTATGTAAACGAGACGAAAGTGAAGTTGAAAATGGGGGATCTATGTAAACGAGACGAAAGTTAAGTTGTGTATGTGTCGTAAACGAGAGAGGGAGCGAGCGAGAGAGCCCCCCCTCATCCGCGCAGTAGTGCAAATACTTGTCCAGGCCGCCTGTAGCTGTTCCGCAACTGTAGCTATTTCCGGGGTAGGCCTGATTGGCCCCGACAGGCACGTGACCGCCGCGGCCACACCCCGCGGCAGCCCTGCGACGCGGCAACGAGGCTGCTGTGGTTCACAGGCGCTTTCCGCCTTCAACGCCGCCCGCAGCAGAAGGAGTTTGCGGCGCCTTTCACTGTCATCAGTCATAATAATATCATCAGTCATCTCTAATAATATGAATCACTGTTCAATGTACTAATATACAATACGGCTCACTTTTCCCACTTCAATGACAGAGCCGCTGTTTAATAATATTGTCGCGGCGGAGCTCCGTCGCGGCAGCATTATGTAGCAGTAATCCCCCCTTTTTTACCATCGACAAACTAGCTCAATTGGTAACGCTGCTTGGCTGTGGATCCTATGGTCCTAAGTTCGATTCCCTTACTTTTTTTTTTTTTTTTTTTTTTTTTACGTGCATAGCGTATTGTATATTGTATGGTACAATTTACAGTAAGGTGTATGCGTTGCAGTGCAAATGCTTCTTACTGTTGCGCTCCAGAGACCGTTACTGTACCATACACGTGTGGTGGTGTGTGTGTGTGTGTGTGTGTGTGAGAGAGAAGTCAGAGGAATAACGACCTGTTATTCAATAGATTAAATTAGTTTAAGAATAAAAAAATAAATACATTTTAAGAGAATCTCAAATACATTATTTTATTTAAGTGTAGGCTATAGTTAATGTTTTATTTTTTACAGTTTTTGTATTTTTCTGACATGGTAAATGGCTGCTTTTTTATATAGCGCTTTTATCCAAAGCGCTTTACAATTTGTTCCTTACATTTTACCCAATCACTCACACATTCACACAACGACGGCGGAGGCAACCATGCAAGGTGCCAACCTGCTCATCGGGAGCAGTTAGGGGTTAAGTGTCTTGCTCAAGGACACATCGACACGCTGCCCGGGAGGAGCGGGAATCGAACCGGGAACCTCCGGATTGCCAGACGACTGCTCTACCTCCCGAGCCACTGACATGGGGGCTCAACAATAAATTACAATCAGAAATATCAAGTTGCATGTTGTTATTCTAACCAGCTTAGTTCTGTTGCATTTCCAATGTATTTATTTAAATTATAAATTGATCAGGTATCGATAAGGGAATCGATAAGCAGAATCGATAATGGAATCTTATCGATAAAATCCTATCAATTCCCATCCCTACTGGGCAGTCCATTAGAGAGAGAGAGAGGTGAAACGGGAGAAAGAGTGGGGGGAAGACATTCGACAAATAACGACGGGTTCGGGAATCGAACCCGGGTCGGCCACTGGGGCCATGTGGTTCGCCACTGGGGCGCCCAAAAGAATGTTTAACGTAACGCTGTGATGTTTCTTTTCTTTCGCCACAGAGTCCCCAGACGTGGACGCGGCCATGGACCTGGGGGCGTCCGAGGTGATGGAGTCCGAGGTTCTCTACGACTGCGTGATCTGCGGCCAGAGCGGGCCCTCCACCGAGGACAGGCCCACCGGCCTGGTGGTCCTCCTCCAGGCCTCCTCAGGTACTACATTACCCAGCATCCCCCTCCTCCCCTCTCGGGACACCACCTGAATGAATGGCTTACACGCCGCCGCTGCTTTGTATCGCCGCCGTCTTTTGATTTGTAGTTCAATTTAAACAAGCTGCGAATGAAATCGCGGCTGTCTGTGTGTGGAAGGGGGAGGGGTCAAATATATTTTACAGATATGAGATAACTGTTATTCACGGCAGCTTAAGAGATCCAGACAATATTGAAAATCTCATTTTAATAGGCAGGTTAGCTGTTGTTTTAATTGGTTCATTTATCACCTCACGCATGGATCCCACCGCTGGCTTTGCCTGCCGATGGGTAATTTCCACGTCGCCGTCCGTTGTTGACAGAGGAGGATCGTTCACTGTTGTGGAAAATAAACGGCACGTTTGATTAGTAATTAGGTCCCCGAGTTATAAGACATTTTCAAAGGGGGGGGACACACTCCCTACCTCCCTCAAGGTCAAAGGGACGTCCTGCGTGGCTCCGCCTCCTTCTTTTCTTCATACATCAGACCCGTCGACGTAAGTCGCTAGCGGGTGAATTATCCTGATGGGTTCACCGCCCCACTTATTACTTTGTCCTTTTCCATGATCAGAAACGCTCATCGTTTTCTTTAAAGGGGATCCGACCCCTTCCTCCTCCTCCTCCTCCTCCGCCGCTCCCTCTCTCCCTGCCGCTGATTACCGAGATCATGTGGAGGAAATTAGCTGTCATTACCAGCTCTTGATTTATCAGTCATTATTCTTCCATCTGCCCGGCGTGGAACGGAGAGAGTGGGGAAACATCTGTGTTCGACCGCTAGCAGACGGTTCAGTGTGGCGTGTGTTCCCCCTTCCTGCCGCAATCACAGGCCTTCCAGTGTTTTATGTAAATATTATACCCGCCCGCTATTAATGGAACGTTTCCAAAGGCTCATTACTCAACGTCGTGAATTAACCCTTTCACTACCACACTACAGAAGGTCAATCCTTTCACTACCACACTACAGACTGTTAACCTTCTGTAGTGTGGTAGTGAAAGGTTAACCGTCTGTAGTGTGGTAGTGAAAGGTTAACCTTCTGTAGTGTGGTAGTGAAAGGATTAACCTTCTGTAGTGTGGTAGTGAAAGGTTAACTGTCTGTAGTGTGATAATGAAAGGGTTAACCGTCTGTAGTGTGGTAGTGAAAGGGTTAACCGTCTGTAGTGTGGTAGTGAAAGGTTAACCGTCTGTAGTGTGGTAGTGAAAGGGTTAACCGTCTGTAGTGTGGTAGTGAAAGGTTAACCGTCTGTAGTGTGGTAGTGAAAGGGTTAACCATCTGTAGTGTGGTAGTGAAAGGTTAACCGTCTGTAGTGTGGTAGTGAAAGGGTTAACCGTCTAGTGTGGTAGTGAAAGGATTAACCTTCTGTAGTGTGGTAGTGAAAGGTTAACCGTCTGTAGTGTGATAGTGAAAGGGTTAACCATCTGTAGTGTGGTAGTGAAAGGTTAACCTTCTGTAGTGTGGTAGTGAAAGGTTAACCGTCTGTAGTGTGGTAGTGAAAGGATTAACCTTCTGTAGTGTGGTAGTGAAAGGTTAACAGTCTGTAGTGTGATAGTGAAAGGGTTAACAGTCTGTAGTGTGGTTGTGAAAGGTTGACCGTCTGTAGTGTGGTAGAGAAAGGTTAACCTTCTGTAGTGTGGTAGTGAAAGGTTAACCGTCTGTAGTGTGGTAGTGAAAGGGTTAACTGTCTGTAGTGTGGTAGTGAAAGGATTAACCTTCTGTAGTGTGGTAGTGAAAGGTTAACCGTCTGTAGTTTGATAGTGAAAGGGTTAACCGTCTGTAGTGTGGTAGTGAAAGGGTTAACCTTCTGTAGTGTGGTAGTGAAGGGTTACCCTTCTGTAGTGTGGTAGTGAAAGGGTTAACCATCTGTAGTGTGGTAGTGAAAGGTTAACCGTCTGTAGTGTGGTAGTGAAAGGGTTAACCATCTGTAGTGTGGTAGTGAAAGGTTAACCGTCTGTAGTGTGGTAGTGGAAGGGTTAACATTCTGTAGTGTGGTAGTGAAACGGTTAACCTTCTGTAGTGTGGTAGTGAAAGGATTAACCTTCTGTAGTGTGGTTATATATTATGCTGCGTTATCGCGAGACTAGTGTCGCGCGATAATATAATTGACGCTGTAACTGAGGGGTACAATTCCCTGACTGTATTACTAGATATGATACTTACTACCACTACCTTTGTACTTAATATTCGGCCACCCAGTACACGGCATAAATATATTATCATAAACACTCTCACGTAGATGAAACGGATCCAACACAAATGTACGAAGTCGAAGTATGCGTTTATTACTACACAGCAATGGTGTGTAGAGCAAGCACTTAATCACTTAATTACATTTATGAATTGAAATAGTATGCACTTTTATGGCAAAGAGTATTTGTCGGTATATCAATAGAGAATGTCCAATCTCTGATGGCGCAGGTGGTAAATATACGACCTGGAATAGTTAAGGAATAACAGCAATGATACTTTAATGATTATATACTAGATACACTAAGGGGGGGTTAATCCGGTCGTTTGTAAGCCGACAGGAGTAGGAGGGGGGGGGGGTAGAATCCGGCTGCCTCGTCCGGCCAAGGGTATCCCAGGTGAACCCACTGTAGTGCCGTTCAATGCGCCGGCGATCCTTGGACCACAGATGAAAGCAGGTGGACTCTTTGTGGGCCGGCTCTCTCCGGTCCACGGGGGAGAGACGTGAAGCGACCTCGTCTTGCAGAGCGTCTCCTCACCTTGCGTCCTCTCCAGGGGGGGGGGGTTCCAACACACGGCAGTGTCGGGGGTCTTTATCCATGGAATAATCAAAGTATACAAAGCATAATCCGTGCCTGGGAAGGCGGGCTGTCGTCGGTAGAATAATCCGGTATACAGGTCCACTCGCTCGTCGGCTCTGGGGCTCCTCGGGTGCAGCTTCACATGGGGTCAACCACCCTGGGTAAGCAGCCAGTTCTCTGCCCGAAACGATGGGGTACTGACTGCGGTAGTATTCTCACCGCACGAAGCACTATATATTAACAGACTATTATTAGCTTAATAGACTACGTCCAACTCGACGATATAGTGCCAAATATGACTATTCAAATATTAATATACACGATGTCTCAATACCGATGGTAGGCGAACTTGGCCTTACTCCCACACGTGGCGTCGCGGGGAGGCTTTACGTCTGTGACTCTATTGGAGGGTAAGAAACTGGACTGAAAAGGAAGTCCTACTTTAGTAGCGCAGTATATATACGCACTATGAACAAATAGTCCCATTAGTGGTGCGGTAGCCAGATTCCTACGCGGAACTAGGACTTGTTCGTACATGTGGAGCGGTACGTTTGAACTGGGTCTGAGGGGTATGGCAGCCTGGCACCAAGGTCTCGACCAATAGTAGAATGGAGACTATTATGGGATGTTCAGTAGGCTAGAATGGATATTCAATGCATATTGTACAAGGAATATACAAGGGATATCAGGGAATATTAGAGAATATACAAATACAATTAAATATATATATATAAATAAATATATATATTCGGTTTAATCTGGCCCTTCACAACAGACGCCGTTAATCTTTTTCTCAACGTTGGGTCTGTATTGTCCTTAAATACTTGCCGTAGTTCCCAGCTGTGGTACCAGGAAGTGATTGCACTACCGGAGCTGTAGTCAGAATAATGTGTTAAACTAAAGTAGTGGTCCGGTAATCATTGTTATACAGGTGAGGTTAAGAAGTCCTCAGGATATAACACAATTCGGCGATGAGGACGTCTGAATCTGCACAATGCAAGAAAAAAGAAGTCCGTTGCAAGCCTTGTTTACATTATTAACATTAGCGAGTTAGCATGTTAGCTCACGTTCATACGGGCGGCACTGGGAAACATCTACAAGAGGAGGAAATCCACTTTACACACTAAAGGAAGGATCGACTGGACTATCGTGAGTGTTTACAACAGAAATTGCTTGGGTTATTGGAAATATTGGACCGTTTGATGACAATGTAGCCCCTTTCGTGACTGTGATGCACGGAGTGAATCCACAGTCACTTGCTCCTCAATAGGAAACTAACCTAGATTTACCATGAAGGACTGGTTCTGGCTGAACCGTTCGTTATACAAGAATCACAGAGACGTTTCAAAGGTGCTCACAGTTGCACAAGGGTTTCGGACAGAGATACGGGATGGTTTGAAAGCTCTGCGTTGCTAATAAACATTTTAAATAATTTTTATAAACTGCTCAAAACGGCATTATTTCCGCCGTTGGGTGATCACAGCTAGCGCATGCGCACCATCCCTTATCTCTGTCCGAAATCCTCGTGCAACTGTGAGTACCTTTGTAATGTCTCTGTGATTCTTGTATAACGAACGGTTCGGCCAGAACCAGTCCTTCATGGTAAATCTAGGTTGGTTTCCTATTGAGGAGCAAGTGACTGTGGATTCACTCAGTGCATCACAGTCACGAAAGGGGCTAATGACAATGTGGAGCAAATAAATGAAAATGGGGGACCCTGATGTAAACAAGACAAACGTCTTTCTCTGGTCTGCATCCCCTTAACAATTGTATGTATTGAGCCGTACTGTATCATTCATTCATGGAACTGTTACACTGAGCTTGCACTGAATTTGTTGAGAAACCTGCTTCTGCAGCAGTCTGTGTGTGAGCAACCAGTCAGCAGCATTGTGAATTTAGAGATTCACTAAAAGACACATTGAGAGACAGGTTTGTCTGTGGATTAAGAAATGAAGGTTCACAGAAGAAACTGACAGAGTGATTTGACACTGGAGAGAGCTGTCAATATCAGTGTAACAATGTTAATGGCATCAAAGGAAGGGCACAGAAAATTACGATAAATCTGGTTTTAAAAGAAACACTGGAAATTACAAAAAGAAGAGACATGTTCATGCTGTTGAACAAGGAGATGGAACAGCTAGTGACTCCTCAGATGAAGAGGAGAGGATAAATCTCCTCCTCTGGTCATTATTTGGGTAGAACACACCTATTTTGAACACCTTCGGCAGACTTTTTTTTTTTTTTTAGCCATTTTAATCTAGATTAATCTAGATTAATTCCAGGATTGCAGGTAGATTAATCTAGATTAAAAAAATTAATCTATGCCCAGCTCTAATATATATATATGTATCATTCTTTCCAAAAGCAAAGAGGCCTAGAAGCGTGGCTAGCGCTAATGGCGCGCATACCAGCGTGGCTAACTGCCGGCACAGAGGCACTTAAAAGAGGATTTCACCCGTCTAATGAACACACTGACTAGACAAATATCAAGATGTATCCATCAGTGGACCAATTGCATGCTTTTGCAGAGGACAAGAAGCCTTCAGTCGACTCCTTCTGACATTAAGCACCCCTAGGCCTGTTGCAATAAGCAATAAATCAATTTATCGCGCAATAATGAAAATGAATGCAATGATTTTGACGGGGGCAATTCATTGCTATTTGCGTGTTTGTTTTAATGAGGCGGGAACCAGTACCTCTCCGTGTGGGGAGGCGGGCCGCTGACGTTACTACAGAGTACAGCACGGGAGCTCCTGTGAGCACCATGCGTATGTTGGGCAGTAGCAACGCTACATAGCTTAACTACATTTCTCAGTAGCGTGATGGTAGCGTCGCTCCTTTTGAACCAAGTAGCGTTCTTTGTAGTGTAGCTATTTTTAGACCCAAGTAGTGATGTAGCGTGAACAAACGCTATACGCTACTGCCCGGAGAAACTGGACTGCTAAATAAAGATTAAAGATCTAGCGTTGATGCTATGACGCTTCCTCCTCATCGTTGATTGCCTGTAGTAGCTGCATCTAACGTTAGTAGCTAACGTTAAAACTAACCTAAAGTTAGTTGTTCACCAACAATCTCAACATTTGTTTTATCATTAGCTCAAAAACACAGAACCGGACGACACAAGTTGTCCGCTCATAGGTTCTGCTAGGATAATAACAACAATACTTCCGGTCAGTGGGTTTCAAAATAAAAGAGCAAAGTCTAAAAGACGTTTATTTTGTACAGCGTTTTCCTCCACGAGTACTCAAGTACATCATGTGATCAATCGATCTGTTTTTTTTTGCCCATCCCTAGTTTATCCTGTGCTGAAAAGTCTCCATTCCAATAGAGATAGTATATATTTGTGTTTATTTGATTATTGTTGAGCTATATTTTAATCGAGAGTAACTGGTAGTGTAGCTTACTACATTTTCCAAGTAGCTTGCCCATCACATAATCTGCGAGTCACAGTAAACAAACACGAGCCACAATTAGGGTGACCAGGTGTCCCGCTTTTGGTTGTATACTGCACAGCCATTTTACGTCCCACGTCCCTCTTTTCGAAGCAAAAAATAAAAACATGGGTCTAAAAGCCCCTTCCTACAGTAAACGTAGCAACCTGCCTCTTGTCCACACACATTGCTCTGCTCGTTTTATCATTGCTCTCACGGAGATAAAACTGGGAACGAGGTTACTCTGCTTCTGACGCTACCTCATATCTGATTGGTTAGGTAGTAATTTAGGATATTTAAAATGTCTTCCAATGTTAAATAAAGGTTTATTGCACTTTGAAACGGTTTCCTTGCATTATTATGCTATTATCATTATATTAGTAAAAAAAAAAAGTTGATTGAAAACTTTTGGGAAATACATTTCTCAAAAAAATTATTTCTCTCAAAACCGCAATAATATCACTTATCGCAATAATTTCTGGGACAATTAATCGCCCAGCAAAATGTGTTATCGTGACAGGCCTAAGCACCCCCCACAGCCCAAATGGAATGATTAAAAGAAAATTTTATAAATTGCGTTCGGATGGGTCGACTATGGGCAGATTTTGGCCAATCAAAGTCGACTATACAAATCCTTAGTCGGGGACAGGCCTAAATGTAACTAATGTAACCTACGCTCTGCATCTTCTGGCCGCCTCAGACCTACTCCTATCCGAGCTCCGGGAGGGTCATCAAAGAGAAGTCCCCTATTCTCAGTCCTTGCCCCACAATGGTGGAATGAACTACCCACCCCAGTTAGGACAGCCGAAACCCGTCCAATCTTTCGCCGTCGACTAAAGACGCACTTCTTCAACCATTATCTGAAATAAAAATAAAAATAATAATAAAATTATAAAAAATCTAACCCTAACTAACCTTACTGTCATGCAGTTGTCCTAATAAACTAACCTACACTGTATCACTCAACACTTTGATGAACATTGTTACTCAGCTGATAGAGTTGTGCCCTTCCTGATGACTTGTCGTCGTACAGAACTTGTAAGTCGCTTTGGATAAAAGCGTCCGCTAAATGACTAAATGTAAATGTAATGAAACCTGCCAGATCCCCTGTAAGTTATGTGTGGCTCGGGGCGACAGTGATTCAGGAGGTAGCACAGTCGTCTGGCAATCCGGAGGTTCCCGGTTCGATTCCCGCTCCTCCCGGGCAGCGTGTCGATGTGTCCTTGAGCAAGACACTTAACCCCTTATTGCTCCTGATGAGCAGGTTGGCACCTTGCATCATGGTTGCCTCCGCCGTCGGTGTGTGAATGTGAGTGAACGGGTAAAATGTGAGTAACAAATTGTAAAGCGCTTTGGATAAAAGCGCTATATAAAAAAGCAGCCATTTACCGTGTGTGTGTTGTGCTTGTGTTGCAGTGCTGGGGCATCGCTGTAAGAGCGAAGAGGCCAAGAAGCTCCCGACCTGCGATGAGGAGCACATCTACCCTGCGGACACGTGTGGAGCGGCCCACGATGTCCGGCTCACCGTCATGCAGCACTTCTTCAACGACGTAGGTTTCTGACTTGCTTCTGACTCGCTTCTGACTCGCTTCTGACTCTCTTCTGACTCTCTTCTGACTCTCTTCTGACTCGCTTTTTTTTTTTTTATCTACTTTTTCTCCCATCCCAATTTCGTATCGTCCAATTCTACCCTCCCCTGTCTTGAACGCTGTTAGGCCATGCCTCCCACAAGCCGGCTGCAATGTGGACGAAGCCTTACATCACGTGTCCCCTCCGGTACTCGAGGAAGCAGCCGTCGCATCTTTTCACCTGCACAGCGCGATCTCTCAGCGTCGGGGGTCTGCGTGGGAGGGACACGCCGCCCCCGTCGCTTCCTGATTCTGCTGCGCAGGCGCACCAACCGACCTGTAGGAGTCGCTGTCCACAACGTCCGATCCCCACCCATCAGCTTCCCACCCCCTAATACTGCCAATTGTATTAGTATGAACGACCAGCCAAGCTGATAGCAATGCGGAGAGCTGGGCTCGAACCCAGCGTCTCCTGCATTGGTGGCGAGCGCCTTGCCCACTACACCACCTAGCCGCCGCTTCTGACTCGCTTCTGATTCGCTTCTGATTCGCTTCTGACTCGCTTCTGACTCACTTCTGACTCACTTCTGACTCTCTTCTGACTCGCTTCTGACTCTCTTCTTCAGCAATGTACATTACATTTAGTCATTTAGCTGACGCTTTTATCCAAAGCGATACAAGTTCTGTACGACAAGACAGCAAGAAGGGTACAACTCTATCAGCTGAGTAACAATGTTCATCAAAGTGTTGCGTGTTTCAGTGTAGGTTAGTTTATTAGGACAAGTGCATGACAGTAAGGTTAGTCAGGGTTAGTTTTTTTTTTTTTTTTTTTATTATATATCATTTCAGATAATGGTTGAAGAAGTGAGTCTTTAGTTGACGGCGAAAGATTGGACGGGATTCGGCTGTCCTAACTGGGATGGGTAGTTCATTCCACCATTGTGGGGCAAGGACTGAGAATAGGCGGCATCTCTTTGATGACCCTCCGGGAGCTTGGATAGGAGTAGGTCTGAGGCGGCCAGAAGATGCAGAGCGTAGGGGTCTTGAGGGTGTGTAGTTAGACCATTGACCGGAGGTAGGCGGGAGCGGTTCCCTTTGCCGCACGGTAGGGGTGGACGGTATAAACGGTATACGGTATAAACAGTATGAATTTGCTCTACGGTATGGATTTTGAGTATACCGTGTAACCGGTAGTGCTGCTCTAAAATAGCAATGACGTCATGTAACCACAGCGCGACTATTTCACTGGCATTTGCCCCTAAAATAGATAGAATTAGTCATAGATAATAGATATGTGCGAACTGGAAAAAGTTATTTAGGAGGCTTCGCGCAGTGGGCGTGCCAGCCCCTACCGCACGCATGTAAACACGGGTCTAGTAGTCTAGTGGGACGGGACACGGGAGCTGTCGGCGTCTCCCTGAGCTAACGTTAGCTTAGCTACCGTTACAAAATGAAAGTCAACTATTCACTTTTAGTTTAATACATGATGGGGCATTGTCTAACCGAACGGTATCTAGTCGGCCAGCTACCGATAGCTCCTGACATCAACAAACGCTCCACAAAGTCTAGTACTAGAGACGTGTATGCTACCTGTTAGCTCACGTTAACACAAGTTAGTTCACCGTTCAAAACGAAATGTCCCATTGAACTAAATAATTCACTGAGGCGTTGTATTAACGTTATATATGCAGTAGCTACAGATAGCTCATGATATCAATGTCTTATAACACTGATTCGATGCGTATTCGAGCTGAGGGCTTGCTAACGTTATAATACCAATACAATAGGGTCCAGGTGCAGCGCCGGAGAATCCTGGCCGTAGCTCTGCTCGAGGCTACTCGAGTATAGGTCCAGGTGCAGCTCCGGAGAATTCTGGCCGTAGCTGGAGGCTACTAGAGTACACACAGACAGTGGAGCTTGTTGCGTGGTGGCGATGTCTCGCAGATAATACCAGTACAAGTCTAATTATATAATATATATATTTTATAAAAAAAAAATATATATATAAAATAAAAATTATTTTTTTATCAAAAACGATGATACCGTGATATATACCGTTACCGTCTATGCTTCAAATTATACCGTGATATAAATTTTAGACCATACCGTCCACCCCTACCGCACGGTATGCTAGGTCGAGGGCCTTGAAGCGGATACGTGCAGCAATGGGGAGCCAGTGCAGGTCCCTAAGAAGTGGGGTGACATGGGCCGACTTCGGTAGGTTTGAGATCAAGTCAAGTCAAGAGTTTTATTTGTCACGGCATACAAGTATACAATGAAATGCGGGTGGTCTTGCCCGCAACGATGTGCAATACAGTAGTACAACATATAATAGAATCCAATAAAAACAACATTGTGCAATAGACGGGTAATATACAGGTAATATAGTGGGACATCTCGGTATCTATACATAGTTATTTACAGAGCATGTAGGACATGTTAGGTCCTTTGGTAGTGCAATACACTGTTACTGTTGCTTTACTATTTTTAAAGTGACCTTTCCTTTGTGGCCCTAAGTGGGCGTGTGCAGCATGAGTGTGTGCCTGCTCATGTTAAAGTGGCTGCTAGTGTGCGAGCGTGCACAGCGTGCGTGTCGTGTGTGTGCTTGTGTGTGGAGAGTTCAGTGTTCTGTGGCACTCAGTGTTCATTGTTCAAGGCTCTGATGGCCTGGGGGAAGAAGCTGAGCCGAAGCCTCTCTGTCCTAGTAGCTGGGGTTCGCAGGCGTCTGCCTGACTTCAGCAGCTGGAACAGGCTGTTATTGGGGTGGTGAGGGTCTTTCATTATTCTGCAGGCTCTGGATTTGCACCTCTTGTTGTATAGAACCTGCAGGGGAGGTAGTGCAATACCCGTGGTACGCTCGGCTGAGCACACCACTCTCTGTAGGGCCTTCTTGTCCTGTGCCGTGCTGTTTCCATACCAGGCAGTGATGTTTCCAGTCAAGATGCTCTCTACAGCTCCAGAGTAGAAGGACTGGAGTATCTTCCCCGATACTCTGAACTTCCTTAACTGTCTCAGGTGGTAGAGGCGCTGCTTCGCCTTTTTTACGACTGTGTCTATGTGTGTTGACCATGTCAGATCCTCTGAGATGTGGACCCCCAGGTACTTAAAGCTGCTCACCCTGTCCACGGTAGCCCCGTTTATCATCAGTGGTGTGTGTGTCTCCTGCTGTCCTCTCCTATAATCCACAATCAGCTTCTTGGTTTTACCAATGTTCAGGAGCAGGCTGTTGTCCTGGCACCAGCGTTCCAGTACCTCAACCTCCTCCCGGTAGGCCTTCTCGTCGTTGTCCGAGATCAGCCCCACCACCACTGTGTCGTCTGCAAACTTCACTATGGAGTTGGAGCTGAACTTGGCCACACAATCGTGTGTGTAGAGTGAGTACAGCAGGGGGCTTAGAACACAGCCCTGGGGGGACCCGATACTCAGGGTGATGGTGTTGGAGGTCTGACCCCCCACCCCCACTCAGAAAGTCCAGTACCCAGGCGCTCAGGGCGGAGCTCAGACCCAGCTCGATCAGCTTGTCCACCAGTCTGGTGGGGACTATGGTGTTGAACGCTGAGCTGTAGTCAATGTTTTATTATATATTCTTCCTGTCATTAATTGTTTTCTCTATACCAGAAATCGTATGGCATGGGGTGCCTGCTTCGGTGTCTATGTAGGCCTGCTTGTGTGTGTTTGTTTGTTTGGGGGGGGGATTTTATATTTTATCTTGATATAATGTAATTTTGCTTCCTGGTGAATGCCACATGCAAGCCCATTGAGGGTTTTTAGGCAATTCTCTTACACATCCCTTGTGGGTTATATTGTATTATATATGTAATTGTTTTTATATGTGTAAATAAACAAACAAACAAACAAACAACAGTCTCACATAGCCCCCCTTCTGGCGGTCAAGGTGAGAGAGGGTGCTGTGCAGTACCTGGGAGACCGCGTCGTCAGTGTGGACCTGTTTGTCCTGTATGCAAATTGCATAGGGTCCATATAACTGGGGAGGGAGGCACAAATGTGATCCTTGACCAGCCTCTCGAAACATTTCATGACCACAGAGGTGAGTGCCACCGGTCTGTAGTCATTGAGACATGTTGGGGAGGGTTTCTTTGGTACCGGGATGATGGTAGACATCTTGAAGCAGGCAGGGACCACTGACTCCGCCAGGGATTGATTAAATATGGCGGTGAACACAGGGGCTAGCTGGTTGGCTCAGGACTTAAGTATGCGTCCTGTTATATCATCTGGGCCAGCCGCTTTCCTGGTGTTCACCTGCATAAATGCTCTTCTCACACTGTGTTCCGACAACGAGAGAGCGTCCCGCCCCCCTGCGGTTGCCCCCCCCCCCTCCACAACAGCCGGCGCGCCAGTGACGTCACTAGCCGTTGAGCCAGCGGCGCCACCGTCTACACCAAACCGAGCGTAGAAAGAGTTGAGTTTGTCCGCGAGAGAGGCGTCGTCGCTCCCCATTGAGGGGGCGCTGACTTTGTAGTCAGTTATTGTCCTCAGTCCCCGCCATAAGCCTCTTGTGTCGTTTTGTGCCATTTGTGTCTCCAGTTTATCAGCATATGTCCGTTTTGCAAGTTTTACAGCCTTGCGCAGAGTATAGACTGAAGCCTTGTACTCCTCCATGTTTCCTGACTCTCTGCCCAGGTTGTAAGCAGTGGTGCGAGAGTTCAGGGCTGCTCTGATAGTACTGTCCACCCACTGTTTCTGGTTTGGGAAAACCCGCACCTTTTTCGTGGGGACAATACTATCAGCTATAGTTGTTATGAAGCTCACCACGGTGTCTGCGAGCTCGGTTTGAGATCAGGCGGGCCGCTGCGTTTTGAATGAGTTGAAGAGGCTTGGTGGCAGTGGCCGGGAGGCCAGCTAGCAGTGTGTTGCCGCAGTCGAGGCGGGAGATGACTGTTGATAGGACGAGTAGTTGGGTGGCTTCTTTTGTCAGGAAGGGGCGTATCCTTCTGACGTTGCTCAGGAGGAATCTGCAGGTTCTGGTTGTCGCTGCGATGTGAGCAGAGAAGTTCAGCTGGTCGTCGAGGACAACACCAAGGTTCTTGGCGGTCGGGGACGCGGTCACAGCTGCATTCTCGACTGTGATGGAGAGGTCGGTGTTGATGCAAGTGTCTGACTCTTTCAAAACGACACCCGGCGTAGGGAGGGAGATGTACCACAGGCTCACGTCTATCTAGTGACGGGAAAGAAGTACACTTGATATGATTCAACTGCTTTAACACGTTTGTTATTTTTATTTCAACTCGTACGACACTGAGGTTACCCTCATGTTCAGCGACGACGAGCTAACAAAACAAGATAGTTTATCAGCAATTTCATACATATAGGCACAATAAATAAGAATAAACAATAAAAAAAAAAATCAGCTAAGACGGTTACAGGTCGACACACAGTGGTCGGAAATCATACTTTCAGCTTCCGTCAGTCGGAGGGCGTTCCAGGTGTTGGAAGCATCAAAGGAAAAAGCAGTTTTTCCCAGTTCAGAGCAAACTGGAGGAACCCTAAGAACCAGCCAGGCATTTGAACGTGTAGAATAGGTTCCAATAATCCATTCCAACAGTGTTGGGATGTAAGAGGGACGTTTACCAATAAGGGATTTAAATTGGACGTCCATTATCCATAATAACCCCTGACACGGTTGCTTCGAGGATGTAATTATACTAGAGAGAGCGAGAAAAACAGATTAGTGACATAAGCTCATTGTTATGTCCAATGCTTGATAGCATTTTGAAATGTGATAACATTAGCTAGCGTTGGTCGAAATAAGATAATAAGATAAAAATGAGGTGCACCCGGACATCAAGCCGGCGCCGTGTGACAGTCGACGCAATGCTTCCAATCAATTCCAAGATGAGATATTCCTTTTATTGATCCGCTTGGGGGAAATTCGAGTGTCATAGTAGCAGGAGGGGGGAGGGGAGGTACATGTATGGGCATACATATATATAAAAAATAAACGGTGTAAACAATATAATTAATTCTGAATATAAAAAATACAAGAAAAGTAAACGGTAACATCACGGTGACCAAATGCGTCCACATTTTTATAGGATTCTATCACATTTTCATAACAATAGTGAATATTACTTACCCTGCGCCGTTTTCATTGAGGTTTCTTACAAATTAACAATGTTTTATTTGTCCTATATATGCGGATAACATTTAAAATCTTAAATTGTACCATTTTGTTCCCCTTTAGACAACAAATATAATGCTAATGATGCACTTTTGTTAAGATAATTAGTTTACCATTCGCGGGCACTGTACTGAGGTCGCATTAATAGTTTACCGCTGTTCAGATCGTGTCAAAGAATAGACTCGTCCCAGTGACCTGTGACCTGTGCTAAAGGTCTTGGGAAATGTATTCATGTTGTAGTTTTCAACATTTTCACCTTTTAATTTTAAACCAATGCTGCCATCTACTGACAACAGAAAGTGTTGTGTATCGTCAACTTGAGAGGCTACTTCCGTAAACACCGTCGCCCAAAACACATTCTAGAGATTCCCACTTTTTACTGGGAATGGGGCGTGACCGAATTTGGTCCGAGACAATAAGAGTGACTGAGATTGGTCTACGTTCCATTATACACAAGGTGCAGGTGAGGGTCTGCACCCTAACTGGCAGCATGATATACATCATACGTTGTAGTCTGTGCAGGTTTTGGTGGTTAAGAGTCAGACTTAGTGGTCAGACATTCCTAATGGATCTCGAGTTCTGCAGCCATACGTTCTTGGTAGCTAACGCTTGCTCTAATGTTTTTACAGCTAATAGTAGTGCTAATGCTAGCTAACAAGCAGATGCTGTTAGACTGCCCATACCTGTACCTCCCCTCCCCCATGCTACTATGATGCCTGAATTTCCCCCAAGGGGATCAATAAAGGAATATCTCATCTCATCTTATCCTCACCAAGAGTAAAGCACTTGGATCACAGAAGGTGTATCTAAATGGCAGCCTGTCCAGTAGCAGAGGTCTAGAGTGTGGCGTGCCGCAAGGAAGTTGCATAGGACCTTTGCTCTTCTCTGTATTTACGAATGACCTATCTTGGGCTACCAAATGTGCTACAACAGTTCTTTATGCAGATGATTCAACATTGTATTACGCGGCACCATCATGCAATGTACTTAATGAAGTTTTGAGTAGAGAACTTAAAGTTGTGCATGACTGGGTAGTATGTAATAGACTTGTCCTTAATATCTCCAAGACTAAATGTATTGTGCTGGGAACAAGGCACAGGTTATCTACAAATCCAAAGCTTCATTTAAACTTGTGTAATTCAGCAGTTCAACAAGTTGAAAGTACTAAACTCCTTGGAGTGATGCTGGATTGCACTCTGTCTTGGTCTCAGCATATTAATTATATTGTTTTAAAAATGGGAAGAGCAATTGGTATTTCCAGGAAATGTGCTTCTTTTGTTGCCCGTCCCCTTTTATGTCAGATAGTGAAAAGTTTAGTTTTATGTCATCTTGACTATTGCTCTGCGATGTGGTCATCTGCTGCCAGTGGTGACCTCAGGAAGCTCCAGGTGGTCCAGAACAGGGCAGCACGGTTGGTACTGGGCTGTTCACTAAGGTCTAATGTGAGCCGTATGCATGCCCGCCTCTCTTGGCTTAACGTTGAAAATAGATTGTCTTTTAATATACTTGTGCTGTTCAAGTTGGTCATGAGCAGTAAGACTCCTGTTTTTATACATAATCAGATTGTTTTTAGTAATACTGTGCACGAGCATTACACTAGAGGTTCCAGTAGTGGGCAGCTTGAATTGCCAGGTCCTAGAACCAGCGCTCTGGGGAGATCTTTTATTTTTAGAGCATTAACTCTGTGGAATGGCCTGCCTCGGAACCTCTGCTGCATTTACAGTAGATTCACTTTTAAAAAGAATCTTAAATTGTTTTTAAATTGTTTTTAACACTGTAAAGTAATTTTTTGTTTTTGTTTTACACTAATGTAATTTTAGCTATATTAATTGTTACAGTAGGTTCATTATGCATTGTGTGTACTGACTTTTAATTTTTTGCAATAGTGATTGTTTTTGTGTTTTTTTTGTGTGGACCCCAGGAAGACTAGCTGGTTGCTATCGCACCAGCTAATGGGGATCCCTAATAAAATCAAATCAAATCAAATCACTCGCCTAGCCAGGTCTTTATTTCTTTTTTATTTTCGTATTTCCCATGTTTTTGGACACAACTTTGAATTCTACCTAGAGATATTAAATGGTAAATCCAAAGCGCTTTACAATTTGTTACTCACATTTTACCCATCCACTCACACATTCACACACACATTCACTCACACATTTCACTCACACATTCACTCACACATTCACACACCGACGGCGGAGGCAACCATGCAAGGTGCCAACCTGCTCATCGGGAGCAATTGGGGGTTAAGTGTCTTGCTCAAGGACACATCGACACGCTGCCCGGGAGGAGCGGGAATCGAACCGGGAACCTCCGGATTGCCAGACGACTGCTCCACCTCCCGAACCACTGTCGCCCACTGTGTACTTGATCTGATCCTCGGACGGCTCTTGGACACGAATACACAAGAAAACACTTTGTTTGTTCTCACACGACTATTCCATCCATTGCAAGCCAACGCCCCCCCCCCCCCCCCCCCCCCCCCCCCATCCATCCATTAACTCACTGGACTGTCACTGTACTATTTATTTGCACTAGCACTATTGCACTTGGGACATTGATATTGTATTATTGATATTATATTATTTTGTATATGCTATATTCACTGTTTGTTTGCCAGTGGTGATGGTCTAAACAAAATTTTGTTGTACCAACAATGACGATAAAGATTCTATTCTATTCTATTTGTGCAGAGTTCCTGCCTGCAGTCGGTGTCTATCGGCTGGGACGGGGGCGTCTACGTGCAGACCTGTGGGCACACTCTGCATATAGACTGCCACAAGTCCTACATGGAGTCTCTGAGGGTAAGGGCCCCGCTTCTATTCTCTGGGATCTCGTCTATATGGAGATTTTGTACATCTGGGGTTTCATTTTTTAAGTGCTGTCAAGACACTTCATCAGGTAAAAAAAATATATATAAAAAACATATATCCTATACGTTATGCCTTATTCACAGTTCAGCCACCATCACTGTTGTTTGAACTAGGTGCACATACTGTACCACTTACCGCTTGTCGGGGTAGTCTGTGATGCTGGTGTTACTATGTGTTCTGGCTCCACCGCCCCCCACATTTTTTTTTTCGTGTCATGTCCGACGACCCATCCCATTACGGCATTATAAGACACCAAAAACAACAATTGAACACAACAATCACTTCCCCATGGTTTCTAAGCTACACCATCGGAGGCCAAAATACATCACGTATATATTATATTATTTTCGTGCATTTATCCTAAATATTCAGCAAGTATTCGGTACATAAACAATCCCCCATTGAACAAAGCGTATTACAGTGCACAATAAGCTTTTCTGTAAGTGTTATTTATGAATGTGTGAAGACTGTCTGTATTACACACAGAGGGAACTGTCTGACCACTTTAAAAACTAAGTACAGAATATAAAATACTTCCAAATAAACGTTCATGATTATGAATATGTAGGCTACATGTCAAAAGGGCATTTTGATAATGTAATCTACTTGAAAATATGTGTTATATATAGCCTAGTACTATTTCTTACTATATTAAACTTTGGATTCATCTTTTGTGGTGGCTCAACATAATTCACACACGGAACTATGTGTTGGGGATCAGGGTTCCGCACGGACCATATTGTTTGTTACATTGCTGTCGGCAAACGAGCTCAGAGTGTTGACGTTGAGTTGATGTTAGCTGCTAGCTGGCTACCCGAATCCACAACAGCCAGGCAGCCAACCGTACAAAATACAGTCTCAGCCAATCACATCGATTTGTACAGTTAGTTAGCTCCACTCCATTGCGAAGTAAAAGGTAGCCACTAGCCAGCACAGCCCGTATTAGCTAGCTACAGTTGCTAGGTAGCTAACGTTAGCCACCCGAAGATCGGTAGCTAGCTAACATTAGCCACAGCTGCAAAACGAATTTCAATTATGTTATGAGCTATCAGTACCTAGCCAGCTAGATAACGTTAGACAAGTGAATAGTTTACTGGGCCATTGTTTAATGCTTCAGTGGTGTTAAAAGAGGACCTGCACGCTTGCTATCTTCGGTGCGAATGTGAGGGGGAGGGCACTGCGAGCAGCGTGTGTGTGCGTCAAGCTCACGTTTGATTGGTTAGAATGGTCACTGTCAACTCACTGGCACATACTGAGTGACAAACTAGCGAATGTACAGAGAAAGGGAGGAGGGGGGCCGGGGGGGGAGGAGGAGGAGGTCGCACCAGAACAATTATTTGCACTTGCACGAATGCTCCCAATTATATTTTGAGGTCGCACAGATACAATTTTGGTCGCATATGTGCCCAAATCGGTCGCAATTTCGAGCCCTGAGATAGGTATTGAAGATGTGCACTTTAACGCAGCAGCACCTGGAGCCATCCATACCCGTGTCCACTGACAAAGACATGCTCATGATACTGTGATAAACTATAATAAGCTTTAATCGAACCCTGGTTCATTTCCTCGGATAGTCTGGTTGGTTTGGGGTGGTGTGAAAGCTCATTCACTCTTGTAAGTGAACCCTGCTGCGGTTCATTTGAGATGTGAATGCAAAGCGGACCAAAGGCAGGAAAATACCCAAAAATCGAATCTTTTTTTTATGAGAAGACTGAAACATAATGTATATAATGAAACTAGGGATGCTCGATATTGGCTTTTTTACCTATACCGATATTGTCCAACTCTTAATTTCCGATACCGATATCAACCGATACCGATATATGCAGGGTTCCCCCCCGCAAAAAACGGAATAATTTTTAGGTAATTAACATTACATATCTCTTGTTGTGGAATTAACACAACATTATGCATACTTTTGACAATAAATAAAATCAGAATTTGTTCTTACTTGCTTGCCTGGGTAAATAAAGTGTAAAAAAATATAAATATTTGAAAACCGATATCACATTTTAATGCCGATATCGGCCGATAATATCGGACATCCCTAAATGAAACACACAATACAGTTTTTTTTTATTATTGCTTAACACTTTCTATGCCACTCACGAGTTTTCTCGGATTTATTAATATTACGCTGAAAGCCACTCACGAGATTTCTCGGATTATTTGTTTTTTTTTAGCGATCTGAAAAAAGCGCCCCCTATCGTCAGATGACATAAGGGATTTTGGAATGGACTCAATGAAAATGGATGGGGAAAAAAATCCTGTACTCCATATTTTCCAGTCCACTGATGCAGCCGGGGTTACCACAGTTCATTCTGGATCCTCTGAGCGCCGCGGATCATGAATTCTACTGTATCACGTTAGATCTATACACTTATCGATTTTTTCGAATGGTGATCAGGAATTGGAATATACCAGTTGGATACCATCTGATGTCCGGTAAGGAATCTATGTTATCAGTGTTAGGATAATCCGACTCATTTTGATGAAGATATAAGCTGTTTTGTGAAATGTCCTTGTGACGGTGCGGCTCCGTCACTGACTTTGCGGGCAGTGCGCATACTGTACATACACACACACTCATTGTCTGTCTTTCCATATACCATAACCGTATAATGTAATGTGGTGCGTTTCATGTGGACAGCGCACATGGGAACGCACACACGCCATATGCCGCGGAGCAACACACACACACACACACACACACACACACCAAACATTCCCTCTTGTCAGCTTTCGTAGGATGTCCGAATGCGCACAATCATTTCATTCCGTTTCCGTTGTTATAGCAGAATGACGTTCATACAGCAAGACATTCATTCATCACATCACATTTATTACTCACAGTCATGATGCATTCGCTTCGCTCTGCACTCCTAGGTTGACGTGTTGGCCAAGCAGAAGCACACATATCCGCCAGGTTAAATGGGAGGGGTTGACGCAAGGTAATCGTCACGTGAGCGATATGATTGTATTGTACTGTTTACTTGGTTATCTGTAATTTAAAACAGTTGGAAGTTATGTGATATAGTGGAGGATATATATTTTGTGTGTAGGAATTGGTTTAATGTGTTAAAAAGAATAATAATATGTACATCCTGTTTAAAGCCTAGTGGGAGGGGCTATTGGATAAAAGAGAGCTGCTTTGGCCCAGGGACGTCAGTCTTGAATGGACTGAGTTACAGTGAAGGTAACCAGGATCCCTAGTAAAACGTGTTGGTATTGCTTGTAGTGGAAGTAGTAGTGTATATTGTGTATTTAGACTTTGTGTAGTATTAAGTATATTTTGTTTTGTTTATTTGTTTTCTCTTTTTCCACTTTTGTTAGATATAGTAAGTATAGGGTATTTTGGTTTACATTACTTTGACTTTTCACATTTTTTGTAAAACTATATCACCTCTGCACTTTTGGGAGGCGGGAAATAAACACCCACCAACGAGATCTTTCGACTACGCCTGTTTATGAGAGAATCAAAGGAGTTCGGGAGTGGACCCTGTCACATATGGTGTCAGAAGTGTGATGGCTAGCCGAAAGAAGATAACCCGCCTGCCCAGGCAGCGCGCCGGACTGCGCTCCCAGAGACAAGAGCGAGATGAGGAGTCGGCAGCCAGTGATACCGACCGGGCTTGGGAGACAGACCCGGAGGACGAGAAGGGCGCTGCAGCCCCAGCGCCGACCGGTGGACCAGGGGGAGAACTGCTGGTAATAATGAGAGACTTCCTAGCAGGACAGCAAAGGAGAGAGGAGGGCCTGCTGGCAGAGATTCGAGGCCTGCGGACCTCTCTTCCACTGGTTCAACCAGCTCCCCAGCAACGTCAAAATATTTCACTGCCTGCCCAAAATTTGCATGACCCTATTGCAACTCCAGGGACAGCAAGCAACCCCAGACTTGACCCGCCAACACCTGCACCCCGGCGTGGGTACCAGGATGCACCATCAGTGGCACCCTCTCTGCAGTTTCCTGACTCAGTCAGTAGGCCGGAGCAGTCAAGGCCAGATTGGAGGCACTATAATGAGCCTAAAATTCCCCAATTTTTGATGGGTGAGGACATTGAGAACTACCTGTTACGTTTTGAGCGCATGGCTAGAACATGGAACTGGGCGGAAAGTGAGTGGGCATGCCGACTCGTGCCACTGCTGTCCGGGAAGGCATTGGAGGCCTACACGGCGATGGATGAGGAAAGAGCCCACTGCTATGCAGACCTGAAGACGGCACTGCTGATGAAGTTTGACATCTCTCCAGAGACGTACCGGCAGAAGTTCCGGTCCACTGCGGTACCATCGGGAGAGAACCCCACAGAGACCTATCACCGCCTGAAGGGGCTCTACCGTCGCTGGATTCGGCCCGAGCAGCACAGCAAGGAGGAGGTTGGAGAGGCGATCATCTTGGAGCAGTTACTCCTGCTACTTCCCTCCGAGGTGAGGACATGGGTGAAGGAGCATGAGCCAGGGGAGGGACTGGCAGCTGCTAAACTGGCTCTACAGTTCGTCAACGCTCGAAGAGGAGGACCAGCTGTACGCTCCACCAGTGCAGAACCCCGGCAGTTGCTCCAGCCACCCTATCTAAAGCCTGCACCGCGAAGGTATAACCAGGAACCTCCAGGTAACCCCAGCTCTGCCCCAAACCAACGATCAGCCGGTAAGGACTTTGACTTTGTGTGTTACTATTGCCAGCAGTCGGGCCACAAAGCTTCTGAGTGTCCCATACGCAAAGCTAAGGCCACAGGCGCTTGCTATGCACCCCGGCCTGAGGTGGAGACTACGGGGGATAAGGAAGTGCAAGCTCAGCACTATAGGACTGTGACTGTTAATGGCCGCCAGGTTACTGCTCTGTTGGACACTGGTAGCTTTATGTCATTTGTGAAACGCAGTATAGTACCAGTAGGCAGTGTGGACTATAGCCGCCAAGCAGATGTGTTGTGTGTGCATGGGGATAAGCATCTGTACCCCAAAACAGAGATAACTGTTACCCTTGAGAACCAGCCTTACCTATTAACTGTTGGAGTGGTAGACAATTTGCCGGTAGATCTCATATTGGGGAGAGATTTACCGATACTGGTGGATTTACTGCAGGAGACAGAATTGCCAGTCCAAACTGTCTCGGAGAAGAGGGGAGATGTTGTGTGTCCTGTGATAACTCGAGCCCAGGCAAAGGCTGGAGTCCAACCACTCCCAGATGTTGACAGTAGTCTGTGTGAGGGTGGCAATAAGGGGCCAAAAAAATCTCGGCGCCAACGCAGCTTTGAGAAGCAGCTAAAATCTACCGAACCTGAACCAACAGACAAAATGTGGGAAGTGCCTGACAATATTTCTGTGATACAGAGGGAAGATGTGACTTTGAAACCGTTGTTTATGCAAGTGGTAGAAGAGACCAAAACAAATTGTGTGGGAAGGGAAATGTTCATTGTTGATAATAACGTGTTATACAAAGTTACAGATGACCACAGACGTCTTGTGGTGCCTGCTAGCTGTAGAGGACTGGTCATGCACCTAGCACACACCCTCCCATGGGCCGGCCATCTTGGCCGCCATAAAACATTTTTACGGGTTAGTGCACGCTTTTATTGGCCCTGCATGTACACTGACATTGATCAATATTGCGCCACATGCCCCACATGTCAGAAAACATGCCCTGCCCGCAAATCTGACCGAGCTTTCCTCCAGCCACTCCCTGTCATCTCTACTCCATTCCGCACGATTGCTATGGACATCGTGGGCCCTCTGGTGAAAAGCAGCGGTGGACACCAGTACATCCTGGTTGTGAGTGACTACGCCACCCGTTTCCCAGAGGCCTTTCCCCTGCGCACCATCACCGCTCCCGTGGTTCTGCGGGCTTTGGTACAGCTGTTCTCCAGAGTGGGGATACAAGATGAGATCTTGACGGACCAGGGGACCAACTTCACCTCGAGGCTGATGCATCTCTTCCACAAACAATTGGGCATCTCAGCGATCAGGACCACCCCTTACCACCCGCAAACTGATGGGTTGGTCGAAAGGTTCAACCAGACGCTGAAGAGGATGTTGCGGAAGTTTGTGGATGACACTGGCAAGGACTGGGATCGCTGGCTCCAATTTCTGCTCTTCGCCTACCGAGAAGTTCCCCAGGCCTCAACAGGTTTCTCACCATTTTAACTGTTGTATGGCTGGGAGGTACAGGGACCGTTGGATCTGCTCCGAAAGGGCTGGGAGGGTCCTTCCACCCATTCGAGTGACAGAGGGGTGGTGCAGTTTGTGCTGGAGATGAGGGATCGGCTGGCCGGATACCAGGAGGAGGCAGAGGTCAACCTGCGTGAGGCCCAGAAAGGTCAGAAGGCCTGGTATGACCAACAGGCCAGGCACCGTGAGCTACAGACTGGCCAAAAAGTCCTATTGCTCCTCCCTTCGTCCAACAGCAAGCTCTTGGCGAAATGGCAAGGGCCATACCTCATCACCCGCAATATGGGTCCTGTCACATATGAGGTCCATCACCCGGACAAGAAGAAACAGAAACAGACTTATCACGTGAACCTCCTGAAACAATGGAAGGAACGTCCAATCCAGGCGCCAGGAACAGCTCTGCTGGTGAGGGAGGTGGACGTGGAAGAGGAAGTGGAGACAGGACTGAGAGCTCTAACTACAACTGCTACCCCTGTCTTAGTACATCTAACTCTAGAGCAAGCTGCACAGCTCCTCCAGGTCTTCCAGGAGTCTCCATCCCTCTTTGCTGCCAGGCCAGGAAAAACCACCCTCATTGAGCATGTAGTTTGCCTAAAAGATGGACGGCCAATCCGGCAACGTCCCTACCGTGTCCCCCAACAGCTGGTGGAAAAGCTGCGACTGGAGATAGAGGAGATGTTGAAGCTCGGAGTGATTGAACCTTCTAACTCAGAATGGTGCAGTCCGGTAGTCATTGTCTTTAAAAAAGATGGTTCACTCAGGATATGCATTGACTTCAGGAAGCTCAATGCCATCTCTGAGTTTGATGCCTACCCCATGCCAAGGATTGACGACTTACTGGAGAAGATCGGAGCTGCCAGATACATCACAACCCTGGATCTCTGTAAAGGATACTGGCAGGTCCCGCTGGAGAAGTCGTGTCGGCCATATACAGCATTCCGAACACCAGCTGGCGTGTACCAGTTCACAGTGATGCCCTTTGGACTTCATGGAGCACCAGCCACCTTCCAAAGACTGATGGACAGAGTCCTCCAGGGGTGTGACCACTGCAGTGCAGCATACCTGGATGATGTGGTCATCTTCAGTGCGACTTGGGAGGAGCATGTCCAAGATGTGTCACTGGTGCTGGGAAGAATCCGAAAGGCGGGATTGACACTCAACCTTGCCAAGTGTGAGTGGGCACAGCAGGAGACACGGTACCTGGGCTACCTGCTAGGACGGGGTGAGGTGCGTCCGCAAGTGGATAAGGTGGAAGCTATCCAAAACTCCCCTCGACCTCGGACCAAGAAGGAAGTACGGTCCTTCCTGGGATTGGCTGGCTGGTACCGACGTTTTGTGCCCCAGTTTGCAACCATTGCAACCCCACTTACAGCACTGACCAATAAGGACCAGAAGAATCCAGTAAACTGGTCAGAGGAGTGTGAAACGGCTTTCAAAGCATTGAAATCCCACCCATGTTCTTCCCCTGTCCTCAAGAGCCCGGACTTCACCAGAAGATTTCTGGTACAGGTGGATGCATCCGAAGTTGGCCTTGGAGCGGTTTTGGCCCAAGGAGACCCTGGGGAAGAACATCCAATCCTATACCTGAGCCGCAAGCTGAAGCCACCGGAGACCAGGTATTCCACAGTGGAAAAGGAGGGCTTGGCCATTAAGTGGGCGCTGGAGAGTCTGCAGTACTACCTGCTTGGACGGGAATTTGACCTGGAAACGGACCACCGAGCTCTTACCTGGATCAACTCCATGAGGGACCACAACAGCCGCCTTACCCGATGGTACCTCTCACTCCAGCCATTTAAGTTTAACATCCGACACCGATCGGGCAAGACCAATGTGGTGGCAGATTACCTATCCAGGTTGCCGCACATCACCAACCTCGAGGAGGAGAGGGATGATGTGACGGTGCGGCTCAGTCACTGACTTTGCGGGCAGTGCGCATACTGTACATACACACACACTCATTGTCTGTCTTTCCATATACCATAACCGTATAATGTAATGTGGTGCGTTTCATGTGGACAGCGCACATGGGAACGCACACACGCCATATGCCGCGGAGCAACACACACACACACACACACACACACACACACACACACACACACACACACACACACACACCAAACATTCCCTCTTGTCAGCTTTCGTAGGATGTCCGAATGCGCACAATCATTTCATTCCGTTTCCGTTGTTATAGCAGAATGACGTTCATACAGCAAGACATTCATTCATCACATCACATTTATTACTCACAGTCATGATGCATTCGCTTCGCTCGGCACTCCTAGGTTGACGTGTTGGCCAAGCAGAAGCACACATATCCGGCAGGTTAAATGGGAGGGGTTGACGCAAGGTAATCGTCACGTGAGCGATATGATTGTATTGTACTGTTTACTTGGTTATCTGTAATTTAAAACAGTTGGAAGTTATGTGATATAGTGGAGGATATATATTTTGTGTGTAGGAATTGGTTTAATGTGTTAAAAAGAATAATAATATGTACATCCTGTTTAAAGCCTAGTGGGAGGGGCTATTGGATACAAGAGAGCTGCTTTGGCCCAGGGACGTCAGTCTTGAATGGACTGAGTTACAGTGAAGGTAACCAGGATCCCTAGTAAAACGTGTTGGTATTGCTTGTAGTGGAAGTAGTAGTGTATATTGTGTATTTAGACTTTGTGTAGTGTTAAGTATTAAGTATATTTTGTTTTGTTTATTTGTTTTCTCTTTTTCCACTTTTGTTAGATATAGTAAGTATAGGGTATTTTGGTTTACGTTACTTTCACTTTTCACATTTTTTGTAAAACTATATCACCTCTGCACTTTTGGGAGGCGGGAAATAAACACCCACCAACGAGATCTTTCGACTACGCCTGTTTATGAGAGAATCAAAGGAGTTCGGGAGTGGACCCCGTCACAGTCCTCTATCGGTTTCACTGTAAAAATCCATGAGGAAATGACCACGGCTATTATCAGCGCGCGGCTCGAATGGGCGTGCGTGTATGTATAATATTGATCATCTAGCGTTTATTTGAAAACGATTCATAAATAGGCCGACAAATATCAACGTTCCGGAATATTCCAGTAAAAGGCGATTATCACAGAATGGCCCAGAGTGGGCTGTTTTTTTACCTCAAAACTGGTGCTTTTCAAAATGCTCTCAAACGGAAATGAAGCGATAAAAAACCAATCTGCCTTGACAGCACTGACTGGAAAAGGATTCTTTGATAAGCGACGGGCAGATTAGACACAGCCATAATTTAAAACATAGATTAGGCGATATTAACGTTAACATTAAAGTGGATGGTGGCATTCAAGCGCTAACTCTGGCGCCACCTGGTGGCACTGAAAGTGTTAAGCATGATTTTGAAAACGGGGCCCGGTGTTTCAAAACACACAATTAGCACAATCACACACACAATGATCAGAACACCTCAGATCCTTTGCTAAATTAAACACTTGTCAAAACCATACACTAATTTATAAAAAACTACATGTTTTCTAAACCTAAAAACGCCCCTGATCTGGACTGGTCCTTTTGAGCTCCTTTCCAGTCGAGCTGCTACGATGTTTAAATCCAAAATAGTGATAAATCCTCTCATTGTTGTGTAACATGGCATCTCTTCTCTAGTCTTTCTCTGCGTCACGTGAAGTAAAATTTACTCTAGAAGTGAAAGTGAAACTATACGGTGGGGGGTGGAGGCAGTAGGCAATTAATTTACTCAAGTGGATCCCTGAACACAGAATGACACCATCATCACTGACTGACTACCGCAGCAAGCCTAGGTGGAACTAAGTATAACTTAATAAAAAAATAATTATATATAATAATAATTATTATAATAATTATTATAAATATATAATAATCATAAATATTGTTTTCCTGTGTGTACCGAAATCGTACCGAACTGTGACCCCAAAACCGAGGTACGTACCGAACCGTGGCTTCCGTGTACCGTTACACCCCTAATATACGGTGAGAATAAAAACAAAATATATACTTATTATATATATAATAAATATATATATATACTGTATATACAGCATTATTGTACTTGCTATCATACAGAGTTATAAGCAGATGTATACGTATAGAGGGGCTATATGCAGGTATATTCAGACAAATATGGATGTATATATGCAGTAAATATAAATGTAAATATGCGGTATATATATCGTGCTATCATACAGAGTACGTCCTTCTCTAAAAAGCCCCTCTCTCTCTCTCTCTCTCTCTCTGTCTCTCTGTGTCTCTGTGTCTCTCTCTCTCTCTCTCTCTCTCTCTCTCTCTCTCTCTCTCTCTCTCTCTCTCTCTCTCTCCGTCCGTCAGAACGACCAGGTGCTGCAGGGCTTCTCCGTGGACAAGGGGGAGTTCACCTGCCCGCTGTGCAGACAGTTCGCCAACAGCGTGCTGCCCTGCCGGCCCGGGCGCGGCACGGACACCGGCGCCTGGCACTCGCCCGGCGGCAGGAGGAGCTGCGTGCACCTGGTGAAGGAGGTGGAGGATCTGCAGGAGCAGCTGGGCCTCTTCCCTGTGAGTACAGAGCCAGAACCCACCGGGCCAGAACCCACCGGGCCGGGCGACGAGAGGCGTCCGGCCGGGTTCACAGTTAATCATGTTGTTTACACTGTTTATTTTTTTCTCATATTTTTTAGCTATGCCACGCTTTAAAAGATAGGAGTGAGTCACCTTGTTTGTAGAGCTAGATCTATATTCTATATTATAGCTATGGGGGGACAATACTATGGTCATTTGACACTGACTTTCTTCCGTCCAAGATGCAAAAAAGAGATAATTTTTTCATGCATACGTCGTGCATTAGTGAATATAAGTACAATTTCAGAGTGATCCGGGATAATTCCGGGGAAGCGAGTTATAGGGTGCTACGTGAATTCTACTATAAGCATTGGCATTTCTTGCCTGGACTATTTCCAAATCAAATGTACTGTATAATACTGTAGGTATTATGTTTCATCATGAATGCATGAAAGGGGGGGGGGGGGGGGGGGGCATTTCTGATGCTTTGATTGCCAGTAACGGCATTCGTATTGAACACTAAAAATGCTGATCAGCTGGATCGGTATCAAAACATTGTTGGATCAAGCTGAAATTGATGTCAGATAGGCCTTACCTGTGGTCGGGGAGATTCCAAAAAGAATATTCCAATTGTCTGATCGCGATTTCCAGTATTGGTGTCCATCTGGTCCCGGACATAATTTGGCACAACTTATGGATAGTGTGCCAGATGCGTTTGGAAGTGCTCGGATGAAGCGACTTAATCGGCTCCGTCAATATATAGCGCCCGGGGACATTTGAGTGTAACACAGTGTTAGATATAAGGTTTCAAAGGTTGGGCGACACTGCCATCTGGCAGGATGCGGCCGGTATTGCACTTTGGCGATCTCAAAATCCTTTCATATGGCAACACCGAGGTCAATGGATGAATAATGAATAAAAATAGCAAATAAAAGAAAAAACAACCAAACCCTGAGATATCTTGGGTCTGGCAATTAACCTAGGGCTGGGCGATATGACCAAAAACGTTATCGCGATAAAATTATAAAATTATTTTCATATAATTCGATATCGATAATTATCGTCGATATAATGTCCGTCAAGTTTAATTAACTTCTTATGCTGCTGCGAATGTCTCAAGTCAAGTTGATGTCGTCATCAGTCCGCGCACGTTAGTAGTTAGCCGACAAGCGGAGTATCTCATGACAATAAATATGACACTAAAATACTCTCTTCCGCCACAATATATTGAAACGAACTGTATACCCCACACTACTATAAACGTGGACTCAGAATTCAAAACACACACATACTCGGCACGTAAATATATAAAACATCGCCGTGCAAGCTAATTAGCCTAGCAAGCCTGTAGTATCTAAGCGGTGTATTCCATGACAATGTGCTAAATATTACACTAAAATACTCTCTTCCGCCACAATATATTGAAACGACGTCCACTGTATACCCCCACTACTATAAACGTGGCCTCAGAATTCACGTCACACACATACTCGGCACGTAAATATATAAAACATCGCCGTGCAAGCTAATTAGCCTAGCAAGCCTTGTTGTTGAGTGAGTCCTACCTCCTTCCGGGTATACTTCGCTCTCGGCCATCTCCTTCACTGATTGGTTGTTAGCTGTTGTGCGTAAACACGGCATCACGTAACGTTGGTTGTTGTTAGTGAGTGTGCTGAGCCGAGGCTGAACGGAGCCAAGCTTGGAAAATCGATATATCGAAACTTTGCGACCACGTTTCATGTTTATTTCGAGGAAATAATTTATCGCGATAGTTATCGTTATCGTTTTATCGCCCAGCCCTAAATTAACCCATTCTCTGCCGGGCATTGTACCCATCATTGTACCCTGTCTGCCAGCGCTATAAGTCTATGGAGATGTTCACCTTCTTTGCAGGGCTATAACTTTTTAAATTGTATTGCTAAATTGACATTACTATGGCCCATTCAACATCAATTATCTATCGTTCAGGATGTAGGAACGTTTTACTTTTTCATTCACACGTTCATACTAAAATACCGTCTAGAGTATAAATATGTTTTTATCGCAGTATTTCATAGAACGTGAGATATAGGCAGTGATGCCGGTAACGCGTTACTAAGTAACGCGTTATTGTAATCTGATTACTTTTCCCCGAAAATAGTAATCTAACTGCTCTGATCAATATATCACCCATACTACATAAATCATTTAATGTCGGTCATTGAATTATAAACGACCCCCCCCCTTTCCGTTCTATGGAGGGGACAATACTATGGTCATTTGACACTGACTTTCTTCCGTCCAAGATGCAAAAAAGAGATAATTTTTTCATGCATACGTCGTGCATTAGTGAATATAAGTACAATTTCAGAGTGATCCGGGATAATTCCGGGGAAGCGAGTTATAGGGTGCTACGTGAATTCTACTATAAGCATTGGCATTTCTTGCCTGGACTATTTCCAAATCAAATGTACTGTATAATACTGTAGGTATTATGTTTCATCATGAATGCATGAAAGGGGGGGGGGGGGGGGCATTTCTGATGCTTTGATTGCCAGTAACGGCATTCGTATTGAACACTAAAAATGCTGATCAGCTGGATCGGTATCAAAACATTGTTGGATCAAGCTGAAATTGATGTCAGATAGGCCTTACCTGTGGTCGGGGAGATTCCAAAAAGAATATTCCAATTGTCTGATCGCGATTTCCAGTATTGGTGTCCATCTGGTCCCGGACATAATTTGGCACAACTTATGGATAGTGTGCCAGATGCGTTTGGAAGTGCTCGGATGAAGCGACTTAATCGGCTCCGTCAATATATAGCGCCCGGGGACATTTGAGTGTAACACAGTGTTAGATATAAGGTTTCAAAGGTTGGGCGACACTGCCATCTGGCAGGATGCGGCCGGTATTGCACTTTGGCGATCTCAAAATCCTTTCATATGGCAACACCGAGGTCAATGGATGAATAATGAATAAAAATAGCAAATAAAAGAAAAAACAACCAAACCCTGAGATATCTTGGGTCTGGCAATTAACCTAGGGCTGGGCGATATGACCAAAAACGTTATCGCGATAAAATTATAAAATTATTTTCATATAATTCGATATCGATAATTATCGTCGATATAATGTCCGTCAAGTTTAATTAACTTCTTATGCTGCTGCGAATGTCTCAAGTCAAGTTGATGTTGTCATCAGTCCGCGCACGTTAGTAGTTAGCCGACAAGCGGAGTATCTCATGACAATAAATATGACACTAAAATACTCTCTTCCGCCACAATATATTGAAACGAACTGTATACCCCACACTACTATAAACGTGGACTCAGAATTCAAAACACACACATACTCGGCACGTAAATATATAAAACATCGCCGTGCAAGCTAATTAGCCTAGCAAGCCTGTAGTATCTAAGCGGTGTATTCCATGACAATGTGCTAAATATTACACTAAAATACTCTCTTCCGCCACAATATATTGAAACGACGTCCACTGTATACCCCCACTACTATAAACGTGGCCTCAGAATTCACGTCACACACATACTCGGCACGTAAATATATAAAACATCGCCGTGCAAGCTAATTAGCCTAGCAAGCCTTGTTGTTGAGTGAGTCCTACCTCCTTCCGGGTATACTTCGCTCTCGGCCATCTCCTTCACTGATTGGTTGTTAGCTGTTGTGCGTAAACACGTCATCACGTAACGTTGGTTGTTGTTAGTGAGTGTGCTGAGCCGAGGCTGAACGGAGCCAAGCTTGGAAAATCGATATATCGAAACTTTGCGACCACGTTTCATGTTTATTTCGAGGAAATAATTTATCGCGATAGTTATCGTTATCGTTTTATCGCCCAGCCCTAAATTAACCCATTCTCTGCCGGGCATTGTACCCATCATTGTACCCTGTCTGCCAGCGCTATAAGTCTATGGAGATGTTCACCTTCTTTGCAGGGCTATAACTTTTTAAATTGTATTGCTAAATTGACATTACTATGGCCCATTCAACATCAATTATCTATCGTTCAGGATGTAGGAACGTTTTACTTTTTCATTCACACGTTCATACTAAAATACCGTCTAGAGTATAAATATGTTTTTATCGCAGTATTTCATAGAACGTGAGATATAGGCAGTGATGCCGGTAACGCGTTACTAAGTAACGCGTTATTGTAATCTGATTACTTTTCCCCGAAAATAGTAATCTAACGCGTTAATCTTTAAAAGCCAGTAATCTGATTGCAGTTACTTGTCCAAGTGGCTGTGCGTTACTATTTCGTTACTATCTCATCATAAATTCATAATGCAGGCGGAATGCAGTATTTTATTTCGTTTTCGACAGTCAAAAATACATTTTGAGCTGTTTTTCTTATTTGGGAGTGACGTGGTGTGGCAGTGAAAGGGTTACACAAGAATGTGTCCCGCGGCGTGACTGGACTCTCTGTCTGTGAGTGACTCTGCTTTGGCCCAATCACATTCCCCATCCACAGTCTGCGAATCAGAGGCAGAGTAGGGCGGGTCTTCACAGCACGTCATGTGACATATGCGCCAATCGTGTGACAGCAGGGCTCCGTTGTTACAGCCTCGTCTGCATTCGTCTGAGAATTCCACCCCAAAACGCTTGTCTAAACGAAGTGAAACCGCAAGAAGACTTTTGCGGTTTCTGTTCAGACTTCCACCCCAAAACGCTCGTCTAAACGTAGCCTCAGTTACTGTCTACCACTAAAAACAGCACATCCAATTGCATTGAAAGCATCTGGAATCACAACACTAGCCGACACTTCGACTAGGTACAGGAGGACTCGGAGGCCAGCCAAACAGCAAAAGAGAGAGATTGTTTCTTTCCCTATTGATTAATGTATATTTGATGGTGGCAGAGCAAAAGCTCTTATTTGCCAGATTTACAGTTAATTTACATGTTAAAGAGAGACTGATTGTATGTTTATAGAGAGACATTTATAAAAACAATTTAATAGTTACAGTTGATATAATTGAATAGTTCAGCCTGCATTTGTTAGATGTGAATGGATACACTGGTTTTGTAAAACCACTGGCTGGCTGCTCTAATGCTGTGAGCATCATAGACTGTTGCTTTACCATACTTGATGGTACAGAAGCTGAAGCACTAGTTTAACAATTTACGTTATGTGCAGAGAAACAAGTTAAAAACAATTTATGCACTTTCAATAAAGCGTTTAAAAAAACTGTTGGGGGAACGACGACGACTTCGTAACCTAGTTACTTTCAAAGTAACTAAGTTACTCTGATAATCAAGTAATCAGTAAAGTAACGTGGATTACTTTTTAAAGGAGTAATCAGTAATCAGTAATCGGATTACTTTTACAAGTAATCTGTGGCATCACTGGATATAGGCATAAATGCATATATTAGATGATCAAATGCAGTATGATACCGATCAACGTTATATAAAAAATGTCAACTGTACATGGTCCTAAACGTCATGACTGGTCATCTGCGGGTGAACGGAGGGGGGGGGGGGTCGTTTATAATTCAATGACCGACATTAAATGATTTATGTAGTATGGGTGATATATTGATCAGAGCAGTTTGTATCGAAAATGGTAAAGTAGCGTTGGGCGATGAGAGTGGAGCAAACCGATCCCAATTATGGGATGTTGATCGATGCGATCCATTTCCGGTTTGTATATTACTAATAGACGTCCAAATCATGTTGATTATTGAGTTATGGCAAAGATCCATATCGACGGTGTCTGTATTGAGCCCCGGGACGATAAGCGAGTGGCCGGACGAAAATAGGGGACGGACCGATCTACAATGGGCACTTCCGGTTTGGCAACTCGCCGATCGGCCACCCGGTGGCGGTATTGAAGCGTTGCAGAGTTGTGATGGCTCAGACAGCATCACCCAAGACTCCGTGGGTGAAATATGAATACCATGACGAAAATATGAAATATTGATCTCAAAAAGGCCTTACGGAGTTATTGGCGGACAACGCATGGCGGAGAAACACGCCTTAACACGTGATTGGCGGAGAATGGGTTAAAGAGTTAATTATGTTGTTTACACTGTTTGTTTTGTCATTATTTTTATATTCAGAGTTAATTATGTTGTTTACACTGTTTATGTTTTCTCATATTTTTATATTCACAGTTAACTCAATGGCTGCCAACAACGAGTATACTCGTTATAGCCCGCCAATCGTTGGACACCAACAACGAGTATACTCGTTATTATGATTGTTATTTCTTTTATTCGCTATTTCCATTCATAATTCATCCTGGAATGCTGTGGTACTGTGTGGCAATGTGTCTGAGATCGCAACGGTCCGATGGTATGCGGCCGATGTCGCACTTCCTTTCTGACTCTGTGTATGTGGCTGTGCGTCATTGAAAGTCATCCGGGCGGAGTATTCTTGTAACGTGGATCAAGATATTCACCCGATCGCATTGAATCGCTTTCGGGACGCCATATTCATTATGCTGTTGGGGGTTATGGCGTGGGCCAAATGGACATACGATCTAGCAGATGGCAATCAAATAATTGGAATATTCTTTTTGGAGTCTCATCGGCCACAGGTAAGAGCAATTTAACGTCAATTTCAGCTTGGTTGTCCATTGTTTTCATAGCCATCGCTCTGATCAGCGTATGCTGTTGTACTAACGAATGCCGTTATTGACAATCAATTAATCAGAAACGCCCCCCCCCCCCCCCCCCTTTCATGCATGCATGATGGAACATAATATACCGATCATATGCATTTTAATTTTTTATTGTGTTTTTTAAAGGGACGAAATGCCAATGGATTAACACTTAAGTGCAAACCGACGAGAAATCTCGTTTTTAATCGTTATTTTTTTTTATTATCGATTTCCATACATTTTTCATCAATCTAGCCTCACGTTACCAGTGGGGATCTGTCTGAGCTCGAACAGGGAAAATACCACCCCCTATCGCCTCTCCGGATGGTATTGCACCCCATTGGATTGGACTGAATGAAATGGATGGGAAAAAAATAGTCAAGATTCCAAATTTTACTTGTTAGGCATGTAATCCGAGCCAATCCCATTAATTGCCCACCATCAGAACAGCGTAGAATATGTCTTTCGACCACCCAGCGTTGGATCAATAAACGCGATCGATAATTGGAATGGCTATTAGGAATTGGAATAATCTTTTTGGAGAACATCTGATCTGAGGTAAGGAATCTATTTTACCGGTCTTGGGATAACCAGAGCTGTTTTCACCTATATATCAACGTGTCCCATAATATGTGAGTGTGTGTGTGTGCTGATCAGGAAATAAGATAATCGATTTTTCAGCCCGCTTCTATAGCATGCATAAATACACATATACTATCGATAATCTAGCGTTTATTTGAAAACTATTCATAAATAGGCCGAAAAATGACAACGTGTTTTGTGTATTACAGTAAAGCTCGATTCCTGCAGAATCTTTTTTTTTCTTCTGAAAGTAAAAAAAGAAATAGCGTTTTTCAAAATGGTATAAAACGGAAATTAACTGATTAAAAAAAACAATCCGTTTCGACAATGTTGACTGCAAACAAGTCATTGATAAGCGACGGGTGTATTAGACACATAGCCATAATTTAAGATAGTTTATGCGTTCGCAAATATGATCGCCCTCCATTGACTACAGCGTTGGCACTCAAGCGCCTATTTCTGGCACCCCCTGCTGGCACGGAAATATGCGTCGCGGGCTATTACTAGCCTCCCAGGAATTACCCTAGACCACTCTAAAACTATATTCACCACGGTATAAAATGAGAATGTATGGATGGAAAAAATATTCCTTTTTCACATCTTGATTCTTGAACGATAGATACTCGATGTCAAATGGGCCATAGTATTGCATATATAGCTATAATATTTAAATAGTTATAGCCCTGCAAACAAGGTGAGAGACTCCCACCGTTTACAGCGCTGGCGGTAGCTACTACAGGATGAGGCTAATGCGTGGCATCCAATGAGTTAATTGTGTTT